>NC_041032.1:369048-728096 GCF_900634625.1 Parambassis ranga | reverse complement strand
TGAGAGCCATCTTAGCAAATGGTGTTTTCTTAAGCAGTATGGACTACAATATCTACTCTGCTGTTTTAGTTTAAGTTTGTATTCAAATTCTAATTAGCATTAATTTAAGCATAATTATCTGTAACACTATGGTAACAAGGTATGTATGCATTAAGAGTCTGACTGAGATGTGTGAAAGAAGCTCAAGCATATGACAGCAGACATCTAACCAGCTGAGCTTCCATGAGATTTGGTGTCTGTGTCTTATCAAGACAGAAGGACAGATAATGATCCCTGAAATATTTCAGCAGAAGAGGACTGTGTGTGTTACCATTAATGCTGCTCCTGTCGATCAGGTTGGTGTCAGAGGGCCAGAACGCATGGTCTCCTCCTCGACCTGGAAGATAAGCAAGAAAAAGTGACATGGTGTTTGCCATGGCTCCCACAGTGATAACTGAAAGGCATGTGCACCATTAGACAACCGCAGATTAATGCTGATGTGTTGCCTCACTGCCTCACTAACTAGGCAAAGTGAACTGTGGCTTTTAAAACAAATTTGCCTAATCATTCGGTTCCTCTAAATAAATAAACAGATAAGGGCAAACCCACGCCTGAACCTCAATTAGCTGAAGGTCTACAAGTGTAATCAGAAGAGAGCAGATCCATTTCTCTGAATCATCATTCACATCCACTTTGTTCTACTGTTATAACCATCAAGATTTTTTTTCTAGGTATGAAAATCAACTAACAATTTGTTACACAATATATCTTTGTTTGCTTGAATTTGTTTTCCTTACTCTATCCTGCTCCTTTTTGAGTGTAAACCATGAAAAACTGACATGTTGATATATTGTATTTTGTTGTAAATGCTGGGTGGTGTGTGCAACCACCCACAGTCGGTTACATAAACTGAAAGACTGTATTTCAATATCATTATAGTTACAATAAATATAAATATAAATTGTTACATTTACACTTTGGGGAGAGACTGATCAATTGTTGCACAGCCTAACATATTCATTTTTAAAATGTAGTCTCCAACATTACATAGATCAATGTAGAAATCATGTCTAATCCACTAAAGAAGTCTGGTAATCTTCTGTAAACTTACATTTTGCATAAAGTTATGAATTTCTTTAGCTGATGAAAACCTCTCTATATCCAGCATCACTCTGTCTGGGTTACATTAGCTGCGTTACCACTTTGCAGCACATTTTCATTATTTTTGTTGAAAGTTGAAAAAGTGTACCTTGATCATTGGCCATCTTGTCTGGATGTTCCACTGATAAAGAAACACACAGAGTGAGGAAATGTAATAAAATATATATGAAAGGAATACATTTAGTCCATCCTCACTCTAGTACAAATTCTGACAGACCTTTGTTAGTTCTGAAGTGAATGGGCTCAGACAGAGGGCCGACTCCTTTTGTGTTTTTGGCCTGAATTCTGAAGTAGTAGACGGTGTCGAGGTTCAGATCCATTATCTGGTGGGTCAACCGATCACCCCCAATCGCTTCCATCACCCAGTCATCTATTGGCATGTTCTTATCCAGTGTGTAGTAAAGAATGTAGCCTGTCAGAAAAAGTAGTCATTATGTGAATGACAGTTGAGAGGTATGATGCAGGATGGTGTTCGGACAGAGTACTAACCAGATTGGGTTAGATGCACTGTATTATTGTAATGAGTTTTTTTTTTTTTTTAGATGATCTGTTCTGAGACCCAGGACCAAGTGTTTGGTGCTTTTGTCCCACAACATTATTGTAGGTGTAATCATTTTTGTTATAGTTATTGTTCTGGTGTGAATAATAAATACTAAAGTAAAAAACAATTATGATGGAAAACCTACAGGTTAAACATATCCAAACTAAAATCAGAGAATAATGAAGGAAAAAAAATAGATGTAAAACATAGTATATTAAAAAAATAAAAACAGAAAAAGTATAAAAGTATAAATGATCTAAAATATCTGATTTGTGTGCCTGTGTGTTATGCTGCAATGAGGTTGTGACTGTTATGTCTGCAAGGAACACTTGTTTTGTCCTTTGGGACTCAGCAGAGCTCATTGCAACGTTTACAGCTGAGATGATCACCCAGAGGAGAATGCAAGTGTGTGTGTGTGTGTGTGTTTGGACACAAAAGATCACAAATTCTTAGGATTGGTATGTATGTACGTATGTATGTGTATATACACAAAACTCTTTATCTGTATACTGCACACAAACTCTCACCTGTGATTCGTCCATTAGCCTCCATAGGAGGTTGCCAGCTGATTAAAATGGTGCGGGGTCGTCCTTCACGACTGATCACCGTCAAATCTTTTGGGGCAGAGCTAGGAGCTGTCAACACATAGGGATATCACAAAAAAAGGTTAACTACTGCGACACACACTTCCAGTAATCTGCGATATTTAAACCTGAGTATAATGAGTGTAGAAGGTCAACACGACTGCCTGCTGGCTAAAGTGCACAGAGATATGGTTTGGTGGGTTCAGCATTGAGGATGAGCTTCTCATGGATTCCTTGTGCCTCTACATGGAGGAAGGCAGATATGTCTGGCAAAGCTTTGGCATCCTTTTGGGTAATCAGGTGTTTTCTGTGCTGGTCCCAGTGCCAGCTCCAGCAGGTGGATTGGGGCTGTTTAGAGAGATCAGTGATCACATTGCCTACTTCCATACCAGAAGCCATAAAGACAGCGAGCTCCCTCTTTCTGCCAATTACAGCGCAGCAACAGCTACTGCAGACCTCTTCTGACAACTTTGCCTAAATACTGTGAACAACCCCCAGCATGTACATTTGCTTTTCCACCTATTTTGAGAAAAATGTTTGATTGATTGGGGACTTCATTCCATCTGGGACAATGAAACTTAGGCATCTTTTCCTCAGGTGAAAATTGTTGTCAGGTTGAGGCAGGCCATCACTAAAGGGGATCGGTTTTCTGCAGTTCACCTTAGAAGTAAGTTCTCAGCAGGACTGTCATGGTTGTTCTAATGCGAGGTCACTCTGATGTTCTTGTATATGCATACCTGCCTAAGGTTCTAAAGGTGAAGCAGTGCCAGTCTATGTTGTACCCATTTAGGGCCCTGACAGTGTACATCTGGTGCACATAGGCCAGTGGGAAGACTGATCAGCTCTTCATCTGCTTGACCTCCAGAACTCTGAACAAGTCTTTGTGGTAATAGATCTAGGAGGCTAGATTGTCTTAGACTCTGATGTGGACACTATATAGCACATATTTTTTGTGTGTGCCTGACTTATGCCACGGCTACCTCATGGATCTTGTGGCAGAAAGTATCCTTTGCTACCATGTGCAGCAGGCACACGGTCCTATCTGTCCACATTTTCTATGTTTGACAATCTGAACAATCTGAATCTTTTTTTTTGGAAAGGGTTCTAAAGTTGCAACTTGCAGGTTGAGATATTTCTGTGTTTTCAGGTGTGCTGCCCCTCAGCTAGCATTTGGCTTGGGCTTTTTGCATTTTGCAGGGCCTGATTAGTATGTAAATAATGTGCATTTTTAAATTATTTGTTAGAATTTATAGTAACAATGTTGGTTCTTTGAGTGAAGAGACTCTTGAGACTCTTGACTCTTGAAGATCTCTTTAGCATCAGCCCCCCCGAGACATGTTTTGATCAAACCAGCACTGATTCCATGTCTATGCATATAAGTGTGCAAAGCAAGTGTGTCTTAAAGAAGTATGCATGTACCCTAGCAGACAGGGTGGGGTTATTCCTGGTACACGTGGAACATGAAATGGAGTAGGGAGAGTCTCCTCACTCAAAGAGCAGAGTTCCCATGTAACAATATGTTATGTGACTTTGCTACTGTGGTTACTTTGATCATTTACTCCAATTTTTTCAAACTGACTGAATGATGTTCACTTCGTAATATGTCACTGTGGTTGTGAGGACTGATGCTGTATTTGTCTGAGTATTTGAAAGACATACCTGCTTCATATGTAGTGGCATGTGCAGTCATACTCCAGGTGCTGGACTTTCGACCTTTGGTTACCATGACAGCAAACTCATACATGGTGTTTGGTTTGAGGCCAGTGACAATGTGGCTGAGTGCTGTGGTGTCTGCAGACTGGACATATGACATAGTAGTAGAAGTCAGTTAGATTTCAAATGAAAAAAAGAAGACTAAACCTGCATGGCACACATAACACAAACGTGTGCCAGCCATAGAACACATTGATGTGATGAAAAACACCTCCTGAGGTTGTAAATATGTTCCTCCTCAGTGTGTCCTATTTCCTGTGTGTTGTGTAATCTGTCTGTTGACACTTTGAAGATGATTCTATCTTCAACGTCCCACACCACAGAGGCTGTGAATTTGCCTTCAGAAAATGTGCATGTGATGGAGAGAAAAGAAGAGAAAACTCTGTCGCCCTATGCCCGCTCTTAAGAGGAACAAACTGTCTGCCCTGTATTGATTTCCTATGGCCAGACGCTTCTAGACTGTGTCCAGAAGAAAACACATTTTATTACATGGAGAAAAATAATAGGACAGCAGGACTGTACTACAAAGCAAACTTAGCATGTTAGTGAGGTGTATGTGATGAGGATCGCTCTCTTTTAACCTCGCTAGATCACTAAAGTTCTAAACTTCACATGCAAACTTAACTTGGTCTGGATTAATTTATTGTTAGGTTTTTGCCAACCTACTTAATTCTAATGACATTATTTTTTATGAGCTACACTCAAGAGCTTGTAGCAGGGAAACTGGACTTGTAGAGTTTTGCTGAAGACATTGTGTAACTGCTGCTGGGCATAAACTTCTTAAAACTTGTGGTCTTTGTTTTCCATGTGGCTTTATCAATTCTAATGAACAATACTTTACATTACTTGACAATTACATGTTACGAGATGAGGCTGTGTTGCAAATACACTTTGTGCATTTATTTATGGCATTCAGAGCCAATATGTGCAATAGCCATTACATTAGCAAAGTTGTCATATGCTTATAATCATCATCACCATTGTCATATCTGTCATCTTTTTGCAGGGTTTGTTAGGCTGGCTCACTCAGACAAAGTGAGCCAGCTGACTGTAATGAGGCTAAGTGACACCAGGTAACAAGAAGATATCCTGACTATGAGTTTGCTTCATAGTACAGGCCTCAGGAAAGGGAATAGAAAGGTCTACTACAAAGCAAGTTGGACGGTGCCAGCTTACTCAGGCTTTCTGCTCTGCGCTCTTGAAAGGGCTGACACATCCTCTGCAAGACAATAGACCGTCTGCAGGCTGCATATTTTATCCAGGAGGAACATTATGCAGAGATAAGAATAATTTAAAACTATCATCACAGTTTAAAGAAAAAAAAGAGTTTCACTTAATAATAAGACTAGAGAGCAATGCAGGCAAAGAAAATATGCATGTTTAAACTCATACATTTTATCTGCAATAGATATAAACAATACACATACAAAGCGTATTTAGGTCTGACTGTGTCCCATAATGAGGCAGAATTGGATTCACTTTAGTTTTCAAATTGAAAAAAAAATACATTTATGGATTAAATATTATCTAATACAACAGTCCTAAGCAATATGATTTTTATTCCCTGTGGCCTTTAGTTTTTAGATTTGTTTTGAATTTAATATTTCACAAGTACCGTAACCTTTAAATGAAAACAGTGGTAAGTATGATAAAAAAACAAAAATACAAAAAAGACTAAATTACTTATTAATAGGGGCTCTAATGGTTGCACCTCTAGCAACTAGAAGCATAACAAATCCCGGATAAAAATTTAGTGTTAACCTGAGGTACTCCACACCAGATCCGGACGAGGTTAAGTTTGAAGCCTAATTTTTCTAGCCACGTTAAGAGAGTATCTTCATTCTCTGACTTTTGGGAAAACCTTCACCAGACTTTTTTGTATAGAGCCCTGGTTTTCCCAGTCTATCACTCCTTCACATAAATCTGCACATCTAAATTCATTTTTAAAATGTGTTTTTACATTACACCCTTTAAACTTTGAGAATGTATTATTTAAAGTAAAAGGTTTCAGCCATGTTAAACTAAGCTGCACATAAACACGGTCGACTGGTGTGCATTTACCTTGTACTTCCCACTAGTGGAGTAGCTGGTCTTCCACTTGACAGAGTAGTACCGGACTTCAGATGTCTTCTGGTTCTTAGTCATGGAGTTGTCAGCCCAGGAGACACGGACAGAGTCCGAGGTCAGAGCCACTGCTTGGACCCCCACTGGGGGAATCATGGGAGTGCTGGTGTCTGGCATGGGAGTGGGGTATTTATCAAAGAGTTGGAAGAGGTCATCATCAGAAGGGTCTATTGGGTCTGGGTGGTGAGAGTGAGGGTGGAGGTGGCGGGCATTCACAGTGACCAGGTGTTTGGGAGTGTTAAATAAAATTATACAATACAATGAATGTGCAATAATGAAGGTTCATACAGAGGCATGAGTATATAGTGACGTGATAAATAGATGAGTTCACAAGTGGCATGCAGCAGGCAGCCATGTTGGTTTAAGAGAAGAGGAGCAGGAGAGTGATGTGTGAGGAAGTGAAAAACAGGAAAGGGAAGAGAACAGAAAAAGACAAAGATATTATTTTAGAGAGGAAGTGAAGCTACAGGTCCACATAGGGGAGGGGCTTACAGTGTAAACCAAGTCCAAATGGAACCTGCTGACAACCATAACCCAATGGTTTAGGTACGTATACATGATTATTGATCACCAGAACCACAAAACACAGCAAAGACAGTAAAATCTTTCCTTTAAGGAACTTAATCATTTCTCAATATGCAGACACATTTACTTTGGAAATTTTTTTTTCCAAAACAAAAATAAATCAGCATGACAAATTAAACCTTTAGGCTGATTCAAAAGTGCATCTTGCCTACAAGGAACTGAGACAGGAAACTTCAATCAGCTGGGACTATTTCTAGCTGCCTTTAGCATTCATACAAATACTCACATCCTGTTGAATGTAATCATGTTTAATAATATTCTATCAGACTATTCAGTCTGTATGCAAATAAACAAAAAAACAACAAAAAAAATAAACTAACATTCTAGCTTTAATAAACTGAGCAATACATTTGTAAGGTCACACCCACTCAGGAGCTGGTTTATTTAGTGGACACAAAGATAGACAACATCATCCTCCATCCTGCAATGTTCATTTAATATGGTTTCATCATCAATATCAATATTTGCTTTTAATTTCTAGAATAAATTGAAACAGTTGCATGTCTGAATAATCAATGACTAAATATTTTGTCACCATTTCTGTATTAACAACTTCTCAAAATCATCAAATTGCTGCACTGTAGAAGCACATCATAATGTTATTTTATCAGGAGGATTATTTATTAGGTGTTAATAATGTGTTATTTTGGCCCCACAGTTTTTTGCAGTACTGCTCACTGCTATTTCTCTGATCCATCCAGAAACTCGACTGGGGAAAGATTTAGACTTCTCTTTCATCAGGCCTCAGCTACTATAATTTAATTCTAATGTGTTGTTTTTTCAACTGGATTAGCATCGCTAAGATCAGAACATCCTAAATCAGTGAGTTGATCTTGGATCTTTTAGAGTGACATATAAAATAAAGAGCCCTGTTTTTTACATACAGTGAATATCTAATAACTGCTTTATTCTGGTTTTTAGTCTCTGCTTATCTAACTTGCCCCTTGACTTTTCCACTGATCCCAATTTGTTTAAGTAAATGTTTTTTTATTTTAAAATTTGAAACACTGACCCCTATTTTCTAAGAACAATTGTGTTTAATAATAATTATTCTGAATATTGTCTGACATGCAGACCTGAGTGCCTCACCAGATGTATAAGTGTGTCTTATGGACTATGAAGATAAGGTTGGAGGAGCACCTGAAGGCAGCAGGATGTGAAATGAAGTAAAAGGGATAAACACACTGAACTGATAAATAAAAAAAAGGGTCAATAAATAAATAAACTCTGCTGGTTCATGCTCAGTAACCCTCTAACAGCTAAACCTAAACTGTTACAGATACAGCTAACATAAATCCAATCTTTAGTGCTGTTTATCTGTTTAGTACAAAATAGGCTAGCAGTACTTACACTATAGCTATAAGCCTCCTCGGCCCCCACCCAGACCACTGGCTTCTAAGGCCCACAGCAAAGTTAATGTTGTATCCAGCTTTTCCAAGAAAAAGCCAGAACCCAATGTGCTGGAAGATTCATCAGTTCATGTTTTAAAAAGTAAAAGGAAAAGAAAGCCCCAATCTTCAAAGAAATGTATCATCAAATTTGAAATCTATTCCATGTGAGCCACAGTCTGTCCCAGAACATAGCCAGGACAAAGGTTTTATTCCATTAAATTTAGCTCTCTTAAATGTTAGGTCTTTGGCAGGCAAATCTTTCTTAATTAATGATTTTATTCAGTCAGCTCCTTCTAACTTTAGTTTCATGATTTAGGCAAGATTGCACAAGAAAGGAGGAGGAGTCACCATGTTGTGTAATGACTGCCTCCAGTGAAAGAAGATATCTTATAGAGTTTGACTCTTTTGAATGTGTTGCTCTTCAGGTATAATCCTCATATTAAGCAACATTTCTACAAAACCCAAAATACAATGCAGTTTATGATGAGTTTGTCAAACTATTGTCTATTATGTGCATTGTCTTAGTGGATGACTTTAACATTTAACATGTTGATAATCCTAAAGAGTGCTAAATCACTCTTTAACATCCTGGTTAACTTTGGGCTTTTACAGCATGTAACAGATTCAACACACAGCAAAGGGTGATTTGTGCCATCACCAACCCTGCCCACAGCTCCTGTTGATGACCTCATAAATAATTTCAGTTCCAAAGGTATGACTGTTATTAATTCAATCGCACCAATCAGAACCAAAGTTCTATCAGGAAGGAAAAAGTCACCTCGGAGAGAAGCCACACTGGTTAAAGCTCTGAGTCTGGAGACAGGCAGAACACAGATGGAGAAAAACTAAACTCCAGGTTCATTATAACATCTACAAAGAGAGCCTACATAACCACAACCAGGAACTGAAAAATGCAAGACCATCTTTTTAGAGATTATCGATAGAAACAGTAACAATGTCTACACATTGTTTTCTGTTATAGACAGACTGACAAACCCAGGAGTATCAGTCCCACCTGAACTGCTGACCAGAAAGTCATGCAATGACTTTGCAGCTTTTTTCCACAGATAAAGTGTTAAAACTAAGACAGTCTGTAGCTCTAGCACCGGCAAAACAATAATGCCACCTGTGCCTTTTCATCCACCAGTTAACCTGACACATTTTAACCTTCTAAATAATACAGTGCTGACAGAAACTGTTAAACAATTAAAAACTACAACATGCTACCTTGATAATCTGCCTATGATTTTTTTAAATGTTTTTAACTGCATAGTGTCAGATGTGTTGCAGATTGTTGACAATTCTCTTTGGTCAGGGCAGTTTCCCCAAGCCCTGAAAACTGCAGTAATGGAAAATTGCAGCAATTTAAATCAAAATCACATCTGGATGCTAACTACAGGCCAATATCTAACATTCCTTTCTGGGAAAGATCATTGAAAAGGTTCATGCATTTGTGGTGCGAAACAATCTTTTTAATGAATTTTAGTCACATTTCGAGCGCACCACAGCACTGAGACTGTGCTTATTAAAGTCTTAAATGACATACATCTGAATAATGATGTCTCCAAAGTCTCTGTACTACTGGACCTTAGTGCTGCATTCAATACAGTTGATCATAACATATTGCTCGACAGAATGGAAAGGTTAGTGTGATTTACTTGCACTGGTTCAAATCTTACTTACATGGTAGGGACTACTTTGTGTCAATTGGTAACTATGAGTCTAACCAAACAAAGATCACATGTGGGGTTCCTCAGCGGTCCATTCTTGGACCACTTCTGTTCAACATCTACATGCTGCCCCTTGCTCAGATCATAGAACATCACAACATCTCTTATCACACCTATACAGGTGACACGCAACTTTATATTTCAGTGTCATCACTTGTATGCACTTACTCACTAAGTAAGTGCATACAACAAATCCATAAGTGGATGTGCCAGAACTTTCTCCAGCTAAATGTTGACAAAACAGAAGTGTTTCAAAAATGAAAGGGCTAAGATCAGTGCTCACCCTGACTAAATGTCACTGAAGGTTACAAACCAAGCCAGAAATCTCGGTGTTATTTTTGACTCAGACCTGAAATTTAACAACCATGTAAAAGCTATTACTAAGTCTGCCTGTCTCTACAGAAAAACATATTCATGCAATTATTTTTAGTAGGCTAGATTATTGCAATAGTCTTAACGAAAAAATCAATCAGGCAGCTGCAGCTGGTCAAAAATGCTGCTGGTAGAGTTCTGAGTAATTCCAGGAAAATGGAACACATTACACCTGTACTCTTGATTTACAAAGCACTGAATAGTGTTGGTTCTCCATGAAGCATCCAGACCCCTGAGACCCAGGGTCGGGACCAAACAAAGTGAAGCAGGATTCAGTTATTCTGCCCCTCACCTGTGGAACACCCTTCCTGAATACATGAGGTCTGCTCAAAGAGTCACTTTATTTAAGTCAGTCAAAATTTTTGAAAATATTGTTGGTTTTTATTCTGTGATGTCCTCTGTAAAGCACTCTGAATTCCCTTGTGTATGAATGGTGCCATATAAATAAGCATTGCCTTATTTGAACCTAACTGTGTGTTGACTGAAAATACCAAAAGGAAATCTCATGCTGTATTAAATGTTATAACACTAAATCTTGTGTCACACCTGAGTCACAAGACACCTGTTTACCGTAACTATAAATAAACTCATCCATAAAGATGCACGCAGGTATTTTATGTTTTCCTGACAAAAACAATGACTAAAAAAGAGCATGACAATACATAGTTGCAGTGCATCTTGTATTTAATTGTATATGATGACAATGGTGAGAATCCATCACTTCTCATTAGGAGCTCTTGATTTGTTTCCATGTCTACATGAAGATGTGTACATGAGTTGGTAGCATTGTAAAAGGGTGAACAGGCTTGTTGTGTGTGCAGAGAAAACAAGGCTGCTTAGAGAATCAACAGTGACATGTAATGTGTTGCTGTTGAAGAGAGATGTACAGCTCCAGGCCAACAGTGAGTGTGAGTGATGAGAGAGAGAGAGGCAGATAAAGGGTTTGGAGCTGTGGGATGAGCTGCAGCGGGTGGCATTGTGGTTAAACAGTTCGTCCAGCATCACAATAACGCCCTGCCAGGACAGAATACAGATGAAGCCACGAGACGTGCCTCCTCCCCCTTTACACTCCTCCTTCCGCTTCCCCCTTGCCTTATCCTTTATTTCCTTACACTTGTCTGTACGCACTCCATCCCTCTTTCCTTTCAGCCCTCTATAGTTCTAGTACAACCTTGGTACTTCTTTCTTTTCTTAATCTTCCATCTTACCCTCCTGTTCTATTCCTTCCTGTCACATACGATGTATTTGCCTCTATGTGGTTGGAGATAAGTTGAATTGAATTTTGTTGACTTAAACATAAGGGCTCTCCATTGATTCTTTTGGCTCTGGCAAGAAAGGCACAATCATCCAAACTGACCAGTTTCCAGAGCAGATGATAATGATGATAATGTGTATAGCGGATATAATGGTCCCAGGCAGTAACTAACTAAATACATCTGAAAACCTAATCATCTGTCATTTTCTGACTGTACAAACTGTTGCTATATCTCTGGACAACTCAGAGACACACTGATCAGCCATATTATAACTCACATGGGCACCCTGACTGCTCTGTGGTCACACAGTGTTGAAGTGCTGTTCAGTTCACTTGTCAATGTTCTGAATGTTAGGTAAACTCATTATGCAGCATTTTTAATTATCTATAGTTCCTTGCTTCCATCTTGTCAACGGACACACAGCATGTAAGCATTTCTTTAACCTTTGAACCTTTCAAAATAGGAGAGGTGTAAGCTTTTCAAATGCCAAAAACGTTACGTTTGCATCTTTATTACTATTATCTAAAGTAACTCTAACTTGTGTTCATGTTGTAACAACCTCCCAAAATCAACAAAAGTTTTGTTACCTTTAAGCAGGGTTATCAGACTCTCCCGGATCATACTCTCTTTCTACTTTGTTCATTACATAAACCACAGACCCATGAAGAGTGATGTTTTCTGATGTATTCATTCAAAAATCATATTATGCATATAATGCATATGTGGCACTGCTACATAGTATACGTTATAAAGGATTTACATTGGCTGCAGGCAGCTGGTTGAGCAGAAAACGGCTTGCTGTTTAATTCATGAAATGGGGCTTTGAGTTGGATGTGTTTCATTTATCTCACTCCTGCAGCCCATTTATATAAAAAAAAAACACCTACTTACTCTTTCATAAACTTACAAAAACTATGCTGAAGCTTGGAATAAACATCTCAGTATATATAAATATAAACACATGGTGCACACAGATGGCTACACAAGGCTGTGACTTACAAGCAAAAAGTGTCAACTGTGCTTTAGTCTTTTCTTTTAAAGCTTTACTTGTGGAATGTCACTCAAAGTGATATAAGTAATAGTCAGCTCTACTCTTGTTGGTTTTTGTTTCATTCTTTTCCTTCTGCCTCTCCTAATCCTCGTTCTATCTTACTTCAGGCTCTCTGATTGTGCACATTATAGTGCATAATCGTAAAGCTTTATGAATATTTATAATACCATGATTGTGCATCGCCTAAATGCTGCATACTGTCCTCTGCATCTTGATGCTTTAGCAGTATATTTTGTTTAAGTTTCACACAATAAAAACACACAATTTTGTGTCACTTAAGCATAACAAATGTGGGGCAAATAGGACAACAATTTCCTGCACTACTATCACAATTGACACTTAAATATTAACTAAATTAGCAGTGATTACTTGTATAGCACAGGCACAGCCGTTGTGGCAGGGCAGGCAAACTAGACAATTTCCTAGGGCCCTTAGCGTGAGAGGGGCCCCCAAGACGGACGGTCAGTTAGCCCTACCATTCAACTATAACTATTTTGGTCTGGCGCAATGACACATTCAGGCCCCCCTTCCCCTGCCCCCACGGGTCTCTGTTTCAGTGCTGCTGTCAAAACACAGAAGCGTAGGCATGTTCAAACTAAAGGAAGAAGCACACACACTCTTCAGGCTTCAAGAAAAGAAGACAAAAGAAAGAAGCAGAGGACAAACGTAAACGTGAGAGAGTGTTAAGAGCCTCTAACATAGCTCACATTCACCTTACTCCACCATACTTTTTGTCTACATCGTTTGACATGTATCACTTACACACTTTTGGAGCTGTAGCACTTCACTACACATTCACTGCAAGGTCTTCTTTTATACCGCAGCTTGAATGTTCATCTAATTGTAGGTCGCTCTGCATAAAAGCGTGCTGTTACAACTTACTGTTAGAGTTAACGGGCTCTAAACCACAGCAGGAAAACCTGTAATTGCTATATATTCAGTTTACTATATTTAATTTGGATATTTTTTTTTACATTGTTATTATCGTCATCAGTCTGATCATTATAGTCTTATACAACATAGGTCATGGAGAGTTCTGTGAGGAAACTCAAGAGGACGTCCCAGCCAACAGCCAAACAACTGAGAACACTCCACTCCTTCCTCTACTCCTCCAGCACCTGACTTGGTAACAAAGGAAAGTCCTCCAAGTTGTCCAGTTCTCAGTGATGATCCTGCACTGTGGCCAGACTTACCTGATGACAATACTGGTTGTCATAACTTTGTACAAAGTTTTTAGTTTTTTCATGTTTGTGTGTGCACATTTAAATAAATAAAATGTATATATTTATACTTATATAATCATCCTGGTACATGTCTTTGTATTTGGGGTGGAAATTCCAAAGAATTTAGTAGCTCATAGGGCCCTTATAGTGTCTAGTAACGGACTTGTAATAACATTTTTAGCATCCTTGCATCATCTATATTACACTTTTTATTTTCTTCGGGTTTACTGGCACTGATATGCACATCATGTTCTGTTCTGCTATAAGAGCACAAGATTAAAAATAACATACATACATATTCTGGCAAACCATTTAACCAGATATTGCAAGATTAGTGTACTGAAAGCAGACTACTGGGATTACTACCATTAACTTTTTCACAATCCTACCTGTCAGAGATCGAGTGACTGCACTCTCGTACAGAGGAACACCTTCTCCTGCATTATTGAACGCCTTCAGGGAAATCACATAGTGCGAACTCGGCTCTGTGGAGACGGACAAAAAGACATGTTGAATTACAGTGGATTACAGTATCAGTAGTTACGATTGAACTAAATCGTTCAACAGTGCAAAATTACTTAATTGTAGTAAATTAAAATCACAGACAGACTGAACACATTTCTATAAAAAAATCCAGGTACATTGCTGTTAACGGTTACAGGATTTTTTCCACTGACACTAGGACAGACAAAGTTGGTTCATTCTGGTTTGTGAGGATGTGATTTCCTTTCTGCAGTCCTGGCTTAACTTTGTCACCTGAAGTACACTAAGGCATGATGACTAAAGGTCATGCAGTGATTCATCCTACTAGAACTTATCCCTCCTCATGTGCTGATGTTCCAGGTTCTTTCCATGCAGCACTACACCTTCACATCAGTTAAGCAAACAGAAACAGCAGCTCCCTGAACGCCTCGCCACATAAATTAATGATCATTATGAATAATAAATGCCATATACATATGTGCACTCTCTCCCATGTTTACATGTAATACAATGACAGGGTTTTATTTTTTTCATTACTTCTCCATTATAGCTGTTGAAGCAAACCACAGTTCATGTGGTAAATAATTTCAGAGACAGGGATCTGTTTTATATTCGGTTAACATGTCAACAACGTAAAAAGAGAAGAAAAGTGATGATGAGCTTTATGATGTTACAGTATAACTGATATTTTTGGATGTAAAACAACAGTACATTATCAATGTATACTGTTAGGTATTTCTGAAACCATGCCATGCAGTGTGTGAATTTCTACGTTTTTAGCAGAGATGACAAAATGTGTTCACTGACAAAATGTTTGTTTAGAGGAATTCCCTGAAGATGTTCCTGCAATTGGGACAGATGGATGTGTACACAGATGGACCTACAGACATAAGGCCTCCGGCCAGAACTGTTAGAAGAGAGGCTTAATAAATGGATGAACCAGCTATAAAGTGTTTGATTAAGACACGATGCATTTAAACTTGATAATACAATTTGTATCACTGGGATGTTTTTCTTTCTTCCCCTCTTTAATTAAATTGCTTTAAATTATTAATAGCAATTAAAAGAATTTTGTAAATAGGAGAGATTCTTTATACAACTCGGGTAACTAAAATCAGGATTTGAAACAGAATTCAAAATTGTTAGGATATGAAATACATGACAGACCCATCATATCCTTATTTATTTATTTCTTTTTCTGCATTTCAGTATAGGAAAATGCAGGCAGCATTCAGAGTTATTTTGCAGTTACTTTAGTTGTATTTAGGTCAAAAGAAACCGTTTTCTTTCTTGACAGAGTTCCCTCAATCAAAGAGATCTTGCAGAAAATAAATAGAATAGAAAATAGAGCCGCTAACTAGAGGTTCATGCCTAGGACCCAAATTATTAAACTGAATCTCAACAACATTTGTAGAAGAAAACAGAACGTGGCACACTCAGTGGAGTGATCAGAAAAATATAACTGTAATAGGTGTGAAAATTGTTTTGCTTCATTTCTCTTTCATCATATTTGGTAGTTACATCAAAGAACAGGCTCAAGCAGCTGCTGCATAAACAATCTTTACAGCAGTTGTTAAGGGAGATATCTGCTAGATATCAGTATTCTGCTTTGCTCCTTACAACAGTACTCTCATCTTGAATTGAGTTTGCTCATCAATAAAAAAAATCTCCAATCATAACTTATTTGGCTGGATTAGTAAAAATAAAATGTTGGCTGTCTCTTAAAAGATGTCAACAAAATGTCAAAACAAACAAATTAAGATATTTGATTCTGTTTGCTCAATATAATTTTCTCAATACTGCCACTCATACATGTTTCCCTACCAGAATTACTCCAGTCCTCTTTAGTCTTAACACCATGTCGTTCTTTAGAGTGTGGGTCACTGCATTGTTTTCGTTCTGCAATGTGCATCATTTCAAAAGAACACTCTTGCGTTGGTACTACAAAACTTAGCAATCAAGCACATTTGATTTGAATACTGCACTGCATCCAAACAGCACTAAACCCAAAACTTCCTTTTCATCTGTAGAGTAAAGTTTTGTTTTGTTTTTTTATAATTTTTTTAGCTTCTTATAATAAGTAATGGTGACAGAAGTGACTTGGTTAGTTAGCTGCATATACTTATGCCAACGTTATGCTAACGGCATCACACCTGTTTTGTCATGACAATATCAACATATATTAGACATTGTTAGAACTGTTGGAGAGTGTAGTTTGTCTGATATGGACTGGACTTTAGGTGAGACCACCCTTTATTCCATACCTAGGTTTTCGATAGAGTAGTATCTTTGCTTGCTGTCCACCCTGACTGTCTCAGCATAGGGACTTCCCACTCCATATCCAATAATGTAGCCTCGGACCAGGATGTTGGGGCTGAGGGGTGGGGTCCAGGACATGATAATGCTGTTGGGGAGCGGTCTGACATGGAGAGAGCTTGGCTGGTCAGGCACCTGACTTTCTGTAATGAAAACAATGAAATGTCACGCCAACAATGACAACAGTCGCAACAAAACCAGGTACTTAGAGCAGCTGTGGCTAACAGATGCTAACCATATTAGTTGTGTATTAAGCCCTAAAGAGACACTGTGTTATTCCTCAGCATTAGATTACATCTGATAGGTGGGGGTTGGGGAGGTAAAAGGGTTGGCATGTGGTCCCTTTATTGAGTGATAATCCATTGAAATGAGATTTGCGTCTCCCTCTGTCCCAGCCCGCAAACAAAATTAGCATGGATGTGTTTGTTGTTTTTACTTCCTAAGCTTTCTGCTGATCAGGACATCTTGGCTCTGAGCAAAAAAGGCAAAACTCAAGAAAGCCTTGACTTTGGTTGTATAAGACCAACATGAGAACAGCTATACAGACAGTTAGGTAACACAGAGCTGTTAATCTGTGATGGCTGTATCACAGTTACCACTCCCTCAAGACAAATTATCCCGTCATCCACATGCCATAGACCTAAGCAGGTTAAATATTTATATGTGTTTTGGGACACTGGAGGTAGTTACATGCAGCACACATACACACACACAAAGTGCACACACACTCCTAGTTTTTACCATCCAAGTCATTCTCTGGTGTCTCAGCAGTGTACCAGTCACTGAATGGGCCTGTTCCATTGATAGTCATTGATGCAACCTGAAAACTGTATTGACTGCCCTTCTCTAGACCTAGAGAGACAAAGAGGAACAGAAAGCTGCCATTTTGACATTCATTGATCTATGCAGTTATAAATATCCCAATAATAAGAAAAAACAGTAAATTCTAATCATCTCATATGTAATGGTCCTGTCACATGATTTTTCACACAAATCAAAATTAACCACCTAAATTACATCAACATCCTGATTCAATTCATCCTGTCAAAACACAAACATACATACAGTTTCTCACCTGTAAATAGGTACCAGAAGTTGTTGGGTTCAATAGCCTCCTGGTCTCCACGGCGACCAGTCTTTCTATATCTGATCTTGTAAGCAGTGATGATACCATTCTGGGCACTACGTGGAGGCGGTTGCCATGACACCTTGATGCTCTGCAGAGTCAAAGAAAAACAGGGTGTAAATGGGATAAGCAATAGTATTTTACTTTCTTATGGTCTTTGCCACCTTTTGTTTATATATGTATTTTACCACTTTGTGTTCATGTTCACATGAATGTTTACTGCTAATGCTTTGTATATCCTTTTTTATCTGCAAATGGTGTGCCATATAGACTCCAACCAAAGTGAAACTGACAGCAATGACCAAGTTTATCTTAAAAACAAGGTTTGTATAATAACTTATTATTGTCTGTTTTGTTGAAAATACAACACAGAAAATGAACCCCCCCATATGAGCATATTTTGTAAATGAGATGATAAGATGATAAGTGAGATGTAAATATAGATACACAGTGTGTCCAAAATCATACCACTTGGTAAACAGCACACTAAAAAGTGTGTTTGCAATTTTGCAGTGCTGTGCACTAGTGAGAATCATCAGACCGCATAGTGTATTCTGTGTACCCTGCAATGCATTATGACGAGTAGTGTACAGCTGACATAAGCATTACATACCATCATGCTTTGTACTCAGTATTTCAGTAGCCAGTGGTGACATTGAACAGCACAAAATGAAGTGTATAGGGTCTAAAAGTTTTTTTTTTTTTCATTTTGCACATGATTAACACTGTCACCTCACAGCAAGAAGGTTCCTGATCTGAACCTGGGTGGGGTCTTTCTGTGTCTGCCTTCTCCCTGTGGCTGTGTGTATTTTCTCTGGGTACTTTCACATTCCAATAACATGCATGTTAGGTTTACTAGGCACGCTAAATTTGTCATAGATGTGAGTGTTGCATAACCCTGCCTGCAACACGGGTAAAGAAAATGGATGGATGTATGGATCGTGAACATAGTCCTCAAAAAAATCTTTATATAGTGAATATTCAGTAGTAAGTGATTTATTTCAGACACAGCCACAGTTTTAAGATAGCCAATCAGCTGGTACCAAGGACTTCTTTGAAGTCATTTAATCACAAATTGTGACTCCATCAGTTCTGTTTGATTGCTATGGAGTTCACCTTCTTATACAAAAGAGTCCAGATTTAATCATCTGGTCTGGTGCCTGTAAAGGCGAGAATTAACTTTAACATTATCCATTTGCACAAGCAGTCAAGTTTGATTAGCAATAACCTAGCACGTATTCTAGTAGCTTCTCACATGCATGCTAATATCTTACTCTAAACTTGCCAACGTGTAATCACAAATGGACAGCTCTAAGCACATCAGTCCACTGGCGTTGGGATGCATATCCACATGTCTCTCAAGTGACCACTTATTATCAGACTATCAGCTACCCACTCTATATGCATTGAGCAGCACCACGTCTCCTATGGTATGTCTTGATTCCACTCTTAACACTCATCCATTCATTTAATTGCATTGTGTCCTGAAGAGGGGAATCACATTTACAAGCAAGGACTCAGCAGGTACCTGAGGACCTGGATGGAAAGTTCTAGATGAATGTTTCTTCAGGACTTAACAGGTTTATAAAGAAGGAAACATACAACACATTTGACCTTAGGAATACAAACAAAGGTTCCTCATACATTTAAACTGTATAAATGAATATAAATGGCATATATGCTGCAATACATAAAGCAATGAAAACATAAATTCTGTTTTTTGATAATAAGCCTAAAATCCTACACATTGGTCTATTATATTCAAAATTAACACAATACACTTTGGTGGATAAAGATCTAACCTAGATTGCAATCCAGCCTTTCAGAAATCAATATGGTTTGTTACT
Source organism: Parambassis ranga (assembly GCF_900634625.1). Classification (NCBI taxonomy): domain Eukaryota; kingdom Metazoa; phylum Chordata; class Actinopteri; family Ambassidae; genus Parambassis; species Parambassis ranga. The sequence continues at coordinate 708,614 of NC_041032.1, read as the reverse complement.
ATGTTAGAATTTCTAACATGGTATAAGCTAATCTAGGATGTGATTTCATATCTGGCCCACAATGCCCTGACACATTTACATGCACAGACTGCATCATACATCCTCACATCTGTTGGTGGTGTCATATTATCATGTATAATACACACTCATACACACACAGTGTTGGTGTGTGCATAACTCTGAGGTGTGAGGGCCAACAAGCAGTTTAAACATTCAGTCAGTGTGTTACTATGATGACAGCCACAGAGGAATTCATTAACATTTAGCTGCACCTGTTTCCATTTCTGCTCCTCAATCCTGCTAATTGATTACAGCAGAAACTATGATGAGAGGTAGGAGGATAAGGGGGACAGGGAACCGACTAATTGAATAAACGTGAGACTCAGCCAAAATCCTCCAGCTTTTGGAGTGCCACTGAAATCTTGTCAGAGTATGTGAAGCTTATTTTTTTTGTTGTCAACTGGATACTTTGTCCTTCAATGACATATACCACATTAAAAAGTTGTAAAAAAGACTTTCAGCCAATAACTCCACATAAGTGTGAAGAAAACTTCAACACCAACAACAGGGGTGTTGCAAACCAAAAACCATACATTCTTTGGTTTGATTCCTGGATGTTTATCCAAAGGCAACAAAATCTTCTCTGCACAGAGAGTTTAATGCAGTTTTCCCAACCAAACAGCATCTCCTGGACTAATAAATGAAGCCCATGCAAGTGTTGCAGTTCACCATGCAGCTTGTAGGGGCTGGGGCAAAAATGAGTTAATCCCCATAGACTCCCATGTTAAAATTGCCAACTTTACAGCAAAAATATACATGTTTACAGCCTGGTACAAAACACTTCAGGAGCACCTCAGGGTGTCTTTGAGTCAGGACAATTTAATGATTCGTTCTTGCAGCTTGATTTTTATTTGTTGGGTTATTTATAAACCAGTTGTCATTATTGCTAGCTGCTGTCCACACACTGAAGGTAAACCCATATATTTCAGCTCACTGTCAGCCAGCCTTTTACTGTTGATGCACTATCAAGCTTGGAAATGACTGCGGCCTAGACCCATCAATAACCTTACTGCCAGATCAATCCTGTAGCAGTGATTAGCAGCATTTGTTTTAGTATCCACGGATAGAGGTCACCATGATCTATGCTGCCCATGATTGCTTGCATTTCTTTATGTAAGCAATCACAGGTGTCAGTGTGAGCAAGCCTACAGCTGCAGGTTCTTTAGCTGATGTTTCAGGACCAGGTTAAGTGCTTCTTGGCAGGAGCTAATTATGGTCTTATACTGGCCACTCTGCCCATTATCCCACAGCAGCTCTTACCTCATCTACATCTAGTCATTATTCCTTGGCTGTCCATTTCCTTCCAGTGCTCAATATCACAACTCTCTAGTCATTTGGGTATTCTTTAGCACAAGAGAGTGACTTTTGATGGGTTCTGCCCCATCAGAACCTACTAGATAGGTTTATCTAGTCCATGCAAGATCTACTGCTTCCATTACAGCCATGATTGGAGGCAAATGTAATATAGATTATTTGTGCTAGTCTGATAATACTGGCCCTGCTGGGAAATGTCAGCAAGCTACCTTGCTACAATGCTAAAGAAGGTATTTTCGCCTTCCAAAGCATGAACATTATTATGTATTGGTTGAATCTTGGGATGCTCATCTGTGGGGATTCAGACCTCTAAGTACACCTCTACTCCTATGGCACATTTGCTCTTCTCCAGGTGATTCCAAATGTCAAATTGACATAGCCTTAATCTGCATTGGAAGATTTTGTTAACACATGTCCAGTCCAGGGGCTGAGATAGATCTGATCTTCTTTGGAACCTCCTGAATTTTCTTCAGGAGTGGAGTTTGGGTTGGTGGTCTTTTTCAAAGATGTCAACTGTCTGACCAATTGATGCCTATCTTTTATATAGTGATACTTTAAATACATCTTCTGACACACCTGAAATCATAGTCATAAAACTATAATTTAGAAGTGAATATGCTCTTCAATGTCCAGCAATGTCCAAGCACCCAGCAGCTGTAAGTAAACTTCAAAGGCTTTAAATAAACCCATAGCATCCTGGAGTTTAAGTTTGCAGGTCTATTTCCAGCTGTAATTTGATTCTGTGTTGTGGAGCAGTTTCTGCAATTCATGGAGGACAAAGCTTTAAAGAAAAACAAAACTTTAAAGTGAAACTGGAATTAATTCAGCAAGTTTCTTCTTTCTATATGCGGAGAAGCAGTGTGAGAGCTGCATACAAAACACCTCATCAACCTTCTGACCTCCAGCACATTCGTGCACAGTCCCTGAATTCAATCTGTGATTGTTTGTTCATGTCCTCTGGGTGAGAGCTGCAATCACATTGACTCTCACACAGTGTGTGTGTGTGATACCAGATTGGCATCTCATGGATGGCAGGGTCTCTATTTTGCAACACAACACTGATGTAGGGGTTGGTATGTCAGTCATATTCTGTCAGTTTGTGTTGCTTTTTAACACCTTAACATTGGACTATACTAGACTCTAACAGTGAAAATCACATTACAGGTCCAACTTGAATGGAAATTCCTCAAGACAAGTCAAATGAGGCTCAGTAGTGTGTGTGGCCTCCATGTGCCTGTATGACCTCCCTAACGACTGGGCATGCTCAGGATGAGGCGGCAGATGCTCTCCTGAGGGATCTCCACCCGAACCTGGATTAAAGCATCACTCAACTCCTGGACAGTCTGTGGTGCAACATGATGCAGGCATGATGTCTCAGATGCGCTCGATTGGATTCAGGTCTGGGGAACGGGCAGGCCAGTCCATAGCATCAGTGCCTTCATCATGCAGGAACTGCTGACACAGCTGCATGAGGCCTAGCATTGTCATGCCTCAGAAGGAACCCAGGGCCCACTGCACCAGCATATGGTCTCACAATGGGTCTGAGGATCTCATCCCGGCCAGGGTACCTCTGGCTAGCACATGGAGGGCTGTGTGACCATCCAAGGAAATGCCTCCACACACCATTACTGACCCACCACCAAACCGGTCATAAGATAAGATAAGATAAGATAAGATAAAACTTTATTAATCCCAAAGGAAATTCTTGTGCCAGAGGTATCAAGTTATAAGTTAGGTGCTGCTCCTTGGTAGTCTCAGTCTACTGCTGAATGTGCTCCTGTAGGACAGCAGTGTGTCATGCAGGGGGTGAGACATGTTGTTACGAATACTGAGGAGTTTCCTCAGTATCCTCCTCTCCGTCACCTCCACTACAGATTCCAGCTCCACTCCCAGTACCGAGCCAGCCTTCCTAATGAGCTTGTTGAGTCTGTTGGTGTCGGCCGTCTTCATCCTGCTGCCCCAGCACACTACAGCATAGAAGATGACGCTGGAGACCACCGAGTGGTAAAACATCTGCAGCATGGTCTGGCAGACTTTAAAGGACCTGAGTCTCCTTAGGAGATACAGGCGACTCTGTCCCTTTTTGTATATTGCCTCTGCGTTTGTGGACCAGTCCAATTTGTGGTCAATGTGGACACCCAGGTATTTGTAGCTGTCCACAATGTCCACGTTGGTACCTTTGATGCTGACTGGGTCTGGGAGTGTCTGGTGCTTCCTGAAGTCCACCACCAGCTCTCTTGTCTTCAATGCTGTTCCATCATGCTGGAGGATGTTGCAGGCAGAACGTTCTCTGCAGCGTATCCACAATCTGACCCATCTTTCACATGCTCAATGTAAACCTACTCTTATCCGTGAAGAGCACAGGGCGCCAATGACAAATCTGCCAATCTTGGTGTTCTCTGCTGAATGCCAATCGCCCTGGTGCTGGGTTGTAATCACAAGCCCCACTTTCTGACAGTTCAATCAGAAACATTTACATTAGTGGCCTGCTAGAGGTCATGTTGCAGGGCTCTGGCAGTGCTCCTCCAGCTCCTCCTTGCACAAAGGAGGAGGTGGCGGTCCTGCTGCTGGGTTGTTGCCCTCCTACAGCCCCCTCCACGTCTCCTGGTGTACTGGTCTGTCTCCTGGTATCTCCTCCATGCTCTGGACACTGTGCTGACAGACACAGCAAACCTTGTCACAGCTTGCATTGATGTGTCATCCTGGACGGGCTGCACTACCTGAGCAACTTGTGTGGGTTGTAGACACCGCCTCATGCTACCTCTAGGGGTGAGAGCACTGACATAATGCAAAAGTGAGCAAAACATTAGGCAGAAAGGATGAGAGCAGAGACATGGTCTGTGGTCAGCACCTGCAGAACCTCTCCTTTATAGGGCTGTCTTGATAATTGCCTCTCATTTCCACCTGTTGTCTGTTCCATTTGCACAACAGCAGTTGAAATTGATTCACAATCAGTGTTGCTTCCTAACTGGACAGGCTGATTTCACAGAAGTGTGACTGACTTGGAGTTACATTGTGTTGTTTAAGTGTTCCTGTTGTTTGTTTGAGCAGTATATATTTTAATCCAGGATTTTGGGCATGTGCTCCTACAGGAAAATAAACTAATTTTATTGTTTATATAAACCCCTATGTCAGTATGTGTAGCATTTTTGAAACTGCTGCATAGACTAATATGGACTAGTTCTTTTCCAATGTGTCCTGCACTAGTCAGACCTGTGTTTCTGGTTTTATTTGTTCTACCTCTACCTCCTCTTCTCCTCTATCCGTGATGTGTTATCCTTCTTATCATTGTATTTATACATTTAATGACAAAGTAAGAAAATTTGATATGATGAACTATTTTGATTGTTCTAGTAAATTAGAACTTGATCACTTGCTGTCTTCTCTTTCCTTTGGATGTGAATACTGCAAACATCTTACTCTCTGCACTGTCCACAACAGATTAGATTGAAACTTTCAGCTGAAGGAGCAAATTATTATTGAAATGAAAGTGGAACTTCAATTTGAGCTTCCTCTACAAGATAGGCTGACCAGTGGAAAAATAGGGGAGGAGAAACACCGGACCATTGACTCTTACCTTCAGTGCTTTTTGAGCACACTTTGGACTTTGGACTTTGGAAACTTTCACTGGGACTACAGGAGCAGCTTGAAAGAAATCAAAGTGCATCTCTAAATTGAGCTTCCTCTAGCCCTATTATAAGAATTGCTGACCAGTGAAAAGACAGGGGAGGAAAAACGTTGGACCATTGAAGGAAGGTGTGGTGGATGACTGCTCTCTCTTTAATGCTTTTTGAGCACACTCAGAAGAGACTATGGAATATCCTCCTCATGTCCTGCCAGAATCAGAAATGCCTTGTGCTCTGTCCTCTCACTGTCATGTTGTGCTGAAGCAAGATGTTCAATGTCTGGCAGAGACAATCCTCTTGGAGACCCAGCCTGTCTGGTTTAAGGGCCTTTTACAAAAGGCATCCACAGTTCTTTCTTTGCAGGCACTAATTATATTAACTGAGAGTAGACACAGTCACCACGATTACGGACAAAGTTGCATGAGATTATTTTGGCACAATGTTAGTCCAGGTCATGCTTTGCAGTATTGTGTACTTTTATTTTCACTGCTTTTTTAGTTGTTACTACATGTAGCTTTTATAGTCCCACCCCTGAACTCTGGAACCAGCTGTTACCACTGTGCTGAGTCGGTATTTTGTTTTGTATGAATGTCAAGCATTTCTTTTGTACATGCAATTATAATGATACATTCCATGTGTGAATTGCTTGACAAGAGTAATTAAGTGTAGAATTCATCTGTTCCCACAACTCCTGACTGTAAAAATAATCTTCTACGAGACCTCCATCCAGGAGTCCTGCAACCACTGAACCACTGAGTCTATTGACATCAAGAGATAATTAATACTGATACAGACTAGAGCTACAGAGTGCTGTAAAAATCCTCTCCAAAATGCTGCCAAAATGCTGCCCAACTACCTTGGAAAACTGTTCATGAGTGTACTAACCAGAGCTGCTGCTGCTTACGTATGAGGTGACCATTTAAAGTCCTCAATAGAACCCACTGATGATGAAATGACTGCAGATTCTCTTACATCTTCTGTTGTATTTTTAATGTTTGCTGCAACGAGAGGGTCTTTTAAGGGAATGGAGCCATGAACTCTTCTTATTTTATTCTTTTCTGAAGCTTCAAAGTATCTTTGTAGTTTATAACATATAATGTAGATGCATGCCCTAACATAAAAAAGCATTTCAGTAGAGCAGTTTTTGTATAATGAGGGCCATAAGTCTAAATGGGATGTGGTTGCAAAAATATAGAGGAAGCTTTGCAGATATTTTCGTTATTTTTTTCTTAGATTACTACTCCCACACACCATTGGAAACACTGGTAGCAGTAAGTTATGTGTCTTCATTTAAACTTTTTTGCTTTTCTGTATTGAAGGTCCCCCTTTGGCTAATTTAGTTAATTTAGTATGTTTGGCATGAACTTGGCCCTGCATCCTTAAAAAAACACATTCCTCTTAAAAAGCAAAAAAAAATGATGATGTCACTGGTAAGATATACATCAAAATACTTCCAATTGTGCAGTGGTAGTAGTTGGTAAGAGAGTCGATTTATTTCAGCATCCCTAAGGAAAACAAAGCACATCTGTCTTGATGAACCCGGAGACCCTCTCAATTACCTTGCCATTGAACTTATCTCCGCTGATGTGTGTTTTTCTTTTCTCAAAGTCTACGATCATTTATGAGGTTTTTCTTGTTTGTTGAGGATCCGGCTATTGTTCCTGCTCATTGCACTGTGTAGATAATTTCCTGACCTCCTTCCTAAATGCCACAATTGTTTGTTGCATTGTTTGGCCCCACTATGGTTGTGTCATCCACAAAAAAAACCACATTGTGGTAGACTATGGGTACACATGCAGTCACTAGTTAAAAGGGAGTAGAAGACTGGACTGAGGATACAGCCTTGAGGAACTCCTGCATTGCTTGTGACAGTGGAAGAAGTGTGATGCACTATGGACAGAGATGTTTGCATTGTGTTGACCAGCATGGGCTGATGGAATTCAATGTCAACAAAAAGCAGCTGTTGGCATTTTCCAGATGAGTGAGATCTTTATGCAGTACCCATGTAATGGCATCATCAGTGGATCTGTTTGCTTCACCAAACTAGAGGTGATTATGGCCTGGGTTGTGCATGTCATGTCAAGACAAGCTTCTTAAAACATTTCATGGTAAAGGACATGACAGCATCTGGCTGGTGCTCGTTCAGGCTTGTGATGTCATCAAGCTAAGCCAGTGGCTGAGTCATTATCTTGACAACCCCTAGGAGGATTTTACTGCTGGAAAGTCATAGAAGAACCTCAACACAGACTTAGTGCCACCAGATGTGTGCAAGGGACAAGTGACTGGTATGTTTGAGTGGTGATTATGCTCAAGAAAAAGCCTGTAGCTTGTTGTCACTGCCCGGAGTTGCTGTGCTCACTCTCCCGTCTATGTATGTTAAGCCTGGGTAATACTTCTGCGGTGAATCAGTGGCGTACCCTCGAAGATGCCCTTACGCCATTGTGAAGCTTTCGAACTTCTGCACTGGGCTACGATTCGATGCAGAAGTCTAAACCAGCCTGTAAACTGTGTGGCTCCTGGACTGTGATAGATGCTCTGGACTCTTCTCACCTTTCCGGCCTTACGCTCTGTCTCACTGGAGCAACATTCCAGTCACATGCTTTATCAGTTCTCAGGTGCAAAAACAGCATCTGTTTAAAAGTTCTGCCATACTTTCATTCTGTGCAGCTGTGACTGAAAGTGCAGCTTGTCATTCTGCTTTGTTGTTTGGTAAGGTTACTAGGACTGGTTTGTTGTTGCTTTTTAGCAAGACAATCAGGCTGCAGCTGTTTGCTGTGTGATGTTGACGCATGTAAAAACAGGCTATATGCCATTACAAAATGTGCAGAGGTTGAGGGCAGTTTTGTCCCGGGTGGTAAAACTTACTTGTAATATTATATTATTATTATTAATTTTATACTAAGATTGTACAGTCCTCTCACACTAGATCTACGGCCATCTTTTTGCATTTAAAGAAGATAACTATGACATTCTAGAAGTCCTCTTCTCTGACACCCATTATTTCAGGAGCTTCAAATGCCTGCTTTAGTTTTTATGTTTTTTGGACAGGGGCAGACAGTTGATGGAAAACACTGACATTTCACAGACAACTCAGCAGGAACAAAAACACAAAACAGAAAAAAAGCTGTACTATAGACTTTAACTGTCAAAGACATGGTTGTAGATTATTATAAATGTTGAAGAAACTCTAGTTAAGTCCTATTTGTTAACCTCAACAAGATGTGCTCTTGAAGCACAAGTACCCACTTGTAGTTCTGTGTAAAAACAATCACAGCCCCTAGTTACCACTGAAGAAAGAGTTGTTCTGCTTGATACAGGAAAGTGCATTATATGTTTTACTGATTTGTAGTTTCATTTTTAGCATGAAATATATTGTCTTTTTAATAAAATATTCTGCATTGCCATTCCTGGGCATACAGTTTCATTTTCACTGATGTTAGCATCACAAATGATAGTTGAAGAACTTGTTGAAATGGTAGAATATTTCCATAATTTACCTAGGGAAAAAGAGGCAGATAAAAATAAAACAATATGCAAATATAAAAACTCACCCGGGACAGGACAACTTCTATGGTTATGTTCAGAGGAGGAGCACTGGGAACTGCAAAGAAAAATCAGAGTACAAGTTAAATAACAGATAATATTGAGATATTCGATCGCTTTAATGTACATGTTATTCACACACAACCACAGATAAGCAGGGGCATTTCTGGCTATGCAGGGCAGATTCTGTCGGACTGAGAAGGTCAGTCTTTGATAATGTATTAGTAATCAAAAATCACTAGCTCTTTATATGGAAAACAGTGTCTCGATGGATCAGGAAAAGGCATCAATAAGGTTAAGCACTTTTTCCAGTAATACCTCATGGAAATTTCTCGCCTCGGATTTCTTTGCTGAGATAATGTGTCTATTGAGCATGTATTCAAAAGCAACCATGGGCGTTTTTAAAATGTGCATGAGAATATTACATGGTTGTCTGATGAACCAAAAAACAAATTCTTCTAATTTTTGCAAGCTTCCAGGTAAAATGAAATGGAAAATAGAGGTTTAAAAAACAACTTGTTCAGTGTTACCTTACATGATTTGCAAAAAATGTCAGTACTACAACAGTGAGAAATGCATGTCTGAACAGGGCCAAAAATGGCTACCATTGTCAGAAGGGTACCAAGCAGGGCTTGAGAGGGAAGATACCCCAACAAAATACCATTGTAAGGGAAGGAGTGGTGTCAAGAGTTGACCAGAAACAATACAAAATCAAGGCAATGTCACAGAATCGGCAAGGAAGCTGGAACACATTAGGAGGGAACTCCTGACTCATTCCTAAAACAGGCCAATGAGTGGAAATTAGTGTATGTCAGGTGTTGTTACTGAAGTTGGGTGAGCTATTGGACAAGCAACTTGCAACATCTAGACCAGCTCACAAATCCCTCCAAAATTCTGTTTCCTGTACCTCCCTCCTGAAATCGGAAGCCACAGCACTCCAGAAAGACAGCTCTAACAGGACATAACAGGAGGACACTAAAGCAGCCAAAGGAGGCCTACAGGAGGAAACTGTGGAGGTATCTCCAGAGAAGGGGGGGCATCACTGGCAACAAAACTAAACATACTGAGGCAAGAGTAAATGATGTTGACAGTTTAACTTTTATTACAACAGCTTTGACATGGTGTCCAGTCTTTGCTCTGCTGAGGTACAGCCTGAGCCTCACCCTCTCACACTCTAACATGCAGCAACATGACATCCTCCAGTGTTCCTCTTAGTAAAGAAGGGGAGTGTGTGATAGGTTGGCTGTGCTTTAAGTAGGCACACAGTCCACAATAAGGGATTGTGTGCTTTAACAGCTGCTCCAGAGGATCTTCAACCTGAATTTGATGGAAAATGTCCCAGTTCTGTCAAAAACATCATGAATTGTCCTGGCACCAAAACCAAGACACCCAGATGAGATACAATGACTACAGACCGATGAACCTCACATCAAATATTGTCATGCTGCAGTGAGGGTACTGACAGGAGGAATGGGAAGTTTCTTCTCTTTACTGTAGTTATGTCACTGAATGAATTGAGGAACTGCTATGGTACAACTTACCATCTGATTGTGTGGTGACCCTGACAGCCTCAGAGGTGGTGCCTGGACCATAGCGATTCACTGCCAAAACTCGGACTGTGTACTCTGTGAACTTGTTGAGTCCTTCCATCTTGTAGTTGAGTCCACTCACTTCCACACTCTGAACACAACAGAACAGTAATTACACTCTGTTCCACCTGAAGCAATATGTGATGCAGTCTGGATTCAAAGACTTTCTGTAATCCACACAATGTCTCTGCTATGAGAGGTATAGATCAGTGACTGTGCTGACCTGTTCCTTGTTGGAGGGGCTCTCAGTCCACAGCAGTCTGTAGTTCAGAATGGGGCCATTTGGATGGCTGGGTGGCTCCCAGCTCACCTGGACAGAGGTTGGAGACAGGGCTCCTGCTTGGAGAGATTCCACCCTGCTAGGAACCTGGACTGTAGAGACAACATATTGTGCACACAAGTTATATAAAACTAACACATCACATGTATAAAACTGAGAGGACATCAGGATCTGGGCTCATCAAACCATGTCCTCCTAGGTCTGTCTATCAAGGTGCTGAAATATGTGTATAAATATACAGTATACGTACATAATTCAGAGTGTCTAGCCTTTTAACCTGTCTCAGCCTCCAATTACTTATCCAGTCATGTCTGTATGGCAAATGTCTGATTAAATCAATGTGTGAACAAAGGAGGTAATAGTCTGGTGAAATTACTGTGACTGAGTGGGAGTGATGACTGTTGTGGCCAAAACACACATTTTAATGAATTACTTTTTGATCTGGCCTGTGCATTGCTCTCAGCTCTCAGCTCTCAGCGTGTGCGAACAGCACACACCAAACAATGCTTGACCTGATTCTGCAGACTGAACTGGAGTTCTATTGTGAAAAGGGGCTTCAGTCATAAAAAAGCAGGTGCAGGGAGTAAGAGGATCTTTCCATCTTCCCACTGAAGACTAATACAGACAGACTAATAACATGACCATACAACTTACGAATGTACTTCCTCCCTTATGACTCAAAGTAGCCAACTTTGGCAGATACACTTGGGGCATTTTTTCTACAATGGAAATCAAATTTTGTTCAGAAGGTTTTTCTGACTGTTGCAGAAGTTCTGTGGCACTTGTAGGTTGCTTCACTTTCACTCTTCTGTTCAGTTCATTCCATACTAGTTCAAGTCTGGAAACTATGCTGGCCATTCCATGTTTTCAATCTTACCATCTTTTTTTCTAAGGTACTTCTGTCATGGCATGGAATTATGATTTGGGTCATTAACTTGCTTTAAGATAAACTCCTGACCAGTTAGACACATACCAGAGGGCACTGCATGGTGCTGCAGAATGCTTTATTGGACTTGAACTGCGTGAATTTCAATAAAAAAAACCTCTAAAACTTTTGACCAGTAGTGTGCATACCAAGATCCCCTTATTTAACACACGTCCAACCTTTTCCTCATGTAATCATGCTACATAAGTTAAAATATAGACTCCTGCATGTTTATGCAGTCTAAACCCAGCATAAAATACACTCACGGTCAGGTTTGGTGCTGATCTTCAGGGGGGTGGAGCTCTCTCCTGGCCCAGCATCATTGTAAGCGATGACTCTGAAGCTGTAGCTTTCTTCTGGTTTTAGGTTGGACACTGTCAGTTCCAAGGACTCTGGCTCTGACACATTCACTGACCTCTCCCTGATAAAGATTGATGTGAAAAATTTACAAGAAATATTATTTCACCATGTGTGTGTGTATGCATATGTATACTTTGAGGTGATGATAATGATTCTTCAAAAATGCCAACACAGTGAAATGCAGACCAATCTTTACTTTGTAACAGCATAGATAATCTTCACTTTAATCAGCTGCACTCTGTGTAATCCCTCTGTGTCTGCAGCTAATCCTCAGATTACAACATCTCTCAGCCAATCATCAGGCCGAGCTACACCAATCCACTGTACCATTTAATGCATCAAGTTTGGTTTGCTCTGAAGGTAAATGACACAATTATATACACAAACATTAATTATAATAAAAAGCATATAGGAAACTACTACTGTTAACATTTTTTGCTCCATGCTGCTAAGAACTGATAAGCATGTGTAAAAAACCTCCATAAGGATTTCTTAGCACTCTCTAGTCTTACTTTTACCAAAGGCACAAAACACCAATGGAACTTTAAAGAGGATGTAAACTGTGCAATATCAAAAATTACTGCTGCCAGGAAGAAGGTTTACTTTTATATACACTGCAACCAATTAATGAATGAATCATGAGTATAGCTCATCAGCAGGTTGAATTAGGATACCTTTATAGCTCAGTTCAAGTTTAAGTTTAATACACAAAACTTTCCTTAAAGAGATTTTAGAAAAAAATAATAATTAAAAAGATTATTTTAGCCCCATATATCCCCTTTTATTTATCCTTATCCCAATACAAGTCACACAATAAGCTGAATATCTGTTTCTTGTCCAGAAGACACACAAACCAACAGCAAAAACTTCCCACCTCTCTAGCCGTCTCTTTCACTTGCTGAGCTGATGAGTTAGCCGCAAATTCACCTTTAAGCACCCAGTTGTTTTAGTGCAAGAGTCTGTAATCATGACTGAAGAGATTACTGCTTTCTTAAATACAAATTACAAATTGTAAGAATCATGACCCAGTTACTAGTTTCCATTAAATTTTAGGCAACTTTATGGGGGAACTATTTTCTGACAAACTACACCCACTATGTCTACTCATGATGAACGGGCTGGCTATATACAGTATATACCCTAACTCGCCAGTCTCTTCTTGCCAACATCTCCCTCTCTGCTATAATTTCTTACTGTTTTCTCTTTGTCTTCTTCCTCTCTCATTTTCTTCAACTTATTGGAACTGACAAAATGACAAATCCCATTTTAGAATTTTTTCCCAAAGTCATTAAAACTGACAAAACATCTGCCTCTCTTGATTCTGTAAGTCATTAGGACTGACAGAATCTCTTTATTGTACCATACTAAAACTTCAGTGCTTGCTTTGTGCAGTGTTCAAAGCGATAAAGCTCAGCAGGCTGGACAGTCCCTGAAGTAGCAAAGCTTAAAAGCCTGGACGTGAAAGCCTTTGGCAGGGGCCCTGTCTGTCTGAGGTTACCATTTAGCATCAGCAGGGGACTTGCCAAGTGTCACCCAGAGCTTTTTTTTTTTTTGCTAAATGAGCCATTGTGTGCAGTAGAGCTGCACACAGTGAGAAGTGTTGTCTTTGACATACTGTTAGTATACAACTCTGCACAATTCCTTTACTCCTTTGAAAGTTAGGCAGCTCATGTTTCCTTTTATTCTAAACAACAGGCCTGCAGCCTGATCCCATGTGCCTCCATGTCCACACCATAATAACATAGACTAATAATCAATTCTGTTTGTACAGAATAGGATAAACATACAAAAACATAAGCAATATCAAACAATGATTTTAAATTGTTTCACAATTTAGAGTAAAAATATTATGTGAAATTATCAAATTATTTGAAAACAGCTATTTTACAGACATCAATTAAACATGATGAAAATGATTGCAAAATCAAAATAGAAGCAATGCAAATATGAATAAAAATGACTGATCAAACTTAACAAGCCTCATTGATATTTTATTGGACTCAGTGTTGCTCTGACATCAATGTATCTATGATTCATTATTCAGAACACACAGCTGACAGCTGATGTGGAAAATGATGAAACCTGACTTGGTTCTAACCAAATCCTACTTGAATGAATCAAACCACTTTGTAATTTATAAATTACTACTGTTCAATTCCCAAATTCATTTTTATCACCTACACCTTCACACCTTTTGCAAAAAAATTCCTGCTCCATATGCACCATGAGTATGGTAAAATAACTACCAGCAGTTCAATCCAGCAGCTGTGAATCCATGAATGTGCTTTACATGTTGCTCAAAGGTTGCTGCTTGCTTGTGTTGTAAGCTTATTTCAAGCATAATGATACCTTTTAAAACAGTGCCGAGGACATTCTGGAAGAAGATCATTTCCTCAGAGTATTGGCTCAGTATTGCTGGTGTAATTTACGGAGTTGTTTTGTGCAGACTGACACAAATTCTGACTCTTGACAGAAAGCACAAGAACCTCCAACCCTGTATTTTTTAACACCTAATCTTTACTAGTTGTGTTTTAATACCTAACCCCAACTGCAAGTGGAAAATGAGATGGAAGTTACAGTTGTAACAGCTATAAAGGAACTCTTAGGTGAACGTCTGCTGTGAGTCAGAACCAGCTTCAATCTCCTACCTCCTTATATGGACTTTTATAACTTTATATTGTGAAATGACTGATTTGTGTATATGTGCATGACAAAATCATGTGGACAAAATAAATGGACCGGCATGCTGCGAACAAATCATATTACATGACTATTTCCCATATTGAGATGAAACTGTGTTGGGTGTAAGCAGGAGGTATTCTTATGCATAATGGACTAATGATCCACCCTGTGTGTCCTCTTTGCTCAGGGCCTCTGTTTTACCACTGTCCCTGTGTTTCACTGTCGGTCTCCATGTCTCTTTCTGTGTGCCTGGGTGTGGCATACCTAGTGATCAATATCCATCTCTCCTGCAGTCTCTCATATACCTAGCAATCAAAATGCAGTGCATCAACCCTGGTTCTACTTTGCTCTTCACCTCATCATTCAGTCTTCTGGCATGATAATAATGGTTAGGCGAACCCAACAGTTCATTAGAGGCAATGTTTTTTTGTCTAATGTCCAGTGTCTGTCTCTGCTACAGGTTACAACTTCCTTGTTCAACTCAATTTAGAACCTTATCTGATAGCCTTACTGTCTGCCCCCTTTCACTGGACCAGCCACAATCGCTAACAAAATCAATAATTATTATTATCAATAATTAAGGGGTAGTAAGCAGCACACGCACATTTTGTCATCAAAGTTGACTTTAGAAGCAGGGAAAATGGGCAGAAGAAAGATTTAAAGGTAGGGTAGGAGATTTCATTCTGATACACTTTTTGTTAAATTAGTGTAACTTCTCTGTACAATCCGATAGCAACCAATTAGTTCGGCAGTTTCGCATTAAAACAAAGAATATTAATCATCTGTGGAAGCTATAAAACACTAAAAACATCAGCCAATCCTCCAGGGTGACCCAGTGCGGAGTATTGACTGTTTGTCGCTCTCTTCCTGCTCTGCGTGCACCAGAGAGGTACGTGCGTGATGGCCGAAGTCACACACTGCAGCTCGTCTTCAGGTAATGTGTGTCCATGTGATTGGGAGGCATGGCTTCAAGGTGAGCTCCAAGAGAAAGGGGCGTGTGTTTACTTTCGAATCTGAATTCGGAATCCACAAACCATCATTTGTGGTCAACACTCACTGATGCACGTGGAAAGAAATGGCATGCCACTGTGCTTCAATCTTCACAGAAAGGTGTCTGAACACAATACATTGCAATTTATTGCAAGTGCAGACCATTCAGGGCAGGTGTACATAAATTTACAACTGATTGTTGTTTATACTACAACACCTGCATGACCTTAGTTCTGCTCTCTGCAGTCACTTTTTTCTTTATCTGACATTCAGAGGGCCATGCCTTTGCCATGGAATCAAAGTTACCCTACGCAAGCAACTTTTTTATTTAACATGGGCTTTGCCTGCTAAGAGCTGTTGCTATTGAGATAAGGGTGAAGCTAATGCAGTCAATGCCCCAATGGATTCTTTAGAGTACAAATAACACTAAGCATACCACTTCACAAGCATAAAATGTCAAAAGAATTATCACCATAACACCTAACTGAAGCACTGTACAAGCAGGGCAGCAGGACTTCTGAATAAATAACAGTAATCCTATACTGATTAATAACAGAGGAACTGAATGGCGATGAACAACAGGAGAGACTTTGGCAAAGGAAAAAGGCACCATGCAAAAAAAAATAGCACAAATTATGCTAATATTTGAAGAGCACAAATATATGCCCATTGTGCACCATCCCACACTGCTGCAATTTGTGGGTCATTAACATTCACTTTACACAGTGTGAGTCAATGAGAACTCTGGAGGTGCCCCGTAAATAAAAATTAAGAAAGAGCACAGGGAAGAATGTGCTGCTGGCCACATATTCTCCACAGACAGACAGGGCTGAGTACAGATGTTTTGTAGTATCAGCACTGAAACAGCTACCAGATTCAACACACTGTTATGATTATGCTAACAGAACATTTGGCTGTATTGCCCGAGATATGACATTGTTCATGGCACTGTACAGCAAACAAAATGTCACAACATGTGCGAAGGACAGAGGCAATGACATCCTCCCTCACCTATTCATGTGAGGAGGAAGGATGAAACCCTTCCAGTGAATTCTCTCCTGATTTTAAGGAAGAACTTATGATCTGGGTATAAATGCAAGATTTAGCTTTAAAGTGACCATCACCACAAATAGTTAGCCAAAATGGAGAGAGAAGTCACAAATGAATCACTTATCCTCTTAGCAGAAGTAAGCGCTAAGAGAAGCATGTAGCTAAGAAACAAGCTTGCTATTAAAAACTGGGTGGCATTTAGGAAGGGTTTAACTGTTCTTTTAATTGTTGCATATCTTTGGATTTTCAGTCCAGCACAACTGTTGAGACTAAAATATATCTGAAATATCTTCCGTCACCTTTATGTGATCCTTTTGAGTATTCATCTGGTGCATTTGTGCTTTTGTGTAAAATATCTTCAAAAGAATTGAACTAGAAAAATTGCAATGACATCTAATTTTGTTCTTTTTCTTATTGAGCCTATAAACTCCATGTTTTTTGATGCACTGCATCATTTTTGGCTGGGAGCTCAGTGTGTCCTTGCCAATGTGTCCTCGGGCATTAGCATGTGACTGTGTGCATGAATGGATGAATGAACTGTAAAACACTTTGAGTACCACTCAAAAACCTGATATACATAGACAGACCATTTACACAGTGAAAAGTCTGCATAGTGTTTAATTAAAGCAATGTGTAACTACAGCAGGTCATAGTGTGGAAGGTTAATGATCACTGAACAGATCATTTAAAATAATAATGTCCCTTTCTCCAGTATTTTATTGTAGTCATCTAGAAATTCACATTTAAAGATAGATGGACAACGATATAGAGAAATTGAAACTATGCCAGAGCAAACAGTGACAAAGAAAGAACAAAAAGGCCCATCCTACCTCTCAATTCCATCCTGGGAATAATAAACGCCATAAGTCTGCACAGCTCCTCTGGTTTCCTCTGGGGGGCGCCAACTGAGTCGGACAAATCGGCTGGACACTATGACAGGGACCAGGTCGCGAGGGGCAGAGGGGAGGGCAACGCCTGGGCTGGGGGACACTGGTGGGGGATCAGAGGAGGAGGAGTAAGTCAAAGGGGTGCCAGAAGGAGCATGAGGAGGGAAAGGAGGAAGGGACATGTGGATGGGTCTATATTGAGTGGGCATGGTTTCTGTTAACACACAGTTCATTCCAAGGAGAGGAGGGAAAGGAGGGAGGAGGGGGATGGGGGGAGGGGGATCAAGCAGGAACAAAAATCCAAGACAGATGAGAGGAGCAGATAAGGAACGAAAAAGACATGGAAGAGACAAGAAGGAAGAAAAGTAGTAAAGAAGATCACAGGCAAGAAGAAAAAGTGGCAGAGCATCTTTGTTTAGTTGTTAATCACAGTGTCATTGACATTTTGAATAAGTGTTAAATGAGAGTGGTGTAACAGATTTCTCTGACATTTGGCTATGTCTCCCTCAGAATGTATGACACATAACATCACAGCAGCTAAAAACAGAGCTTTGTCTGCCTCCTGTTAACCTTGCTTTTGTATACATTATCTGAACAAGAGCATGTGATCACAGCATTTTTATTCCACGCCTGACAAGCATCAAACCTGTGAAGAAGACTGTGGCATTGCTGCACAATGCAAACTAGCTATGCAAGATCAGAAAGGGTTGTACACTGCTAGAGCTAACCGCTAACAACCTGCCAAACCTATCTATTCTTTGGTTTCTTTGTAGTGGGATTTTACGAGGTTCTTATCCACAGTCACTGTAATGCTTACAGTAGATAATTGATGTGCCCCAATTTTGAAGTACTGACACAGAAGCCAACCAATGAACTGTGTATGTGATCAACAGCAAAATGTGTTTTAGTTTCTAGCAACCACCTCAAAAAAATCTATATCAGTTTAAGTGTGCGCCGTTAGGCAGGCTGTGCTCATGTGGAACTAAAGCCATTATATTGATCTTGAGTCTCTTCAGAACCAGCACACTCTGTTGACACAAACAGTAGCTTTACCTTGCACAATGTGGGATTTGCCGAGTTACTGCAACTATCACTGTGATTCAGTTTAAAATGTTAATACACTGTAGAGTTACACAGAAGTGACTTCATCCAATTATCAGCTTCTGTTCTAGTACTCCTGTCTTTTTTGGGACATAGCCTAGTGTGCAACACATGACTGACTGACTAAATGTTGTAACAATGGAGGTGTGGAGGTAGAATTTTATGCAATGGTCTATGTCAAAATGTACGTATAAGTGTAAATGAGTACTGTAAGATGATGAAAATGAAGAAAAGGTGAGGGGACAAGTTAGAGACTAGAGCAATGAGTCTTACTTTGTTTATTTAGTCTAATCTCTGGGTATATACATCACTCAGGATTTCACCTGGACTGTTAACAGCACCTCTCTTTCTACATCCTAAATCACAGAGGAGAGTGAACCTGTACCAGCTGCTGTCCTTTTATAAATGTAATGTGGTTCACAAGCTACACTTTGGCTGACAAAAAAACCACCACAGAGACTTATTAAATCAACACAGAACTTCATGAACAGGCTCTCTCACTGACATATCCAAAATCCGAAGCCTCCGGCAAGCCACAATCATAATCCAGGACTCATCTCACCCAGGCAACCACCTGCTGTCCTCTGGGAGATGCTATAGGTCAGAGAAAACCTGCACCTGCAGACTCCACACTCTGAACAGCTTTTATCCACATGTCACATCAGAGCTGAATTCAAAAGAAATGTGCAATATCACAGTTATCACACTGTTATCCAATCTAATTTATATATATTATTACAGTTATCGGTACCCTAAATGTAAATTGTTGTTGTTTTTCTCATTTTTTAATCTTTAAATTTTTATAGTATCCTGCACTGTAATCCTATTGTTTCACAAGGAGTTTCACTTCACATCAGCTGTGCAATGACAATAAAGCCATTCTATAAAGAAAGAGAAAGCTCCTGTTAACATTTAGGAGTTATTATCCTGACAGTCTGAAACACTGGTAACCTCTTTCAATGGAGGCTTTCATTTTGTTGATAAGTGAAAGATTTTGACCTGCACTGTTGGAAATGCTGGACGTGATGCTGAAGTAACTAAAAAGACAATATGCTGATGATTGCTTAACTGACATAACTGGCATAATGCCAAATAAAATGCAGTGAGTAGGATCCTGTGACTAATGGGGCTGGGGCTATGGTAATTAGCTAGAACAACAGATAGATCAAATGCTGAAAGGAGAACTGTCGTAGTGGTGTGTAGCCATGGTTTTCGGTTTTGGTGTGTTCATGCTTGATTCTTTCCCTGTTTGTGTCATGTCTTGGTTTAACTTTTCATTTTATTTTGAAAACTGTGTTTTCCTTGTTTGTCTCCTTTCCCTTTTGTTGTTTTCCCTCCATCTTTAATTGTATGTTGCTACCATGCATTAGTATCCTGTGTATTTAACCATTCTATGCTAGATTTCCTCATTTCTGGTGTTTTCTGCTGCTGTTTGTCATCTGGTTTGACTTGTGTTGTGTGACCTTGTTAGCTTGGGTTACTTTTCAGGCTTTATGTTAGTTCATTGTAGATTTCTCTTTCTTCTTTTTTTTTTTACTTTGACTTTGTTTTCTAAGAATGTTGTGCTTGTTTGTGTTTAGATACTACAACCTCCTCTGCCTCAAAGCTCAATAAAGATGAAGGCCAATGTCCTTCATCTAAAGCAGCTGGAAAAACTGACATCCAAAGCACTGCTATAAATAGATAATAATAGTTCATGAAAAAATGTTATAGTAACTTCAAATTAAAGAGTGATCAAGTAAACATAATGCTGTGCATATGTGTGTGCGCACGTGTGGGGAAAATATCTGATCTGATAACAACAATCATCAACAATCAAACTGACATCATCAAATGTCTTCTATTATAACCTGAGAAAATCCAATTTATCTCCACCATCAGAGGTCACGTCTGTTCAGGCTCTAAATGCTTTTATCCATCAGTACATATTAACAAAGCTTCACTGAATCCATGTAATGTGAGTAATACCTGAAGAATACATACAGACACGCATTTCACACTCTATGATACGATAAAATGAGAGAAAAGAAGACCAGGAGAAAAAGGAGAAAACAGAAAATTAAAACGAAAGGCAAGATAAAGAATAAGTAGAGGTAAAAGGTGGAGGAGTTTCAGGTAGAGGGCATGGAGAAAAACAACAAGACGCTGACACTCACAGGTAGGAATAAAAAAATAAAGGATATAGAAAAAGGAATGCAACACACACACACACACACAAACATTCTCTGGTCTCTGTGAGATGAGATTGTGGTGTGTGAAGGGCAGATTTATTCCTGCTTGGTGACCCGGCATAAAAAGCTGAGCTGATGCTGAGAAGTAAAGCATTACTTGCTGCTGCAAATAGACGGGTGGGCTAAATAATAGAGTCAGGCACAGAAAAAGAGCTGGAAAACAATCTGAACAAGTGCTGAAAATTACACAGTAGTCTCCCTGATGACATGATATCTGCACATGTCCACACACACAGGGTTCCCATCGCTGTGTCCATTTACTATAAGCTGCTCTACATTTAAATTGTTTCTGCTGTGGAGGGGGAATATGGTTCAGACTTTTATAATGCCAGACAAAAAAGTAAAGTAAAAGGTCCACTCTTTACCTCAACCTCATACTGCATTCTTCAGCTATGGACACACCTAGGATTACTGTACTTTGAGGTATCTAGAATCAGGTGGATTGAGATGGATTGGTTGTGGGGAAGTAAAGTATGAGGGAGCCCTCACAATGTTCACTGTACAGAGGGGAGGGAGGTTCCATTCATTGGCTTCAACACTCTAGACTACTCTCTGCATGGCTTCAGTCACTGATATGGCAGCAAGTGGTACTGTTTCATCATACCCTCTGACAGCTGACCACTGTGGTATTATCCACAAGGGCCTTACAATTTTACAAGGACCCAAGCCCACTGAGGCTTAGGCATTTTTTTCACTGTAGAGGACAAAAAAGTCAAGCTTCCATGTGTCTCCTGTCTCTGGTAACCATGTCTGCTTGGCTCGAAGGGGAAGGAGGGAGTGGAGAGACCTCTCTTGCTCTGTGATGCGTAGGCTAAATGTCAGACTCGCATTATTGACACGTAAGAGGGGCCTTCATTTATCACCAGAAAATAAGTTCTTCAATTCCTGGTTTGAGTGGAAACGTTCAAGATTGCATAAGAGCCTGCAAATACAGTCCAGCACAGAAAACATGAAAATCAAAGAGAGAAGGAGCAGCAGGAGTCACTGATATGAAATGAAATCCCCACACTGTCTGGATATTTCAGAGCCACAAGCAGAAGTGGCAGATCCAAGGTTAAACCTCTCCAGCAGCAGAAGAGCCATCAAGTGAAATGACATTGGTATAGAGACCAGCCACAGGTTAGCATCCAGCTAAGCCAATCAGTAGTTAAAGTGCTAAAAGTATATAATATTGGATCATTTTCCTGAATAGATAAATGGCAAAATAGGATAATATTTCAGTTTCATTTGTTTGGATGTCTTTTCAGGAAGATCTGCTGGTGTTTTGGTTAACACGTATGCAAAACAAAGGAAAATTGTTATGTGGTTTGCAAACTTTCAAACAGCTTTGTAGCTACATGAAGCTTAGTGAGAAGTCCATCAGGTAAAATCTTTACATCCTACACATGCTAGCTAAGTCTGTTACTCACACTCATCCCTCTCACTGTTCTGCTTTACTCATGACCACTCACATCCTGCCAAGATCTCAATCAGCCAATCATGTCCCTGCTGTCAAACTTCAAATGCTCTTCTTTCTGCTGCTGTCAGTTGTCATTTCAGTGCTCCACCCAACTCTTCATCAGTGCTCAGTCTCACAACATCAC
Organism: Parambassis ranga; assembly: GCF_900634625.1. Classification (NCBI taxonomy): domain Eukaryota; kingdom Metazoa; phylum Chordata; class Actinopteri; family Ambassidae; genus Parambassis; species Parambassis ranga. The sequence goes on along the minus strand of NC_041032.1, from coordinate 686,393 downwards.
ACAATCAGCATCATCTCTCCTCCTCACCAACATGTCTAGACTCCAGGGGTTTCCTGTTTGTCTCCTTCCACCCAATCAGAATCCTACTACAGAATACTACTATAAACATTCTTCTCCTTATATGCTCAGAAATACAGTTTGATCATTCATCATAACTCTCTCATAATCGATTACCAATTATCAGCTGAGCACTAGATGGTTTAAGATTAGAGCTTCTACAGCAACTAAGCAACTCCACATTACTGGCGAGCTTTCTATTGTCTATTATCTGTTATTATCTGTACTCTCTTGAGTACAGATAATAGTACAGTATATGATGTAGGACCAAAACTAAATGGATATCTCTCAATAAGAGGTTTATTTGCGCAACCTCTTTCATTAAAATCAATTAGGTTCAATAATAAGTAATATTATATAATAATAATAATAATAAGTATATGTTTGACAATTATTTTCTAAGGTTGTTGAAAGCAGTGGACTGAAGCACAGTGGAGAAATAAATAACACCATTATATGTATCTTTTGGTGGCATGGTTTCCTTTTATATGTATGCTCCATTGTGGTCTGGCATCAGCATTTGAATTCTTAGTGTCCTAATCTATTCATTAGGTGATGAGGGAGTGATTGTTAAGCTGCACTGGGGGTCTCAAAAGAGATGTACCCACAGGGCCTATGGTATCATCAACAAAAGTGAGGATGTGGTTTCCCTGAATCTGGTGGCCTTAGCAATGTAAAAAGAAGCGGGCTGACCACATAGTGTTAGGGCATTACTTTGTGTAACATTATCTCATTTGGTCCTTTTGCAAACATAAGAAGAGTGCAGTTTAATGTCTCTTTCAGAGTATTGACTATGAATAATCTGGTATCCTAAAGATTATGTTACAAAAATAAAGATAAAAAAATAAAGAGGGAATTTTATTAACGTCTCAGATTTTCATGTATTTCATTCATAGGCAGTGTAGATAAGTGACAGATCCATAAATCATTGGATCTGTCATGTCCAGCGTTAGTCTCTAGCTGGCTTACAGATTGACTGTGCTCTGTAGCTACAATGCCACTGCTCACCTTTAAGGTTTCTATTATTAGACATTTATTAAGGCTTCTTTTGACACACACCATAATGACAACATGCTGTGAGAATGAAAAACATAAAAGCATGAAACACCAATAAGAAAAATACCAAAATAAAGCATTCTCACAGATAACAATTGAACAACTCAAATTTCTAGGCTATATGCACATTGACCATGACATTATTAGCATAAAAATTAAGCTTAGTAGCATAAATAGCAAAGGTAACACTAATAAATATATAAATTGCAAACCTCAATGGCTCTGATTTTAGTTTATTTACCTAAATTTTATCTTGGTTTTATCTTATTTAATGTTAATTATTATATGTTCTTTGTATGCACCAATCACTAAGGCAAATTCCTAGTAATGTGAATCCCCTTCACTTACATGGCAATAAACACGATTCTGATACTGATTCTGATGAAAGTCTCTGTTGCTGTATTGTGATGATAGGATGCAGACATTATCTTGATCACAATACACTGGACGAGATAACCATCCTTTATGTCAATTTTTGCATTCAGAGCTTTTCAACCGTGTCAACAACACACAGTCAGAGGAGTGAACTAATTCTTCCGCTGACGGTCTTTGGCACACCACAAGAGAGCACAAGATACAATTGGATATTGGTGGATCATGTGATAGTGCACACGATTGTCCGATTGGTTACTAAGTTGCCAAAGCGTTTAAGCAACACTCAGACCTGGCAGAGTGCTCGTTTGAAAGCCTGAAATGTCCTACAATTCTGCATTATGTATAAATGACTACGGAGTCAATTATATTTAATACTGAATTGTTGAATAGAAATCAATGCACAGTCTTGTGGTTGTATTTGAGGACTGTGTGCAGCATTGAAAGTATTGGATGCCACAGATTGTTAGTGTGGCATGCAGATGAATTAAAATGGAGCCAGTGATACAAAGAGGCTGGTTTGAATGTGAGCCTTGATGAGGAATTTATAACACTATCGTACAGGGCAACTGTACATAATAACCACAAAAGGATCATTTGAAACTGGGATTATTGTTGTTGTTATGAAGCCTCATGGGAAATATGGTTGGAGCATCTGCTTGCTGGTCAGTTCATTCTCTAACGGCAGCCCTGTCCTCCAATCTGTTTGATGCACTCAAGGTAGAAAATAGATGTTTTACAAAGCTATTGGCCGCCCACACTGTACTTAACAAGTTCATATAACAGATGCACTTCACAATATGTCTCAAAATACAAAATGTTAAACAGATCTATCCTCTTTAACTTTACTGTTGCATGGATTACTAATATGTTGAAGTGGTCGTTCAGTGTCGTACCTGTGTGTTTATAAAAGCTCTGTGTGTGTCTGAAGTTTAAAATCTGCTAAGGACAGTGTTTTCAGTAATTTTCAATGAAAGCTGTGTCTTTTAATGTATCCTGAAATCATGGAGGTAATGCACTGTCAGTTAGTCACTGCATGAGTGTGTGTTTGTGTGTGCACATGTGATTTACAGTAAAAGCTCTGTGTTGTTGTGCAGTAATTCTAGGTGGTTTACTCTCATGTGACATGGTAGTCAGTGGGCCCAGAGCGCTGATGTTATTTTTGTAAAAGCAGAGAGCACAAGCCCAACATAAAAGAAATACATTACACACCCTACACATAGTTATACAGTAAAAAAAACACTCTCAGAACCAGAGCTGATCTCTCTTCATGTCAGAGTTTCAGGTACTTCTGTAAACTCAAATGTTAGGAAGTCCTACTGATGAACTATTGTTTTATGACCACTCACAGATGAACAGCATCTATTATCTCAAATAGTATATAGTAGAACTCAGTTCTCTGAGTCAGAGCATCTTTAGAAGACGTTTCACTGCTCATCCAAGCAGCTTCATCAGTTCTAACTGTTTGGTGGGGAAACATGGTTTCTATGTGGTTACAGACCTCAGTGGGTGGGCCTGGGTAAAACTTACAAACAATAGCACTAAATGTTTCCATAATTAGCTGTGATGATCTGGCTGACTGGGCCAGGTGTGTCTAATTGGCTAACAACTATGAGACTGCCGAAGGGGGACTGGTTGACAGCCCTTTGTTCTTGCTGTGAGCATGTGACTTGGTGTGAAACTTCCTGGGAATGGATGGAATCACTGCATTGTATGTGGTAGATGATGTCTGAGGCCACCACCTCTGTTAAGGGAAGGCTTTTCCAGTTTAACATAGATGGCTTCCTTGACTCCTTTTTCAAACCATCTTTCCTCTCTGTCTAGGATGTGGACATTGTTGCCCTCAAAGGAGTGTCCTTTCTCTTTGAGGTGGAGGTGAACAGCTGAGTCTGCTGAGCCATTCTTCTGTGCAATGGTTGTTTAGTTTCTCCAATGTACAGATCAGAGCATTCCTCACTGCACTGGACTGCATATATCACATTGCTGTGTTTCTCCCTGGGAATCTTATCCTTCGGGTGAACCAGTCTCTGTCTCAGTGTTGTCAATGGTTTGACACATATGAAATGGAGATGTTCTTTCTCCGTCAGCTGTTGTCCTTCTTCTTGTTGTTGGGGGTCTTGTTTTTGTGGCTTTGATGAGTGCCCAGTTGGGGTAGCCACAGGTTTGCAGGGCCTTCCTGATGTGGTGTTGCTCCTTCTTCTTCCCCTCTGAGCTGGTGGGTACAGTTTGTGCTCTGTGCTGCGGGGTCCTGATGACTCCCAGTTTGTGTTCCAGTGGGTGGTGTGAATCAAACAACAGGTACTGGTCCGTGTGTGTGGGTTTCCTGTACACTTCCACGTTGAAGCTCCTGTCCTCCTCAATATGTACTGTGCAGTCCAAGAAGGCCAGATTGTTGTCCCTGGTGTCCTCCCGAGTGAACTTGATGTTGTTGTCCACTGCTTTGATGTGTTCTGTGAACCGTTCCACTTCATGGGTCTTGATTTTGACCCAGGTGTCATACACAAATCTAAACCAGTGGGTGGGGGTGGTTCCAAGAAAGGAACTCAGGGCTCTTCTCTCCACTTCTTCCATGTAGAGGCTGGCCACAATAGGAGACACAGGTGATCCCATCACACAGCCGTGCTTCTGTCTGTAAAAGTTCCCATTGTACTGGAAGTAAGTTGTGTTCAGACAGAGGTCCAGCAGGTCACAGATGTGGTCTGGTGTGAGGTTGGTTCTTTCCTTGAGTGGGCTGTCTTGTGTGAGGCATCTCCTTACCATCTCTGTGGCTTCTGATGTAGGGATGCACGTGAACAAGGAGGTGACGGCAAATAAGACCATGGTGTCGTCTGGGTCCATTCGGATCTTCTCCACCACCATATGGAAACATTTAGTGCTTTTGTTTGCAAGTTTTACCCAGACCCACCCACTGGGGTCTACAACCACAACCACATATAAACCATGTTTCCCCACCAAACAGTTAGAACTGATGAAGCTGCTTGGATAAGCAGTGAAACGTTTTCAAGAAAACTCTACAAGTCCAGACACCTTGCTTCAATCTTCTCTACGTACTATGACCTGGATGACTGAGAATCTTCATCAACATAGCTGTAACATAGCATTTTCTCACAGTGCTGCCATCTAATTTTCAAAACTATCCGTACAATCAATGAAAGGGTTCAACTGATGTATCAACCACTGCTTGGAGAATCGTTCCTATAACAAGAACATCAGTCAGCCATCTCTATGTAATCATATCCATCACCAAGAGGCATCTTTAGTGAGAAACCATGACAGGGGTGCAAGTGGTCCACAAATTGTGTATGATTGCGTGACATGCTACAAACCATAAGTAAAAAAAGCGAAAAATGCACATACACAGTGTGGGCAGGTGTATGTACACTGAATAAACTTCTAAACAATTCCTAGTGTTCACTATCCTGTGAGCAGCAGGATTCATTCAATAGCTGAGGAGGACACACACACACACAGCCTCCTGCCTCTTCCACCTGCTGAGTGATGATGAAGGGGCTGATAGGAAGGTGTTTCATCACACAAGTGATCAATGTGGGAAGTGACAACATAAACACACACTACCACCTGTGCACATACACACAGCATGGTCACAGATTTTGGTGTAGGCGGTGAGGTAAAAACCTTCAACCTATAAGGGATCAATAGGTGCATACACACAAGCTTTATATTAATGACCTCCCACTTTATACAATCAATAAGGCCACGGCCACGGAAAGGTTGGTGCTATGAAGAGAAAGGATAAATATTTCCCTGTCTTTTTTGTGGGTTCCTCAGCAGGAACAGATAGGAGGGTTTTAACGGTAGTGAGAAGACTGAACTGATGAGAGATGAGGGAAGTGATGTAGAAAAATTGATTGCTAAAAAAATAGGTGGGGGCTGGGAGAATAAGGGCAGTGGACCCAACCAAATAGTCCAAACCAAATAAATGAGTGTAATTTTCTGTAACTGGAAGCTTCTTTAATGGTATTATTTTGCTTTCTGTTAAGCAGTGAAACCAACAGTTTGTTTTGTACATACACTATTGACTATCTGGTATATGAAAAACATTGTATCCTTCAGAAGATGTGCAGTAATCATATCCAAACAGCATTTTAATAATGTCTGCGATTGGATTTGATTTTCTTGTAATCTCTCTGTAGACATTGAAGTGACAGATTGAAAATGTATAGATGGATGGATGAATCTTTCAAGATGCAATCGTGCTATGTGGCCACAGTGCCTTTGCCCACCTTTTCTCATTTTTTCCTCATTTTCACAACTATCAAACACTGCTGGCATAATGCTGCCAGCACTTATGTTTAAAGGGAGTTATGGCAGAAAATACAACAGAAAAAATAGTAACAGTAATTGAGGCATAACAGTCAGTGGAGCTGACCTAAGGATAATTTTTAAAGGACTGTCCCAAACCATATGACATATTGTGGCTGTAAAACTCAACCCTTGTAGTGGTTGAAAATCATAAAGATTGTTATCATTATAAACCCTCTCATATATATCTATATATCTATATATATATATATATATATATATATATATATATATATATATATATAGCACTCTGTCTAGTCTTTGAACAACTGAAGAGAGAGAAAAAAAATATTTTATAATATTTGTGAATCTGTCTAAACATTCGTAAGACTGAGATAGCTGGTAGTTGCCAGGTAAAGACGTTGTTGTAGCTGTAGTTGACACATTTTTTGTAGGCAGGCACAGTATAATATTGTTTGTTTGTTTACGATAAATGTTGTACCATTATTATGTGTGTGTGTGTGTGTAAACACATAATACATTTAATAATAATTTTCTTGTACAGTGGGTCTTCGGATTAGGCAAACAATGACATCTTTTAACTGCGTCATTATTTATTACTTAGAAAACTTGTGGTCAATACTAAATACTTTTTTGTATAAAACAAAAGGGGTAGGCAATAATATGTCTCTCAGTGGCTCCTGTCTCCAAGTGCTTTGAAACCCTTTCTGTTAATCACCTGGTGGCTGGTCACTGTGGCAACAAGCTGTCTTGGTTTGTTATGTTTGTTGTTTTTATTTTTTTTTTTAAAAAAGGGAGCAAGAAAATGACTTGAAATGAAAGAGATGAGGTGGTAGAAATGTGGGAGACTGATGACTAGATGTTCAGAAGGAGGGGAAGCAACAGGAAGAGATGTAAGACAAAATGAAGCAGATCAAAAAGAATGGAAATTACCTATCATCTACTTTAAAGGTACTTAATATTTGATGTGTAATATTTGTGTGTAAGTGTGTGTTCATACACATACCCACACTTACACACAAATGATCCCAGATGATCCTTACAGGATAGAGGATGGGAGAGGACTGCTGTCACCATGGCAACAGACACTGCCTTCCTGTATATGCTCTTCTACACAATGTTGTAGAGTGGGGGTAGCATTGGTGCATATTTTTCAGAAGTGACATAGTATAAACATCTGTGTGTGAGAGAGATAAGGTGTGTGTGTGTGTGAGTGAGAGAGAGAGACCACCAATCAAAAACATGCAAGCCAGCTGACAGCAGTGCAACTTATCCTCACCTACCACTTTACTATGTGCGCCTGCAGCCAATCACAAGGCAGCAACTCAATGTATTTAGGCTTGTAGATACTACAAACTGTTGAAGTTCAAAGCTCATCAACTGAAGACAGGAGGCTTTTGAGCTGTCTGCAGTTTTCATTATGGTCAAAATGCCCTGATCACTGTAAAAAGATACTATATCACATATGTTGCCTGTTTATGCACCTTATAGTTTCCTAGATCCTCTTACAATCCATAGTGTTTATTTTCTACTTCCAAACTGGAAATGAAATGACCAGATAGGACAAAGCAAGACAAATCCATTTATCTTGTAATGTCACATAATTCTGATTAACTATTTATTAACACTGGATCTGTCTAGGATCTGTCAGTATGGATGAGTGGAGCAATTTGGGCCTAATAGTGTCAGAATGGGAGCCACAGCTGAGAACAGAAGCAGCATCAGCAGTGTGTGATCCCAGAGGTGTCAGAGAGCGTACAGCTGCAGATGTTGAGGATACGGATTGCAACAAAATTTGCAACTAATAACTCACCCTTAATGACTTGTTGTTCACTTTAAGTTCTGTCTTTTAGTTCTGCCAATAAGTATGAAGGCTAGCCATACCGATGGGTTAATGAGATGGAGGTTGCAGTAAGCAGCAGCCGGCGCACAGGGAGAGATGACTCGACGAGCACCAGAAAGGGCTGAACAGGGCATTAAAAGCCAAGAGATTTTTACACACATGTGCATGCATATATATTATGTGTGTGTGCATATGTATTTATACAGCATACAGTCAAAATGCAATTTTAGCATTTCTTTTCTGTTTAACTAATTGTGTTGCATTAACATTTCGAGATTTAAGAGCAAATCACATTTCTGAATAAATATTTAGTAGGATTTGTAAAAACGTGAGTCCAACCACATGATACATTTCACATATTATAAAATGACCACATTTCTGGTTTTCTACTTTTCTATCCTCTCCATTGACACCTTTGTATGCAAAGGAGCTGCAAAGTCATCCCAGATCACTTCATACCTCCTAGAAAGGAGGCAGGGAAGGATCAGCAGCAAGAGGGAAGAGAAGGGGGGAGGGATGCAAATGCTGAAAAAGGAGTGGAGAAGAGAGATAAAATTCAATCAGCCTGTAAAAGATTCTGCAGTTGCTGCTACAACAGACAAGATAGAAGAGGAGTATGGAAGGAGAGGAAGAGGATAAAACAAGGAGGGTGTGAGAGACAGCAGGGTCAAGCGAAGGGAAGTGTGAGTGAGAGAGAGGTAGAGCGAGAGAGGTGAAAAGAGGGTGACAGCCATGACAGATTTGTATTCCATGGTGAGCATCTGACCTCAGCGAACACATCACACACACATTGACAGACACACACACACAGCCCACTCGTCCTTCTGTGACAAAATGTGTTCCTTTATAAATGATTGCTGGTTCATTTCCTGTCTGCAGAAACAAAAGAAAAGAGGTAGAATTATGTGATGGAGGGGTGAATATAATAAACCAGCGAGCACAGAGACAGACATTTGGCAAAAGGTTAGATTCTGATCCAGATTTCAGTTCAGATCCAGACCAGGATTTAACTAAAGCTGGAGTGTAAAGGAGGGTGAGAGAGAACTGAGCAGACAGAGTACAAAAAAGGAGAGGGAGACAAGTGTCTTTGTCATTGTAGAGCCCAACTTATATATCAGGTATCCAACATTATAGGCCGGTAGTGTATACATAATACTCCTCTGTTTAGGAGGGGTGGGGCCTTGCTCCAGGAGCAACATTTGAATTAATTCCACCCTCTCATTGCTATGGTGGAGAGACTTTGAGAACAGCATGAATTCTGCTGTTGAATATCTCACACAAAAATGTAGGAGTGTATGCACATGACCTCACAGGATACAGTTCAGCAATGAGATGCAAAAAGCTTGTTGAGTGGCAGTGTTTTGTTGAACACTGCGGCCCATGAAAAATCTAATTCTTTGTAAGAATTTACATATTAAAAAAAAACATGATAATGAGCCTGTTGTTCCATAAAACAGAGGAATCCAGCTACACAAAGACAATTTACATCACTTTTGTTTCTACTTCAAAATGTTTTGTGTTTGGTATTAATACCTTTTTAAGGATGATATGTTTTGTGGATCACTGTTGACTCCAGCTGCCTTTAATTTAAGCAGATAATCATCTATTTTACTCTTGTTTTCACAGCTTCTCCTACTGAAAGCAGCTATTTAGCTGCCATTTAGCCTAAGTGAGGCAGGAGCATTCAGATAGTTAAGTGACATCAGTGCATACCCTTACTTGGTATTACAATGACATAAAGACCAGTATTTGTCATTTTCACCCTGGAGATGTTCGCTGTTAGCAATTGTAGCTATTTTGAGCCCAATTATGAATTATAAATGTTGTAAACATGAGGAATTAAATAGGGACTATCAATCTCACAACCCAAAATGCAAACACTGCAAAATTACAGCTGATGTCAGTGTTAATCTAATCTGAGACTTGAAAGGTGTATTAACTAAAGGCCATTTAACTAAGCAGAATATTGATCTTTGTCTGACTTACATAAGCTAGTGGGATTGAAGCCTACTTTGTTGTATGCCTATGTGCAAACATAACTTAAACAAGTGTCACGCCACCACAGTGACCTGGGACATGATTTTCTTCAGTGAATAAGGTCGTTGTGCTTGTGAGTGGGAATGCATTAATGGATTTTGTTACTGTAACACACTAAGTGTGTATTTGTGACACTTGTATAAAACTGGGTTTGTCAACAGTGATGGTACGATGACCCACAAAGCGCACACACACACACCCCTAACCACACACCTGCAGGGAATATATGATTGGCTGCAGTGAGCTTGCTGAGATACTCGGTTCCCATGGTGATAGTAACCAAGCTAACACCAGCCGTTTGACCCTCTTAACGTCTGTCTGTGTGTTGCCATTTGTGTCTCTGATGTAGGGGAGAAGCAACACACTGAACAGTGATTGAATAGACAGCAAGGCAGACCAGGTCAAAGCACTGGTATATCGCTTGGAGTCAGATTTGTTCTCACACGATAGCCAGAGTCAAACTTCAGGCATGTCCTAAAGGCATAAAGGCCTGAGTGACTTATTTTCTGTGACTAAATTAAGACAAAATTGAGGTTCTTAGCAACAGACTAGATGACCACACTCTGACTAGCATTACTTTGGCCTCCAGGATGACTCGGAGGAACATCTGAGCCATTTCTGACCCTGATATGACCCTGTGTAACTAAAAAAACAGCATCCAGGTTTATTAGGCTGACTGATTTGTAATAATTGTGTATATTTTTGCAGGTATCTCTGCTGCAGAGCTGCATGTAGATCTGTAGTCCCAGCCCCCCAAGCTGGTGCATTTTTAGCAAAATGTTATGCTTAACTTTATAATCTGCCTATGCTACATGTAATATTAATACTTTTGTCAGCTGTGATATAAATAACTATCCCTGATTTAGTTTTCTGGCTCTGCTTAAGGTTTCTTCTTGTTAAAAAGGAGTTGTTCCGTGCCACTGTTGCCTGTACTACTTCTTCAGGGTCAGATTATGGATAAGTACTGTATTAAGCCCCTAGAAAATCTTTTTTTCGGTAAAGTTTTTTAGATCCACGTCGCATAGTGTGTCATGCAATGGTCTTATATGATTGCTAAAAAATTGCAGTGTATAGAGGCCATTAAAGACTGTACTAAATCCCCCATTCATGCTCCAAACTGTCTTTTAGTCTACATAGGACCTCCTTCTATAAGAACTGGACCCTAGAGACCTTAATCAGACCAGTATATGTTTTACTAAAAACTCTGTCAGAAGACAGAAGTTACAGAAGCTGCAATATCATGTTAGAGGTGGAAAATGTATTACACAGCCTATAGGATTCATTTGACTCTTTATCACATGACTTGAACAGGAAAAAAGAGAGTTGGGAAGAGGCCAAATTCAGGAAAGACCACATTGCAACATGAGGTAAAAAACAACGACCTATGTATCACACTGACAGAGCTATGAGGCAGGCTGACTTTATATCACCCACACAAACTACCATATGGAGCCATGCTGAAATGCTGCAAGCACCAAAAAGCCAATAATACAGCATTTCCTGACCATGTACCAGGCAACCCTGCATAATACCACAGGAGTGTCCCCGCTGAAATCATGCTATCAACAGAGAAATGCACACAAAATCATCATTGGGCCTACAAGCCCATCTACTCTAAGAATAGCCTTAAAGAATGAATGATGAAACAAATATTGGACCATGTCTAAACAAGACAAAGCCTAATATAATGTGAATGTTGTTTTGGGTAGATAGTAGAAGCAGATGATAGTGACTGTTTAGCTTAAATGTTAAAACTGTGTCTATTCTTTGTCAGTCAAGGTGAGTTATAGAGGTCAATGTTTACAATAAAGGCTGTCAGCAGGGGGGCTGATGACTTCCACCTCTGGGAGGCTTTTAAAGTAAAATCTTTAAAAAAGTATTGCTTGCATTTACAACAAACAACAAGTGAAAAATATATTAAGCAGAAAAAACACTCCTCAAAAACCCTGCTGTAGTAATGATGATTTTCTCACTTGTAGCAGACCACAAACCAAAGCCAACATGCTAAGAGGTTCTCTAAAAACGCCCACTGATACCCAACTCAATGACATAAAACTCCTATAGAGCATAAACACATAACACTTTGAAATGAACAATAAAAATATCTGTCTGCTAAACTTCAGTCTAGTGTCGTGTGTGTGTGTGTTTAGGCATGCATTCATGTGTGTATGTCTTCCTACCTGGTTCTCGGAGCAGCAGCTGAGCCATGGCCTGAGAGCTCCCGGCAGAGTTCTCAGCAATACATTGATAAAATCCTTCATCTGATTTCACCAAACCCAAAATCTGCAGGTTGCTGCCATCCTGACAGATGAAGACAAACATCAAACAGATTTTAAAAGTAAATCATACTGCAATCAACACAAGTATGCATGAGCTAATGTCATTACAGTTGAATGATACACAGTTCATATGGACACAGAACATTTAAACATTTGTCTACGACTGTATAAAATTGTGGTCAAAATTTAGACTAGAATAAGAATAAACTTTAAGGAGTGTTTCTACAGTGTTCTGTGCTTTATGTAAAGTGACCTACCACTATCTGGAAGTAGTCACTGGGGATGACTTCTTCTCCATTCTTCATCCAGCGGACAGTTGGTGGGGGGTTTCCTGTGACGGTGCACTCCAGCTCGATGTCTGTGGACTCGTAGGCATATGTGTTCGTCGGGTAGTTCAGGAACTGAGGAGGCACTGCAGAAAAACACACAAATACAACAATGTGTTCTTGAGCAGCGTGGTCATTTTGGGTCAAGAATTGGTTTTCAGCACCTTTACAAAAAATGTAATTCACACTAGGAAGCTTGTGTAACAGCCTCAGTTAATGACAAACTAATTAACACAATTACAAGCTGAGTCATCAGCATATAACAAAGGAGCTAAATGTGTTTGAGCTCATTACCCTCATTGGATCATTACACATTCATCTCCTCACAGTCAGTTGTTCATTAATGTAATATTTTCTCTCTATTTATTGGAGGGTTGCTGCTATTTTAGAACTTAGCAACGTTCTACTTAATTTTGTCACGACCTGGTGTTTATTTATGGTTTTGTTTTCCTTGTTTTGGGTTTTTAGTTTGATCTGTGTTTAGTTATTGTTATTTTCCTGTAGTTCTGGTGTTTTGTTTCCTTGGGTTTGTGTTTAGTTGTCTAGTCTTGTCTTGTGTTTCCTGTTTTACTTTGGTAGTCCTGTCCTCCCTGTGTATTGTCTTGAGTTTTGCTTCCTGTGTTTTCCCTCCTTGTATGATTACCTGCCCTGCCCTCATGTGTGTCACCTGTGCCTCGTTGTCTTCCCTGGTCCCTTTGTATATAGTCTGTGTCTTCCCCTTTGTCCTTGCTAGTTCGTCTCATCTGGTGTAGGGTTTGTTTGTTTCATGTCTCGTCCATGCCATGCCATGCCTAGATCCTCGCCTACCATGCCATGTATTTCTGCCTGACCTCGGGGTGCTTCAGGTAGTTGCCTTGTTCATGCCTTGTATTTTTGCTTTTGCCGTTTATGCTATTGCCTGTTTTTCTGGATCTGGTTTTTGCCACGCTAAGTGTGATTTTTGGTTAGGTTATTTTGGACTCTCCTTTTTGACCACGCTAGTGTGATTTTTAGTTTTGTATTGTTTTGCCCTCCTGGCCTTTAAATAAAAGACTGCTTTTGAACATTTAAGCCGCTCTGCGTCCTGCAACTGTGTCCGCTCCTCTCCTCACACAAAACCCTGACAAATTTAACAGCAGGTTAGATTCACCAGGTAATTTGTTTGTTTTTTTTTTTCCTGGGTGGGGGAGTGTCCTAAAACCACAGAGAAATAAACACAGAAACCAGCTAACACAGTGAAGGTTTTAGCAAAGTGCTCAATCATCTTCACTTTCACAGGCTTAATCACAGCACATTCAGATTGGTCAAAATCAAACTGACTTTTTGTGCAAAAGGAAACCATGTTCACACAAGAGAATGCAAGCCAAAAAAACCCCAAGTAAACATTGCTGTTGTTTCTGTGTGTATTTTACCAATCTTTTCTTTGTTATATTTTATTTACGGTAATTATTAAGTAATTATATTTGGTTTTTTTTGTATTTGATCAAAACACCAACATATTATAACAGCACACATAAAAATGTAGTCATCTGACTTCTCAATTCTTAATTTCTGTACAGTAAAAACACCATATAAAATCTGGCCAATAACACTGGTAATCACTGTCAGAATGTAACACAAAGTGCAAACAAAGATTTTTGGTTGGTTTTCCTGTGTGCTGGGATGAATGACAGTGATCTTCATGATGTGATTCCTGCTTTCACTGCTTCGTGGCTGGTTTAAGAACAAAAGAGGTTAATTAAAAAATGTGAAAATAAAAACAAAGAAATGTACTCAATTCATTGTTAACAAATCAAACCGTAGTTACACTACAATTTGCATATGTTAAATTACACAGGCTGACCCCTTAGGCAAACTGTCACCTTTGGGGGCCATCCAGACCAAGAGCGGTCACCATCCACGACTACAGGGAGTGCTGCCGCAGGCAGAATTAAAAAGACGCATCTTTTTAAAAAACATAACAAGAGTGTAGAGAATCATGAGATAATCACTGAGTCTTTGATCTTCAATATGATCACAAGAAAATTGCTAGTTGTGACTAGCCACGCTCCAAGTGCAGAGAAGGTTGCCAGGTTCACCCAACATTTTATTTGGAAATATCAACTAATTGAGCCAATTAAGTGGATAAGTAAATATTATTTGGATTAAAGAATTACATTAATGTACAAAACTGAGACACATAATTACAAACAATCACCAAGTAGGGCACTGCACAAAAAACTGCTATTTTACATTAAAAAAATCAAATTTGAAATTAAATACATAATTTAAGTAATAATTAAATGGCCAAAAATCATTTTTGTTCAGTGTACTTGTAACTTACTATACACTGTAAGCATGTTTTTAAAAGTAGAAAGTCTCCTGAATACAAAGTGGGAGCTGGTTCCATAGAAGAGATGCCTCATAGCTAGAGGCTCAGCCTTTCATTCTCCTGCTGGAGATTCTGGGAACCCCAAGCAAACCTGCACCGAGAGGAGCAATCTACTGTTATAGTAATGAGCTATCAGGTCTTTTAGATGGAGTTTGGCCAATCAGGGTTTTGTGAATAAGGAGAAGAATTTTAGTCTAGTGTGGATTTCACAGAGAGCCAATAACAGACAAAATAATAGGGGAGGAATTACTCCCTCTCCTATTCAAGATGAGATTAAGAAGTATTAGGAGTAGAAGTAAAGTAGGAGATTATTTTTTTTTCTGGAAAAAAAGAAGTACAAATGTATTATAAAACAGCAGAGGTCTGAACCTCCTAACCTTGTTTTAGATTTATATTTCTAACCGGTTATTATTTCTGATCATGCATGGAGCATCTGGAATGTAAGCAATTTCCCCCTGGGATAAATAAAGTATTTCTAATTCTCATTCTAAATGACAGATGGGACCAATAGAAAAAATGTAGATTTTAAAGTCTGTTTTTTTACAGTATGTACTTAAACACCTGGTATGCTTAAAGGCCAGCATCCCACTAAAACTTCACTTCTAACCCTGAAAGCTGCAGACCTTTCAGTCACTCACACGGACATTCACTTTCAACAAAATCACTGAGCAAGCATAAAGCTAACAGGAAATATAATCAATTTGCAAATCAATATGTGTGGCCTGGCAGTGGTGGGTCTATCATATAGATAGGAAGAAAGAACTGATGTGGAAGCAGTTCTGTAATTAATGCCTTGCATGCATGCTAATATGCTGGTACCATGATGAAACAGTACATCCGTGTCACCCTACTTCCTTTTCTATTTCTACCTAGAGGCCACCAGCTGAGGGGTGATCAGTCACAAACAGCTCACTTTTTAATGTCCCATTCCTCATGATCCTCTTCTGACCCAAAGCTAACAAAAAATAGTAAAAATCTCCTTTCTGAAAAGAATTAAGATGAAAAGATTTTTCATCACAACGAGGGCAGAGAGAGGAGTGATTATAGGAGCCCGGAAGGTCAAAACACCAGGGGCTACAACCACAAAAATGCCATTCACTGTGAAAGAAAAAAAGAGCATGCATGTGTTTGCTTCAACTCAAGAGACCTGAAAAATGATCAATTTAAGCAAGAAAATGTGATAATATTACAGTTGCCTTGGCAAAACTCGTACAGTGTATGGATTTTTGCGACTGACTCCATAATTGCAATCAGTGTCTGCGTTTATTATTTCACCAATGATATCTTTGTCGTTTTATAACAATCCACTTCTTTGTTGTGCATTGTAGAGCTTATCAAAGTTCTTATACTTACACAAATGTATCATCATGTCAGGGTGGTAGCTATGCCTTTTGGGAAGTATTGCAACATTGGATTGGGTTGCTAGGCAATGTCTTTGCTGTGACTCTCATATATTGAACTCAGGTGCGTCCATTTCTTCTGATCATCCTTCAGATGGTTCTACACCTTCATCTGAGTCCAGCTGTGTTTGATGATACTGACTGGACTTGATTAGGAAAGACACACACCTGTCTGTATAAGACCTTACAGCTCACAGTGCATGTTAGAGCACATGAGGATCATGAGGTCAAAGGAGCTGCCTGAAGAGCTCAGAGACAGGATTGTGATCTGACCAAGGATACAAAAACATGTCTGCTGCACTTAAGGTTCCTAAGAGCACAGTGGCCTTCATAATCCTTAAATGGAAGATGTTTGGGATGACCAGGACCCTTGCTGGAGCTGGCCGTCCGGCCAAACTGAGCTATCAGGGATGAAGAGCCTTGGTGAGAGAGGTAAAGAAGAACCCAAAAGTGAAATAATTTAAAGGGGGTCTGAATACGTTCTGTGCCCACTGTAAATACATACACTTACCATCATGGGTTTGGGGCTACAGAATGCCATAGGGTTTGACATGCTGACAACTGAGAAACACATGGTTTACCATGCTACCACAGACATACCCAGAGGGGTCAATGCTTTGATTGCCTTTACTATCTGTACTGCTGTTTCTTTCATTAATAATCCCAACCTTTAATATAGTGTTATGGATTTGTCTGGCATTTAGCCACAAACACTGGCTTCATGGTTTAATTGATTTATTGGTGGGGGGGGGGAGTCCGGTCTAATTGTGGAGGGACAACATGTAAGCTCCTCAATAAGCAAAGCCAAAACATCTGGATCATACCCTGTGGCTGGCTGCAGTATAGGTCATAAACCTGTTTAATTTTAGTAAGTTTCATCATGCTAATTTGTGTTTGATTTTCCCTTTTTTCACTGTACAAATAATTAGTGTTTTAGCCTGTTCTTTTGGTAAAAATCCCTTTAACAAGTGAAACGGCCAGGCTGTTGGTTGGCTTGACTGTTTCCTCCATATGTGTTTCCTCAACCATTCTGTCAGATCTTAGTAAGTAGAGGCATTGTAAATCCCGTCACTCAAATCGGTTACACGCGTAATCAAAAAAAAATATGTCTGTGAACTCTGAGTGAACTCTGAGTGAACTCTCTCTAGGAGCCAGCACTATCTAAGCAGCAGTTTTTGACACTTCCATGTGGGCTTAATTTCTCAGCACTCACATGCTCATTTATGCCTTTTTTAGCCAGTCATGTAACAACAGTACATGACCTCATACAAATGAGGCACTGAATATGGGAATAATTATGTGATATTAGTTACTTTGGTTCTTGCATAAGTTTGTGTTCAACTTTATAGATAGTTTCTGGCTCATTAACACTGGACAGTAAAAATGGTCAAATATATTCTGTCTGCAAATCTCCATTTTTGCTGTGGGTCAAAATGTTGGTGAGTGGTGATGGTGTGGGGAGCACTGCAACATTTTGAGGCACTCAAACCAGGATTATTTGTATTAAGAGGGTGCAGTACTGCTGACCGTAATACACCCCTTATCAGCAGTGTTTAGCACCTTTGATGGTTGCTTTCAGACTGATACTACACCATGGCACAGAGCGAAAGTCCTCTCAAGCCCATTTTATGACCATGAGAATAATTACACTGGATTTCAGTGGTCTCACCAGTCAGCAGATGTGAGTCTAGTCAGAACACCTTTATGGTGTGGGAGAGCATTGGATTTCCAGGATGAATGTGTAGCTGACAAATGCAATCAACATGGAGCAGGATCTAAGGTGGAATAGGACCTAAGTTACATCATCTCTCATGCTTCTGTTTCTGCAATGTTTTTAATGGAAGCTGACTGGACAATTCATACTACCAGCAGCAGCACTGACATTTATTGTGTTTTAAAATGTGTTTAACGTTTTAATTATTGTCATCTGTTTTCAGTAAATGTAAAACATGCTATAGCAGAATGTTCTCAGCAGGAGCAACATAACAGGCAGTTTATCAAGCAGCAAGAAGACACAGTGGATATTTATGAAGTCTAATTAGCTCAACATGGCTGTCCATTAGCCCTGATACAAATCCTGTCATATCAGCACAGCTGTGTTCCTGTAGAGTTGATGTTGATATCACCTGCCCTATCACAGCTAGAGCTGTCAGTCCAGGTGAAGAGGTAGACCACGCATGAAGGCAATTGGTTCAGACAAAGACATAAAGGAGGGTCACTGACAGCTCTGTGACATCATAGCAAGAGATCAGCACAAGGTCAAAGGTCAAACAAGTTTGCTTCACAAACCACCTCCAAATACAATTGTATGTAACTTCAAGTTGTCAAACAAGACAGATGGCAGGATTAAGCAGACAACCAAAGGTAGCTATCTGGAGAATCTCAATATCCGTCACAAACATCTGCATGCATCAGGAGAGAGCAGGTAATAAAATGAGCAGATGTCAGTGGCTGATCACCTCCTCTGTTCTCTTCAGGACTAGCTGAGCAAGATGTTTCTCTACAACTCCCAGCTGTTTAAAATTACCAGCACTGGTTTTTGCTGAAAGGTCACGTTTTTTTTTCTTTTTCTCTCTGTTCCTTGATTGAGTTTAAATCCTGGATTACAAAGCTTAAGAGACAAAGGACAGTCAGCTTGATTTGATTCGTCAACCTCAGAGGGTACATTAAAAAACACACACAATGAGAGTGAAAGAAATGAACAGCACTGACACAATTGACAGACTGAGCTGGATTAACCAGTCTGGACATACGTGACCACAGAGGCGCCCCTTTAATCTGCAACAGCGAACAGTTTATGCATAAAGACAGGCCGATTAACTTGGAGGGGGTGGGGGAGGCAGAGGAGGTTTACAGACAGAAAAAAGATACTTATTGTATTTCTTAAACTGCAATGTAAAATCAGTGAAATAAATAAATAATATGTTATTCTGCTGGAACACATTTCAACATTTTAACCCTCCAAAGCCTGAGCCTGTTCTTATTCAGCATTAAGATAACTGCAAAAGCTCCGGAAAGATAATATGCACGCAGGAACTGGTGTTTCATGTTTGCGTGCATGTCAGCCAACAACAGCAAACACCAGCACTTCTGTTACACTCTCTCTGTTCATCAGCTTTTGAAAGGAGGATAAAAACCTGAGCTCACACCTCGCTCTTCACCAGATATACAAGAATATACAAGCTTCTAAAATACATTTTAAGTGTGTGAATCAGGGATTCCTATCCTTTCCACCACTAAATCCCCTTTGTAATGTGTCCAAAGTGTGTTATTAGCAGTTACTTCATAGAGAAACATCCCCACTAAATCCTTTTGATCACATAATAGTATGACTCTAAATAGCAAACAAAACAAATCCTCTTTGTGTCCCATTAAACACCTCATGACACCTCATTATCCCATGACCCCCATGGAGGGGGGACGGTATCATTCCTTCTTGGCTGAGAAATGAAGCCCATGCCCATGTGTTGAAAAGCACTTGATTCCAAAAGCAAGCCAGTCCCCATAGACTCCCATGAAAACAATACAGCAGAAAACAGCCTGGTACAAAAACTAGGTCTCTATTGATAAGTTCTCCTTAGTGACAGTAGCTGGAGTGAATTTTCATACAGCCCACTCATTTTTAATATATTAAGCCTTAAATTAATACCATAATTAGTCTGGGCGTGACAAGGTTGCTTTTGATCAGGCAGCATCCCCCAGGGCTGAGACATGAGGCCAATGTGGAAGTGGAAAGACCTGCAGTTAACCCATAGCCTCTAGGGGCTGGCTCTAAATGTGAGTCCATTAATTTTGGCTCTCTTATTAAAACAGCCACATTTACAGCAGAAATAAACATGTTTACATTCTGGAACAAAAAACAGCTCCACCTCTTTGCCTGTATTGGGAGTTCAGGGTGACTGTGAGGCTGTGGTAAGCTCCTGCTCTTCAGGAACATATAAGTGATGTGATGGACAGTGCTTTCACAGTTAATATCGTGTATGATAACAGTGTGAGAAAGGTAATTCTGGTTAGAGCTGATCTGGAACTTTTTTATTTTCCTAGACATGACTGCAGTTGGAGTGGTCACAATGAAAGCAAAGTAAGACTGAAAGCAAGTGAAGTGTTAAATAAAAGATAAATCACACAAGTGTATCCAAAGCTAATAAAAGCTAGACAACAAAGAAACAAACAGATTCAGAAGGGATTTGTTTGTGAATCCAGTGAAGCAGGACAGAGTCAGACTTTCTTTGTGTGAGCCTGCTCAACAGACCCTAAACTCACAGTGATCACTGGTGCTACAACAGTGGATATAAACTTTCATTGTTAACTTTCTGCCTCAGGCCCCGTGGACAATCTCATAAAAGTGGACGAAAAGAGTCCATTGGCAGGCTGTGTATTTTATCCAGGCAGAAGAGGAGTCTTCTGAGCGGTATTATCACTGAGTCCTCGGCCTTCTTCCCTCCACTTAGTGTACAGCCTCAGGGTGCTGGATTTGGGGTGAAGCCCTCAGTGTGTTGTGAGGAGCTGTCTTGTCTTGGAATCGGTGACCTCTATCTGTTTTTTTGGCTAGCTTATTATGTCAGTGAGGTATCTAAAGTCTAGCAGGGCATAGGTGTTGGTACTCAGGACCTTGTTCTCAAACCTCAGCTGACTTCTCAGAGCTTGCCTAATTCTGTAGGTGTTTGGATGAGGCTTCTTGCCTCTTTCCTCTTCATGGCTTTGATTTGCCTGCAGGCTTTCAAGGGTACTTGTAGCTGGTAAGTACAATCCCCTTAGTTCTGACTACCTTCTCATCCTTGCTATAATCCATCCACACTTATCCAGTCTGAATGACATTCCAGTGTCGTTTCTGTAGATACTGGTGGTGTGGATCAGTGAGCCCATGTTTTCCTTGCATACAGCTTGTTGTCTTTCTTGTAGAGGTCATAGCTGACGACCATTACACACTTGTATGTACTCCTGGTGACGATCTGGCTGGGGGGGTTTCAGGACTATGAAGTGAAGTGCATCTCAGTCTGACTTGGTCAAATAATGAAGGGGAATAATATAGACCAGATATTTATTCATGTACTTTTGGTATTCCCCCACTTATGTGCAATTACTATAAAAGAAGATGTGTGTGTGTAATGTAATGTAATTTTGAATTGCTACAGGTGATAAATAAATTGGGAAAAAGCAAAACTATTACACAGCTTTAATGTCCATGGTGTCCTAATCAAACAAAGTAAAATGGGGCCTCAGCAACATTCTAATAACAATCAGCCTAATTCTGCTTATTACTATTAAAGGAATAGTTTTATTTATATTTTTATTCATTCATTGTTTTTTTTACTAAGTTCAACCAAACCAAACTCAACCTCATATTTCTAGAAGGAACCGAATGGCATCACCTTGGACTTTGTAATAATTATAATTATAATAATCATGCTAACAATGATAATAATTATAATTGCATACTTCACAGGTCATAAACATCCTGGTCTCAGCTGCAGTGGTTGATGTACTGACACACTTATCCGCCCCTGCATTTGTAAAGACTTTTATCCCTGCACAGCAGAGGCCCCACCCCCTCTCTCCTCTTTCTTTCATGTCTTTCAGACAGTTCAGTCTGTGTATGAGTGGCGGTAGGGCCAGCCGGCCGGCGGCAACTCAGCAGGGGAGTTTGGCAGCTTGTTAAATGTTTTCTAAAACACCCACAGTAATTTACAGAGCCTGTAATTAATCAGGAGAGAATCCCGCAGGCCAAAATCAGGACAGGGTGTGTACCATCTTTCCTACAGAAGGACTTATGATCACAGCAGAATACAGAGACGAAAACAATCTTATTGTTACTGCTGTGATTAGATTGTGGGTGTCAAAATGTGTGTGTGAGTGTGTGTGCAGCATAGTGTGCATGCACAGCCAGTGTGTTGTTGAATCAGTTTAATTAGTTTCTGGGTATGTGTTTAATGATTAAGTCTTGCACTGTATGTGTGTGTGGTGGGTGTGAATGTGTGCATAAGCAGTGTTTGCTTACAATCATTAATCCTATATCAGCTTCATCTTGAAATAAAACATAACTGTATAGATTTCCTGTAAATGCACTGACATTAATCTTTTTAGTATTATATCATTTTGACATTATAATAATATGCTTACACTTGTAAGCACTCTAGAGTAAATACAGTATAGGTAAACGGGGATTAGTGTGTACACCATTATCTGTATGTTCATCCAAGAAAATGATCTGTATCCATATCTGTATGCTCAGAATGGTCAGGGCTTGACACAGATTTATGTGGTTTGACTGTGTGTAGCCTACAAGCAGCAACCAGAGCTGAGAAAGGGCTGTGGTGGCTCGAGTTAAAAGAATTGTTAACATAACTTTTTATAAACTTAATAAACAAGTTTTAGTGATTTAAAGCACAAATCACATGCAATAAACTAAGAGGTGTGACATAAATTGCATTATCTTTCCACACAGTTCCATAAGTATCATAATATGTAATTAATATTTAAAATCCAACTAAACAAAACATATTTTGTAACATCTATAGCCAATTGCTATTAAGCTCCATATTTATCAGATAGATGTAATAGCCTGAGGTGTGTGCTATTTTAAACACTGATGGCTTGTTTATACCAGTTATGTAATGAAAGCTATTCCTGTGTAAAATCTGCAGACATTAGTCAGCTCTACCTGATCACAGAATGAGTGTCCACTGAGTGTCCATTAGTCCAAATGTTACAATGCATTTCTGTACTGCATCTCCAAAGAGAGAGAGACCAAGAGAGAGCCAGACATGCAATTATGCACATAATACAAAATCAGTACCTTATGAAGGACCTAACAGCTTAGGCAGCCCTGTAAACTGTTTCACTTCAGACAGGGCAGCTGTCAGTTTATTAACTGCTGGATAAGTGCTGGAGCATTGTTCCAGTGTGCACTGAATCTGTTAATATAAACCACCCACCAGCACCTGATCTGCTGATGATTTCTATGACATCAGGCGCATCATTTCCTGTGAAGGGGAGGAGCAAAGTTCTGCATGTGTGCACTACAGACACACACAGAACTCTTCACCAAGAAAACTGACACTTATACTCTTAGGCTTGTCAACAGTGCAACAGTCTGTATCTATGTCTCGATACTATTACCTCAACACAACACAAATATGACAACATTGTAATATTCTAATAACGATGCTATGACACCTTTCACAGCCATGTCATTGGTATGGGGTTGGCCCCGCTGCGTATTGGTTAGCAGCTGATTTTTCTATCCAGCCTGTTTTTTACTTGCTTTATCATAGCGGGCTGTGCTGACAGCAGCACGGGGAGTATGACTGATAACTGCAATGCTGCCTCTGTATCGCACAGCTGTCATTATGTTGCTAACAGGAACCGGCTAATGAGCCGGGCTGCACTCATTATTATGGAAAACAACACACATTTGCCATCCTAATCATCTAATCAGGGTCACCGACTCATGGAGTCAAAACACACACATCTCCATACATCACATCTAACTGCCTCTGTTTGGGAGAAACACTGTGTCATGGAGCATATTAGCATATGCAAGACAGAAAATTCAAACTTTCCCATCAAGTTTTATGTTTATTTGGGACACAGTTTGTGGACATCAGCTTGCTCTTTAACCTGATCTTTTTCAGACTCTACCAGTTCACTGTGCTCACTCGACCTATAGGACGCACTGTACTAGGTAAACCTGTATTCAGCACTCACCATCACAAGAACATTTCTTAAACATTCACTCATTTTTATGTAGCATGTGCACATCATGATCTTTACTTCTGCAGCTTTATTTGAGCTTAATATCAAACAGTGAGATCAATAAAAAATTGTATTTTTGTAAGGAAGCCTAAAAGCGCACCCTCCTACCCGAGCCACAGCATTTAAGGCTTCATGTGAAGCGGGTTAAAGCAAATTGACAAAGGTGTGAAAATGTCTGCATGCTGAGTTGTCTAACACAGATTTTTTGATTGCATTAAACATCAATGTCAATTTCCTGAATATGTTTTATTTTTTAAGCCAAACCTGAAGGGGAGAGTTTCATCCTGCTGAGCTGAGAGAAGAATTTGAATGGAAAGTCTGTGAAAATGGAACATGCTGCTGTACAGGAACTTTGAACATTTTCTCTCCATCTGTGTGCATGCATACTGTATGTCATCTATAAATATGCAAAGACAGTGTAAGGAAACTGCTCACATTATCAATTAGATCTAGATTTCATTTGCAGACGAGGCAGACAGACAGCTTTGGGATGAATACATACATTCTGATAGCTCTGACAGCTCTGACATGCATTATCAAAAAACATTTGAAGACAAAAGCACAGGATTAAAATGCATTGAGTTTAGCTTGAGTCTCATCAGGCTCACTTGACAGTTATATTGCCTTTCTTTATCACTTCCTTATGATTGCTGTATCTGTCCTTCTTTCTGTGTGTAATCAGTGACACATGGTGAGTGGATTTGCAGCACCTGCTCACTGATTGGCACTGGAACTATAAAAAAGCTGGTTTGGTAGGTGCAGCTCTTTGTTTGGATGGATATGTGGATTTGACAGATGCTTCCAATCTTACAATGTGTCTGGTAAAAAGTGTAGTTTGCAGAGCTGACCTGTTAGGCTGGACCAAGAAGCAGAACATCAAAATCAAAGGCCTTTACACATGCAGTGAATTCCAAAATTCCAGAATTCCAGACATTGTCAGGGCTTTGACCCTCTGTAACACCTTCACAATCAGGGAAAAAACCTGTGTATTTACACGCCACAATAACTTTTTTAGGGTTTATATTATTTTGTCAGTGTCATGAAATGTGACTAGTTAAATGTATTAAGCATGTGAACCCTTTGCTATTTTCCCTGTCTTTGTAATATATGGGGTACTTAAATAAATGTTTTACAAACAGATTCCAGTGATGTTTCTATATACAGCTAGATCATTCTCCACAAATTTTTTTCAAATTTGCATAGAGGTGCAGCACCTTATAACACAGTAAAAATTAGCCCAGATATAAAGAAGAGAGAATTGACCAAAAACAGCTTGGGCCTCATAGTATTCCATCCTGAAAATACCCTGTTACCCTGATATTGCAGGAGGTTTCCAGTGAGCGAGTGTGTGTGTGGTACTGTTGAAAGCAAAACACTGATTTGTAATTTGTTCTGCTATTTAAATACATGTAGATTTTGATATCGTTTTTGATATCATCAGTATTCCCAGTGAATCCTTTTTCCTACACAGGAGAGCAGCTGCGCTCTGTGCTGAGGTGTCTCCTCTCACCAGAGACAGCCACAGCGCATCTGGTACAAAGAGCCACCCACTGTGAGCTGCATGTACAATGCAGACCTGGTCCTCTCTAAGCTTTAACCAGAGTTCATGTTCAAAGAAGGCTTATGCTTCCCATTTAGCAGATTTTTGACATAGGTCGACTCATCAGGACAAACGATTAACATATTTCCCAGCTTCAAATACTGTCACAATCATTTCTGCTCTCTGCAAATGTCTGAATTTGGGGAATGTGGATGATGAGGGTGATATGAAAGAACAAAACTGGAACAGTCAGTCAGCATGACGTCAAAGGAACCTTTGATGCTGGCAAAGGATGCTGCAGCCAACTTTGTACTGATAACTCTCTCTCTCTCTCTCTCCCTCTGGAGTGCTTGTTTTGGCTTCAGTTGTTGAACACAGTTTTGTCCTGAAATCAATGCATTTTCAGAAAGGTTTTCATTTAAACACTAACATGCTTTTGAAAGTGTGCCATGAATGTTTACATTACAGAACACAGCACTGTGATGTCAAACCCCAAATGTGACTCTGTTCCTGTTGATTGTAAACATTGAATTTTTGTTGCAGACAGGGCTGTTGAGAGTCAGATGTAAACAGAATATAAATGTGATGTGAACACAGAGAAAGACTCAGAGGAGATGCTGAGACAAAGACATGAAAGGACAGAGATGAGCAGGGGGGCCAGCTGGAGTCTTAAAACCCTGAGGTTAATTTGCAGATTTGCTCCTGAGAGTCCAATAATAGATGACTTCAACTTTCTCTGTTTGCAGTAAAGTCTGATTGTTATTGAGAGAAAAAAGTCATGTTATTAAACTAGTCATTGGGCCGAGAGCCATGTTCAGACCAACTTATCTAACTGTGAACAGCAAACTTATACAAAATAAGGCAGGGACATCCACATTTTACAAGATGCCCCTAATATCACCATCTCTTGTTGTTTTGGTATGTGTAAATATGTATTAGCAGTTGGAGAATCACATGTTTTTTTTGCAGAATTATTTAGTACACCTCCTTTGAGCTGGCTGACTTTCTGCTGACTGCCTACAAACACACATGGCACAAAAATAAATACTGCTTATCATCACCTTTAATTGCACAAAGTGCTTCCCTTTTCCTGCCTCTGATAGCATTTTGTAAATATATAGATACATAAATATCTGGCTTTCTGTTTGTTTCTGTGCTGACTGGCTTCAGGGCACCACAAACAAAAATAAAGATTAGCTTCAGGTTTGTTATTTCAAGCCATAATGTTAGGATTTGTTCAGTTCTGCACATTAATAGTCTTCAGGTCATAATAGTTATATAATCCATCATGGTAAAACTGTGGCCTGAGGACCCCACCACTTGCCCAGTGATAGCTCCAGCGCCCTGCAACCCTGTACAAGGTGAGGCAGGTGAAGTAATAGCATGGATTGATGCTTCTACACAAACAGTCAGTCAGTGTTCAGGTATTTGAAATGAAAGGAATCCATGAGCATCTTAGGAGCAGTCAGACAATAATTACAAAGATATATTATTTATGAAAACCTCCTGAAGCAAACAGATGGCTCCAGTTTTATATTTTATGTCAGCATGTGATTCAGGAAGTGGTTCTCTGTCTCTGTGAGTGGAGAGATATCGACCTTTACCTGTATTTGTTTTGTTGTGGAGGCTCTGAAGAGTGACTGATTTTCCACACAACAATGCACACAGTATGGTTTAACAGATACGTCTTTTGTTCAGGGTAGCCTAGAAATCACTTCTCCTCCATTATATGTGTGCTCTTACCTAGTACAGTCAGCTCTGCATTGGCAGTGATGTTGTGGTTCTTGTTGGTGGCTGTGCAGCTGTAAGTGACTGAGTCGTCGTCAGTGACACTCCTGATGACCAGATTACTGCCTGCTAGCAGAGAATATTTCTTGTTCCTATAGAGAAATGAGGACAATTGTTTTAGGTTGTCTTTTTGCATATTATTCCATATATTTATATATTTTGTGTTGTGCAGCAATATCTACTAAAGTTAGCATGTTAACCAGCTAGCTGCAGCCTGTATCTTTATGTAATACCACATTGTGTCTCAAGGCAGTCTTATTATTATGGCCAACAACCTGTATCATGAGCTCCTAGATAAGCCACATGATCTCTGTTTGCTGCAGGGATGCCTGATGACAGGAGACCAGGGTAATGGTATATGATGAAGCCCAGTAAGACACTGGGCTGTCTGCTTGGCTAAAATCTAAAATCAAACCTCAGCCGCTAGTTCATCTGATGTGTTTTCTTAGTGACATAAATGTGACTTTACTCCAGCAGAGCATGCAGTGAGTGTAAAGACTGCTCAGTGTGTGTTTGAGTTTGAAATGAGGCCATTTGGTTGCATTACTTTAGTGTGTATAAACAAAAGTAGCTGTAGCAAGACTCATGTAATTGCCCTTTACTCCCTTTCACCAGTGAATCGATAATGACCTCTTTTCATTTTAGTGAAACATCCCTGACTACAAAGCACACCTCTCCTATGTATGTTCCAAAATCAGCAGAAGCAGGTCAGTGTGGCAAAAAAACAACAACAAAACAAAACAAAAAATATTACATTTAGTGCAATAGTGAAAAAAAAGATGGTTTTTTTAGACAAATTACGAGGCAGTGTTGGCAGGTATGATGATATAAACACAGTCAGACAGACCAGGTGTGGATCAGTTCTTCTCCTCTCCTCCACTGGATGCTCGGAGTCGGATATCCAGAGGCAGAACATTCCAGCACAGCGTCTGTTCCCAGTAGAGTTGATATTCTTGTTGGACGCTGAAGGAACTGGAGGTTCCTGGTTACCCCAGGTTCTGAGAGAGAGAGAAAACGAGAGATTATTATCAGGGTTTGTTCCATTGTATCATTTCATAGACCTTGCTAGGTGCAGGTGCAGGGTGAGAACATGTTCACCAAATAATAATATGATATTCCTATCTGTACAGAAAAAAAAACATTCTGCATACTGGACTCATGGTCATAGGACACCAGAATCATCTAAATTACAGTACAGAGAATATAAGAAAGAAAACAGTATCACAGCCTCATGGTCCTTTTACACACTACAGACAATAGGGTGTTATTTGTTGTGCATGTGTGCTTGTGGGTGGTTGCACATGGCCCACCTTCCTCTCTTCTCATCATCAAGCACTAAGGCAAACTTCCAGTGCCAAAGAGAATGTGTTAACAAATGTATCCACTTGCAGGCATAGTCTTTTTGATTATGGACTGGGTACAAGGTAAAGATCTGGACAACCCAGCTGGTTAATGCTCTGGCTGAAGTGTGCAGAGGGCACAAGCAGGTGCCTGACACAAATGCCCCTTTCTTCACAGTGGCAAAAAAGCCACATTGATCTCTGTTCTAAACAGCTGGAAAATGTTTTTTTTTTTTTTTTTATCAGGGAAAGCACCAAATAAATGTGTGCATCTGCATGAGACAAATCGCAGTCAGGCAGCGTGAGAGTCTTGCTCTCTGCTGACAGGTATGTGGGATTAGCCCAACATTAACTGCACAAATACAAACAGGCTGGCAAGAAACATGAAAAGAAAAAAAACTAATCTGATTCACCCACAGAAAAAAAGAACAAAAAGAACAGGACCAAAATAATATAGCATATACCTAAGAGAACAACAAAATGGATACGCTACAAATAACTTCTGTGTAAACTGAATTTATCACATATTTGGCATGATGAAGGTCTGTGTGTGCAGGTTTATCTACAGGTGCAGAATTAAGCTTGTGGAAACTGAAATTTAAACCCCAACTTCCTCTTCCCAATTTCAAAGAGTAGATGAAGGGGGCCTGACACGTGAGAACAGCAGCTCCTTCCCTGCTGCACGCAGGTTAGATGCTATTCCCTATAAATGTTAGAGGTTGCATGACTGTAAGCATTCTGACATTCTGAGTCAGAACTGATGAAGCCAAAGGAAAGAAGTATGCCACCTGTTTCTGGTCTGACATCATTGTCTTGTCACTACTAGTATTGTATGACAAACAATGGTGAGATCAAAGTCAGCCCCAAAGCAACCTGAGCATCACCCACACCTGAAAGCTTAGGAACTGAGGAGAGAAAAAGGCTGCATGACTTCCTGACCTAACCTGAGGGCAACACGTGGTATACAGCCATACAGACAACCGTGAGATGAATAACCTGCAGGAGCTTCTATGTACAGTACAATTCAATGTGCACAATTCCTTCCTGGGCTGTCAGCTCCACAAACACACTGTGAAACAGTGAAAGAGTAACGATAGCCATCACATTAAACCCTGTTCACACATGCAGTGCACTTCAGACATTGTCTGCACATCTTTAATCTGTTGGCTTCCACGTTCTAAATCTGGATTATGTCCAATTCTGCGTATTTGTCACTGCAGCAGGTCCAGGTCCGGCACAGACACAGCAAGCAGCTCTTAA
The DNA here is from genome assembly GCF_900634625.1 of Parambassis ranga. NCBI lineage: Eukaryota > Metazoa > Chordata > Actinopteri > Ambassidae > Parambassis > Parambassis ranga. The sequence goes on along the minus strand of NC_041032.1, from coordinate 656,706 downwards.
AATGAATAAGAAAGTAATAAAATTGCTGGCAAACAGACAGAGTTTAACAGCTTTGTACTTTTTCTGCTGTCCTGTGTATTGCTTTGTTAATACTGCAGATAAATTACAATTTAATTTATATAGCTTCAGTCACACAGAAAATTTAATTGGTTAATGAGGCCAGTAAAATAAAAGGACGGTCACTGAGGTAATCACTGAACTGTGTGACTCCTTTCACGCACAAGTCAGTGAAGCAGGCTGTCAGCAGCTGACGCTGCCTGCTTAACAATGACAGGGAGAAGTTAGGGCAGGCTGTCAACATGTTCTTAATGCTTATTCCATGCTGAGAGGCGTGTTCATCGTTACAGTGTTCTGCCTGTGTCTGACCTTACTGCTTTGTGTTACCTAACACGTGTAGAGGTAAAAACGAGAGTTTCAGGCCGTCAGCAATCATTAAAGGCTATGTTCTGCATACAAAAAAAGAAATAAAAATGAGTTAAGTTTTATATCTTTAGTCACATATGGTTTGTAGTTGTTGTTATCATTATCATTTAGTTTTTTCCACTCATTTTTTTCACTTTTCACTGAATTGATCCATAGTTAGGCATGTAGGCTAATTTTTGTTTGCTGTCATTAGTCATGTTGCCATGGCAACATAGAGAATTGATGATAAAATATCTATCATCAGCATACACTGAGGAGTTGTTTATACAGTAGTCGATATAAGGAGTTTTTTTAACTTATAGTTGTTATATATACCAGAAACACAGCCCCATGTTTATCTGTGAATTCCTTGATTTCTTTTCTGTAGAGTAGCTGTTTGGGTTAAATAATGAGATCTGATTCGATTTGCGTTTGGTTTAGAAGAAAATAAGCAGTGTTGACATCATCAGTGGGTTTTTTTTCTAACCAGTTATTGAAAAATATTGGATGCAATGTGTGAGATATTGTTTGGCCTGTAGTTGGAGGTCAGAAGTAGGTCATGCCTTTGGATGTGGTTGTCATATGAGTTAAATGGAAATAGTTACTGCTGACATGCCCAATAAAGAGAGAGCATAGTCTGGAGTAAACCATGAATCAAATGTCCATCCAGGCATATGTGAGCTAGATGATGTGTCTGATATTTAGAAAAGTTGTTATTTTCTTCAAAAATACTGATCTTCTTCATAACAGGCTAATGTTGTGGCTGGTGTGAGTTTGTGTTACTGTACCATTATAACACAGCTAGACTCGCTGTCAATAGAATGTTTGTCAGAGGAAACTGCTGTTTCTTTTGGACATAAAAGCCTAAATTAGGGTCCTGCCCTAATGAGAGACACAGTTACATTTTTCTGCTGAGAGACGGATCCACCTGTATGTTGGGTCCAGCTGTGTTATCTTGCATACAAAAAGGGACAGCTTATTCATCATTTCTCTTGTAAGTTTGAAGAAACAGAACATTTGCAGTCATTTACTTTTGCATTCGTAGCATTGTGTACTCTCATTACCGGTGGAACATCATGGTATTACAACAAAAGTAAGTCACTTAGCAAACTGTCTCAGCAGTAGAAGCAGTTGAACAATAACAAGCAGTACCGCCACACAACTTAGATGTAATTCTTCCCCAGTTAACAGACAGTAAACCCAACAGTTGGTTGCAAACAGATCATCCAAAGCAAATACTTTGATTATCCACACAGTCTTCGGTCCTTAAACTTTCCTGGGGTCAAGGATCACTGACCCCTACCTAGTTGTCCCAGCCTGGTCTTCCCATTTTCAGTGTCAGATAATACACAATTCATAGCCCGCGTTGCAGCAAGCGGCGGCAGCATCTAAACTCTTACATTCTGAGACTGTCTGAAGTGGTTCTTAGCACCCCAAAATAGGGCAGATAAAAGGAATACAACCTCAATAAAAACCTGTTGGTGGAATGTCCCTCCCTTTCCCCAATAGTATGCCCTCACACGTATGTTTGCTGCTGTGGAGATTGGATCCTTGATTGTCAAGGCATCCTAGTCACGGAATACAGGTCTTCTCTCCAGCTGTGCACCAGCTATTCCCACCTTAAATGATTTCATGCCCACAGCATTCAATTACAGAGAAGAACTGTCCCTTCTTCAAGTGGTAATTGAATGCATCCAACTAAAAATTCCAACAGGCATGATGTGCAAAAGGCTTTCATCATGTCAGCATTGATGGGTTTAAACCTCATTGTAATTGTTTGCAGGTTTATCCATATTTTCTAGGACTATAAATGACCTACAAATCACACAATTAACCAAAACTCACAAGTAATTCAATTCAATACAATTACCATATTGTTCTGAATATTGGACAGTTCTTTTTTCTTGGAAATACTGTACATACGCTCTCTTCATCAGCTTCAGCTGTCTATACCTAAATATGCTTCTATTATGATCTGAAGAAAGGGAGAAAGTGTTCAGTGTCAGATTGAAGAATAACACAGGGGAGGGGAATGATAGTGGACGAAATTTCTCTGTGCGGTTTTAAAAAAGAAAAAAAGACCCTTGGCATGTACTGTAATTTAGGAAATCTGCTTGCCATCCAAAGAGCACATGCATTCTCTGACTGACTGAACAACACATGATCATCCTTGGTATTTTCAGAAAGACTCTTATTTTTTACACCTTCTCACTATTACTTGTTACTGCTTGCATTTCATTTTTCATAAGCAAAACTCTTTGTGTGTCCCAAGCGAAGTGCTTGTCACCGCACCATCTATCCATTTACACAGGCACAATACTTCAAACTGCCAGACACACTTTGCAGACTATAAATACTTCATCCATCCCCAAAGTGGGAAATTTCGCAAAGGACATGGCTCATCTGAGTCTTAAACCCAGAACCTCTCGCACCCAAAACGACAATCATACTCTTAGACAATGCGCCAGAGAGTTATTGATAGCCCTATAACCTACCTATCTGATGGTAACGTCCAATTACTAAAAACCACGTAATCGGGCTGTATTTTTGCCGTGATCAGGTCTGGACACCCCTTGGTGAATCAGTAACTTAGTATGCTTCAAGAAGATCTCATAATGTTTTGTTTAACATATCATTTTTCTGACCCCTGCTGTTAAAATTACCCTAGACCTTTACACCATTATTCTAAACTTTCTTATTAAGAAAGGTTTTAAACTTAAAGACCTGAGCCCTGAGAATAACAATGGTCAAAGTTTACAGACAGAAAAGAATGGATAATCCATAAAATCTATGAAGGCATAATACTTTCATGGCACATGCAAATTAAATGTTGCCTTCTGGTTATTACTGACTTTTGACCTACGAGTCTCTCTGATGGTTCCATCTGATAAAAACTTAAAGTCAAAGATGTTTAAATCTTCATGGGCTGAGCCATGAAATCTTTATACAGAGTCCAAGAGATTTATATGAAGGGAACTGGACTCATAACTTTTTCTAAAGACACTTTATCCATTTTGCTGCTGGATGGATCTCTAGTGAAATTCACATGTCTAATGTCCCTGTTGTTAGTTGGCTATAGACCCAAAACAACAACAGGTTGTAAGTGTTTATTTATCCATCTGCACATAAACAATCATTAGCAAATTGTATTGTGCTGGTATGACACCCTCTTTACAAACGTTGCCCAACACTCTGTCAGGCTTCTTCTTCTTGTCACAAAAGAAGGATAACAGGCCAGGAGGCCATGACCAGATGATACTGGGGTCTTTCCTGCTCTGTGCCAGTAGACATGTCCCCTCCCAGGTTGGCTGACCTGCCACAACACCATCTGCCTGGACCCTGCTGGTGGTCCAGTCACACAATGTGTAAACTGGCACCATGGCTGTCTGGCTACTGTGAATGCTAGCAGCAACCTCCTTCCCATTTTCTCACCATCCGCCTTGGGAATTCCATTATCATAAACATTAGGTTTTTCAATTCAACTACATGCTGCAGCCCCAGAGCCACTGACCTGAACATCCTGGATAAACAGGGGGCTGCTGTGCTCACTACTTTCCTTAACCAAACAAACAGTAGTTCACGCAGGGTGAAAAGACACAGCTCAGCAGCAGTCTGACCTGACTAACAAGGATTTTATGGAGCTTTTTTAACTTTGGGAAATCCGTTTTACTTTCAGGTTCAAAATCACACTAGCCCTTGGGGGAAATTCCAGCAGAATCCTCACTCTCCACACTTACTTTACAACTTTAAATTGTTATAAAATCACTTCTTATTCTTCTGAGCAATTGAGGGAGTCCATCAAAACAAGCTAGGTAACAGAATGCTGGCTGAAAACCTGCCATAGAGTGCTTTCCACATGACTCTATACATCCCACACTGACTCCCACCCCTGTCTACAGGGCACTGTACATTCACCACCTGTCTCATCTGATATTACCAGCAACCCTTGTTACTTTCCCCACAACAACCCATCATTACAGAGTGCTGATTTTCTTTTAGCTTGCCAAGAGCATGTCACATCTTCTAACAGCTATGTTACCAGTTCAACATCTCATATATCTTGTGTATTTTTTACAGATACTCCACCATAATATCACAAAGAATACCGTAATGAAAGTTTATTGAAGTTCAAATAAAACTATTAACAGATACCTAAGTACTCACAAATAATAATATGGTGACCAGCTAGCTACAGGGCATGCCCTTACCTAATACAACTTTGAACCATTCGACTGCCTCTATGTAGCATCTAATATAGAAACCATGCAACAGTGAGTCGGATCAGGATCAACATCATGAACTAGTTATATATAAAACTGTGTATTTATGTACATATGTGTTGATTAGTTTGTATGTGTATATAAGTGTATATTTATTGTATTTAGCATCACTTTCTCTATATATGCTGCTATAACAACCTAAAAGAGCTAATCTTAATAGGTGTAAATATGTGTGTTTGGAGAACATAACTCTTTAATTTGTTTACCTGGGAGCACTCGTAGCTCTGCATCCGTCCCTGTCCTGGTGCTACTTGGATTATCAGCCAGACAGCGATATGTCGCCGAGTCCATTGGCTGGACGCGGCTCACCTGCAATGAGCCTGACGGCAACACCGCAACGCGGGAGTCAGGCTCCCAGGGAAGCAGCAGGTCCTCCCGGTTCTTCTGCCAGCGGATGACAGGTATAGGGTCACCTGAGACCTCACAGCGCAGCAGAGCTGTGTCTCCAAGGTATGAGGACACAGATTCAGTGGGGACGACCACCTTCAGTGGACCTACGAGAGACAAACAAATAACAACAAATTGCTCAGTGAGATTGATTGTCATGTTGACCTTCAGCTTATAGATAATAATAATAATAATAATAATAATAATAATAATTGAAACCTTTATTAGTCCCACAATGGGGAAATTGCTTAAGGCAGCCCAGCAAAGAGCACCATACACCAGTGAGTACACTGGAGGCTATGCAGGTAAAGTGTCTTGCCCAAGGACACACAACAGTGACCCCACATGCTCATTCTTACTGTCTAACTAGCAGAACTACAAACCACAAGCAGGAAAATCCAGGTTCTGTACAAAAGTGAAGTTCTGAACTGTACCAATCTTCTCAATAATATAATACAGGTGATGTAATGTAAGGTGTAAGCTATGATTGGTAACCATTGACCTCTAGTCATTTAATGTGACACAGTTCACCAGTAAAAAGCCATTTCTGTCAAAAAGAGCTGTTGCAATTGCTGTTAGCAGTTTTGTTGTCATCATAAAAATAAGGTACGACAGCAGGGGTGAAGAAGAGGAAAAGGCATGCTGACAGTAAAGTATTTTGAAGAGAAGACAAAAGAAAATAAAAAAAGACAAAAGTGGAACAGAAAATGAAGCAAGGTGCAGGAGGTGTAGAAGTGAAAAAAGGTAAGACTGTTTCAATGCTTCTTCCATTTGATCACATTCACTAACAACTGCCTGCAGGACCTGCTGACTGTCACGCTGAAAATGTGGGTTATTTCACATCAGAAGCTCATATTAGGTTTTTATTTCAATGGCTGCTGAGCCCTAGGTGTAGATTCCCTACAATGTGAATTTAATAAAGACACATAATAAATATTATGTTGCTTTTGGGACTCTTTTGGAGTTTATTTATGGGACACTAAAATGCAGAAGGCTTAACATGTGTTTTCTCTGAGGATCCAGCTCCATCTGCAAAATCCAGAAAATGAATTTTCACGCAACTGGCACAGCTATGTGTGTTAATAGATGTGTGTGACTACCAATGTCCAACTGAAACACAACAAACAATAACTGGCGTTAACCTGCTGGCACATGGTATGTCGAACCACAACTCCTGACGAGACCTCCTCTTCCTCCTCCTGCCCTCTTGCTAAATGCTCTGCTGAGACACCTCCCTTCACCTGTTCCTGTCGCTTGACTAGAAACATGTTGATCATGATCAGGGGAATTTAAAGAACCTCTGCATCAAAGCATTTAAACTGTGATTATCAGCACGTGTGCATGAGACTGTGTACACCACACCACAGATGCATCATGCATCCATGCTGTATCCATGGAGTGGTTGTGCTCGTAAATCACAGCTATGCACATGCACATAAACAGTAGGGAGTAGTAGAAGTAGATTTAGGTGAAAAGGTGTGAAAAACAAAGTGCAGCTAGCTACAATGTACAATTATTTTATGTGAATCAAATCACTTTATAACTGTTTAAAAACTGCTATGTAAAAACAGATTTACTTTTGTACTTATCTATATTTACTGCATTATGGTCAGAGTGCAATATATGTTATCAACAGACTGAATTATTGGCTGGGCTGTGGTTTATAGTTCAAGGATGGGAAGATAATTTAAAATGTTTCATGTTAAGCAATTGAACATCATCACAGAGGAGGGAGTAATATGAACAATTTACGTCCTACCCTTTCTGAGCAATCATTATTCATGAATCCCAGCAGTGTATCTGTGCTGGTGTTTTATTGGGTTTCCATCAAGTTATAAAAAGTCTTTGGACACTTTTTTGTTTTCTTTTTGCCTTTTTTTCTCTCTTTTGTGTGCAACCCTGTTATGTCAGCCTTATTCCTTTCTCAATGTCCTCCGCCTGCTGTGTTCAGTCAGACCTCCAAATGCACAGAGTGACATAAAGGTTTATTCACCCACTTTGGATGCAGCTCATGGTATTCATGCAGACACACAGCGTGCCAGCAAAAGTGAACAACAACAAAGTTGGCTTTACAAATTTTGCTCAACATGTTCATTTTTGTGACAAACACTAGAAGCAGATATCACATGTTTGCTTACAGGACAGCTCCAAAGTGTCAACATCACTCATCATCAGATGCCCGAGCTGGCTAACCAATTGTCAATGATGATATTATTGAATAAACAAGATAATAAGGCATGTGATTATTCCAGGGAAACTGCAGACTTTTATTCTCTCTATGTCTGTCACATATATACATTACAACACATAGAGGTGTATTTTTAAGAAGAGCAGCTAATGGTCACTGTTTAAAGCCTGATTCTGGGGGATTCTTGTTGCATGGTGCCTGATCTGTTGCTTGAATGGACAGATAATTTTTTTTTTCACCCACAGTGTCAAACAACAGACACTACAGACAGATCAGACAGCAGATGGAAGGACAGCACAAACTTCAAAAGAAACAGCTTGGCAATAAGCTGAGAATGTCCCAGAGCCAATGTGTGACCTCACTGTTGTCTACATTAGTATGTAATTACTCTCTCTCTCTCATTGTTGTCTGCTGTCTGTCTTTTCAGTTTCTTCCTTATATCCAGTCCTGGTATTTCTTCCTACTCATGTCATTGGGTTTTGGTTTTATCTTCTCTCCGTCTTTCATCTGCCATGCTGTAGAGTCTGTCCAATTCTTTCTATTTTCTTAAACACTGTCCTCTCTCTTTAGCCCAGGACTCTCATCCTTCTACTCTTCATGTGAGCATTCAGCCTTTTTAATTAAATCCCAGTTTACAGTCATCTCTGAACATACACACAGGCTGCTAATTGAATTTTTAAGCCTCTATTCTTTGCACTGTACCTTGGTGTGTGTGCGAATGAATGACAAGCAGGCAGAGCTAAAGTGAATTACATATGATTGCCTCATGTCTGTAAATGATTCAGCTCTAGTTTGAAGTTGCACAGATTTTTGTATTAACACATTCAGTACTTCATTAATGATCAAACACACACGACATTGGACATTGGATTACAACAACAACACAATAATACAACCCTGCTTTCATCACTGTCTCAAGCAACTAATACCACTCAATCAACTTTGGGCCAGTACCCAGCTCCCACATTGTCACTGCATCAACTTAAAATGAACAGATTCCACACCGCTTCCACTAGTTTCGATGCCAAACACACATACAGGCACAGTCAGTCCTGTTTATGTGGGCACTGGGCAGTGTAGACTAAGTCTTCTGGCTCTTTGTCTTTGTGTCCTGTTAAAGCAGATGTCGTCACTTTAACTTGTGGTAGCGTTCAAATGTATTGGTTCTGTCGGTGTTTAAGTCTGGACTCTGTGGATTTCTACAAGGACTCGTGTCACTCTTATGGGAGTTTTAAGTAGTACTTGTCTTACTTTTGTGGGAATTAACTTGAGCTTAACTTTTGATCTTCTGGGTGTATTTAAACAGCATTTTTAATTGATTTGTACTTTTATGGTTTTTAAGTACAGTCTTCCCATAAGTATATGTAAGTAAGTATATATCCTAGCAGCACACACACACACACAGAGGCAGTGGTTGTGTCTAACTTTCTTGGCTCTTCCAGTTTTTAAGTGTTTTGGTCTCTGGAGTGACTCTTCATCCTCCCAGTCAATTATAGCAATTAAAGAGACAGGGCAGCAGCAGACAGGGAGGCCACTGACAAGAAGGTGTGTGTTTGTCTGTTGACTACAGCCTCATTATTATTAGTCTCCGAAATCATTATTATATTGTCAGGCTGTAATTTTGAAGTCCTTTTAGAACAATGTTAACCACTAGTGTTGTAGTTTTCAAGATCAGTCTTTAAGTCTGGACCATTTTTCATAGTCTTATCACAGACTGGAGGTATATTTACTCCATGTTTTCTTGGTCTCAGTAAGTCAAGTCTTACCTTGCTCACCAGGATCCTCGTGGGATTTGTTACTTCACAAGCTCCTAAAACTCCATCTTGCCATGCTACCTGCTACATTATAGCTGGTACAGACTTGCTAGCCTCCAGAAAGGAGGAACTGGCAGTTACTGGCATGTTCAGGTGTGGCAATGACCACATCAAAACAAGACCTCTGGTTAGGAGGAACCTTTCAACTGTGAGTTAAGACCTAAAATATTACTGTTGTTGTATTTGAAGTTATTTTCATGTGAGAATATAGAGGTTCTAACTTAAAATATGTGGTCAGTTTATAAAGACACAGTCTGTATGGTTTGTTCTGTGTGTACATTTCCTTCTGTTTCTCTTATTGTAGCACTGAGGAGAGACGTTTTGTGTTTCTCTAACATCAGTCTGTGGCTCTCTCATATGGCACTCAGGGTCTGATGTGGCACTGACAGCAGAACCTCTTGGTCTCTGTGATCAGAGCACACTCCCACCTTACCTTCATGTTGGGGGGAGGTGATAAGATCTGTGGAGGATCTTCATCATTTCAACACTGGTTTGACATGTTTACTACTGTAGCAACAGCTACTAGTTAGCATGAATACTCAGCAGAGTGTTGATTATTTTTTAGTATGTCATGGTTTACAACTTGATAAAAAATTAACTTTTGAAAGGCTTTTTACTAACAGGCAGTTTACCCAGTAACCTTCCAAGTGTTCATCTTGAGAACCTGCCCTTTGGAATTCATTATTAGCCCTCCAAGATGGTTCTGTGTAACAAACCATCTGATGAGTCAAGTGTAGACTTGAACCTTTTGTAACCATAATTTAAAGTCAACTGATGACCTTCTCCTGCATACAAGTGGATTAGATAACACAACCCAGAGAGGCTGAGAGGCTACATTATTATTAAGTTCTGCTCCAAAACCACACAATCTGTGTATAAAACATGCAAACAACACATCCAGCAGTCTGCAAATCCTGCAGCAATCTTCTATATGTTCTCTAAATGCAACAAAATTCTTTAACACTATTTTAGCTGATGGGACTTATGAGGATGTCTTTAATGTTGGAGTCATTTAAAGATGGTTGAATTCATTTCAGCACACCTGTATTTGTTCAAAGAGAAGGAACTCATGTGGTTGTATTGTCTTTGTTTCAGTTCATGTGGTCTTGACTTCAACACTATTAATCACCTACATTGACTGTGAAATTATATAAAGTTTAAAAGAGACGTGTGTGTGTCTCAGACAGAGGAAAAAGGTACTGTTCTGCACTTTCTTATTTACAGTATAGCTAAAATTGCATTTGTGTGAGTCAGGTCATTTCTCACTTTAAATGACTTTAATAATGTTTGTTCAAATATGCTGTCCTCCAAGTTTGTTCTTGGTAATAGACACCCCTGCTGCTAAAGGTTAAATCATAGCTGTTAGATTTGAATATGTAACCCCCCTGTCTAGGAGGACTACAGTGTCTTTGTGACTTTCTGACATGCGGCAACTAAATAGATATTGAATAAATCAGGGGTAATAACAAGCAATTACATATACCATATGTAAACCAGCATATTCCTGGAGTGCCACAAATAATCGTTCTTTTATTTGGCTAAATAAATGGGTGGCTGTGTGTGCTAGAATGTAAAGGTTCGTTGTAATTTGCGGACAATTGATGAATAAAAAATTAGACACTAATAAAAATTAGTTATTAGTGTCAAACTTTCAATGAGTTGCCAGCAGTGTCTCCAGTACTGTGTGTGTGATGATGATGATGATGATGATGATGCACAGCCCTGTTTATTTCTCACTAAATTTATCTTAATCCACATCCCACTTACCAAATTAAATCACATGTGCATTACTGGGGCTCTATAAGAATAAATGGACAGAGCAATATTACATCTGCATGTGAGTGTGTGTTGCCACTGTCAAGGACATGTCAAGGTGTTGTAGAAACATTAGTCTGAATGAGTGGGGGGGGGGTTTCTCCTTCCTCATCTGCTGTGTTCTCTTTCAGGCACACACTCCTTTCCATTAATCTGACAGCATCTGCATGAGTATGTCACTTTCATGTAAGAATGAGCACCTTCTCTGTACAATTTGTGACAGCAGCCTTTCAACACAGCACAACTGTGAATAACAGGCAGTTACACTAACAACAGTGACATAAAAGAGAGAGTGTATGCACCCAGGAGCAGAGGGAACATAAGTACAGGGGCGAGGGAGTGTTTGAGGCAGAAACAGGGCATGCAGGAGGCACAGCGGTACAAAATGCAGAATGCAATCTTACTAATCTGGCAAAACATCATTCATACTCCAAGTTTTATCCATCTCTGTTGTAGGTAATTCCAAAGGTGACCCATGTCTGAATGACAAAAGCCATCACTTCACAGATTGAGAAATATCATATGTATGAAAAGAGCTTTAGTCTCCTCCATTTATTCCCCTCTTGTAGATTTATTTCCACTTATAGTCACCATTTAATTTCTTCTTTTTTGTATTCATCCATTTTCACATTGCCAAAGGACACATGTGAAGAGATTATGTTGCTGTATGTAAAAACACTATGCAGTTCATATGTGTACTGTTTACTGCCAGTACAGTTTGTACAGTACAGTTTATACAGTACAGTGGATTTTACAGATGCAATTGTGTGTCATTTACACCAACAATGAAGCAACTGTTTAAACGAAAGAAGAGGTCCCAAAACTGAATCCTGAGGGACACCACAGCCAATATCTAAATGAACACCAAGTTTATTAGAATGCATTCATAGAAATTACATTTTAATAGCAATCAGCCTGGCCACGAGTCAGTAAACTGGGGCCTGTCTCAGGTTGTGAAAAAAGATTTAAATGATCTTCCCATATATTTTTGGATTTTCTTCAGTTTAGGACAGAATTAAATTAATAAACAAATGATCCATTGTTCCGAAGTGTTTCTTACCAACATAGCATTGAAAGTATTGAACACTTACCAGCCACAGTGACCCTTGCTGTCCGGCTCACGATGCTACCCAGTCCTTCAAGTGTGGCAAGGCACTGGTACTCTCCCTCATCGGGTCGGTGATGCCGAGAGTGCATCACATTCTGCACAAGCAGTGACCCATTACTCAGCTGTTGCCGTCGCTCATCAACCAAGGCACTAAGCAGAGCTCCATCTTTACGCCATGTGATGACGGGAGTTCCTACCGCTGCATCAGACTGTGCCTGGCAGTCAAGCTTTAGCGTGCCGCCTCGTACTGTCACAGTGTCCTGAGGCTCTTGGGTAAAAGAAAAGTCCACAAAACCACCAAGAATTGATGAGGAGGTGGATGCAGATGTGGAGGCATCTGATGCTGTAGGAAGAGCAGAAAATATAAAGAGGAGTTAGATGAATGTATTTTATATGAATAGAAACAGAGAGAGCAGTTTACCAAAGAAAAAGCTTAGCCACAACCAAAAAGCTACACTCAAACCAAATGAAAAGAAGCCAGCAGGTTCTGGAGGTAAACAAACTCAAAAGGCACTGACACTAAGGGCCCTCAGTGGCCATCATATTCATTCTATGTCAGCAATTACTCATTGAATAACTCTCTGAGATGTATCATTTTGCTTGTCTCAGTGAACAACTCTAGTGATATCATGATTGTAATTTTAATGCCAGGGCACTGACAGCTGCTTAATTTCACTGTGGTAAGGTATCAATATCAATATCAATTACAAGATAAATATTTGCTTGACCTCAATAAACTGATTTTAAATCAGATGCCTTCTGTCTGCACATGACTAGCCTACATTCACATTGCAAGCCCCATTGTTCAGTTCTGATGTTGATGATCAAATCTGCCTGTCTTGACAGTTCACATTCATAACTACAAGCGTCTTCCATCAGACTCCAATGTGAACACCGCTGTCCTTTGAAACAGCATGCATATGCACGTCAGTACCTCTGCATGTGTCATCTGTGTCACCAATGACAGAACATGTCATATTTATGAGGCTGCTCTGCTGCTGCAGGTCAATGACAGCATCGCTCAGTGCATGTGTATGAGCAAAAAGCCACGTCTATTCCAAGAACCATCTGTTCTCATTCATATCATATTGTCATGAATCACACCAAATAGGACCACATACTGACTCAACTCTGATTCAAGAATTGGGGTTGAGGATCATCCCAAAAGATTTGAGTCACTTCAGCCTGGTAAACACAGCCAAGTGATGGAAACAGCCTGATGTAGCTGCCATCTTCCCTCCTCTCAGGCTATCCACCCCAGCATCTTGCCTTCATCACCTGCATTCATTTTTTTTTGCTTTTTGCTTTTGTCATATGTCTGCAAGGGAGCATTGACATAACTGATGCCATGTCCCATGTGGTAATTTAACAATGAAAAGTCACTGTGAGTCTGTGGTGGTGGGGTGTGGTATTTGCTCAGCTGCAGGGGGACAGACGGGACAGCTCACTTCAGGGGAAGCAGTGCCAGAGTCTTTTAATTGACACAGCTGCTGCACATTGACTAATCAGTCTCTGGGACTCGGAGCTGCTGCCACACAGTCACACTGTTAGAATAGGACTGCATCCAGAAGAAGGGCGTGTATGTCTGCATCAGTTATCTGTTGGTTTATGTATTATCTGTCTCTGATCCCCCTGTTATATCTGAATTGTTGTTGATCAGACACAGCATGGTTACATTCAAGCACCACTAAAGGTAGGAGATGACCCAGTTCAGATGGCACACCTATGGTTTTCTGATAAGGCGAATATGAATAAGAGTATAAGAGTAAATGATCTCCAGCACAGGAGGGGCAGAGGATGAGTAAAGCAGTCCTAGAGGCATTATGATATGGGGAGGGGCCACTTTGGCTTCATCATGCATACATGGTGTATTCACAGACACTGCAGCACTCTCCTGAGAAAGGATTCTACATCGATTGTGCTTTCTTATTTTTAGGGAAAGCAATATGAGTTATTTCTGATCATTGTGTACTGGGTTTGGAAAAAAAAACTATTCAAAAGTCAAGATTGTTTGGCAAAAATGTCCTAAACGGGTCAGCCTGGAAACACTGCTGTGATGTTAAAGCTTTGATGGATCTTGTGTTGAATTTTATAAAGACTGTTTACATCTCATGCTTGTGTTGGCCCTCATTTAAAAGAGTGTTGTGTGATAGGTGTCTGAGTCTCTTGTACAGCTGAGTGTCATGTTTTACTGTTCTCCCCATGCACATAAATAACAAAGGATCATTTCCCCTGATTGATTTCTGAGCTTATTTCCCTGGATGTACGGCTAGGTGAAGGATTTTCCTCCTTACACAGAGAACGTGACTGTGCGCTAGAGTGCTGACTCTGCAGAATGACATCATTTCCATCAAAGCCACAGCAACCTCTTATATTTTGTTTCTATGTGTTTTTCTAAAGCATTGTTTAATCCTCAAAGGTTCAGACAGTGGCAGATAGTGGCAGCATCTCCTCCTCACTTTGATGTCAAAGTTAGAAAGAAGTCTTTCATCGTGATCAGAGGCAGTTTGTTCAGCCAAAGCAGCATTTGGTATTTCCTGGAAAGTCTTAACAGAGGTTCAGAACAACCTGAACTCACGTCTTTAAGGCACAAAGTTGACTTTGAGGCACAGCAGATGTTCTCGTTTTGTGTTTTTGATTTTACTGATGTCTTTTTAAACCTTAAATGGTCCAGTGTTCTCCTGCAGGAAAACAGTCCAGCCTGTTTCTGTAACTTTAAGACATCAATTACTCTTTGTGAGACATTTTTTTCTATCCATAAATTGAATATAATGAGAATGCAAATTATTGTAAATAAGATACTATAATAATAAAGCAAATGTTTAAATATGTACACATATATATTTACTGAGCAGCTCATACACTATTTACAAATCATATAACAGATAAAACAAGTCAGGACTGGTAATAGTGAAATACTCGCACACGGTCACAAAATACCTTTACTACAACTGTATGGTGACAGGTCTGGTTAAACAATTGGTTAAACGTAAAGGACCTTGTTGTCATGGTTACAATAAAACATAAGTTACAGAACAGTCATAACTAAATGAAACAAACCTATATGTTCAACATTGGACACGTGTGGACTGCAACGCTTTGTTGACCCATTCATCCACCCTTCAACCTTTCAAATACCACAGCCACTAGAGGTCACTGTAAAACCTCGGGCCTTTGCAGCTTGTACAAGCTACATAACCACAGATCATACTTTAGGACAGTCTCTTCCAAACAAAGCTGGTGACATTATTATGCTTTGCATAAAATGCCTCTTTTACACATCAATGAGTGCCCTTTGTCCACCTACAGTGGATTCAGCTTCACTGAGTTGCACCTGCAACAATACTGGGAGTCGGGCTCCTTGCTGTGCTTTTTATGCCTTTTAAGACATTTCCATTTCCTCTCCCACCATTTTTTTCTTATTCTATCTTCTTCATTTCTCCTCCATTTCTTCTCTCTCTTTCTTTTCCTTCATGGTTTCCTTTTTATTGATTCCTCTTCAGCAGTCCTCCCCCTCTCTCTCTATCAGTAAATCACCATCTTGACAGCTCTATCTGTATTCACTTCCACTGGTCCGATGTACACACACACACACACACACACACACACTCAGTCACTTCATCAGGGTGTCCTTGTCCTTGTTGTCCTGCAGTTTGATGCTATCACTCTCTGTCTGCTTTCCCTCGGTCTCCACTCTGCTCGGCTCCCCTCACTGCTTCTCAGATTTGAAATAAGTGTTATTAAATGGTATGAACCCAAATCTGAAATAGCTGGGTTGCTGATTAAAATGGAATGCAATTATAGGCAAGTTGTAACTTTTGTCCAGGATTTCAGAGATACAGAGAAATGTCTGGCTACTGAGGTGAGGATGGGGTTTCTAGGCAGAAGGTCTATGGTATGCAGTGCCAAAAGCCTGACTTCTGTAACTCAACTGAATATTATAAGACTACAGATGCCAATTCCCCAAAAGAGACCTCAATACCTGAAAAGGTTTTTTTTGTTTCCTCCTTTTGTGTCTTTGTTTTGTTTGATAGAAAGTTGTAACTTTCTATCACTTTGTGATACTTTAGTATCTCTATGCCTGTATTGTGTCTCTTGATGTGTTTCTTTACGCATCCCTTTGTGGTCCTTTTATTTCTCTCTGAGCCCCTTTTGTCTCGTTTTGTAATTGCCTCATGTGCTTCTCCAAGGAAAAATAAGAGCAGTAATAGTGTGTGAAACCCATTGACAGTAAAAACTGCAATGCATGTGGGTACTATTTGTATTTGTATTATTATATATTACTTGTTTATTATTATATTTATTTGTAAAAGCAACAAGCTAAGGAACGACGACCCAATGCAATATGACAACTGAGATTTCTCCTTTTTGACCATAAAGTATATGACAGAAGAAGGAAGAAGGTAAAAACGTAAAAAAGAAGGTAAGGGTCAGGAAGAAGAAAAATGGGAAGAGGAAGAAAAAGTAAACCTAACTCTAAACTTGATGTACAAATGGGTGTATTTGTCATCAGCTGAACATTTCTGCTTGATAAAAATGTGAATCTGGAAGAATGGAATGGTAATCTGTTGTCATATCTTATACATATATATATATATAGTGCATGTCAGTGTTAGTTAGGGTGGGATTCATCACCATGGCAGCCAAAAATGGTCTGTTTGGCTTTAGTAAACAGATGAATGCATACTTTACTCTAGCTGAAAATGCCATATTGTAAATGTCCTGCAAAACTCATCTGCATGTTTACTGATGATAAGTTCATGAAGTGCTGTTCATGAAGGGTGTAGCCTGCCTGACAACAGTGGGTTGCAAAATGGGACTGGGCCTGTTTTTCCTCTGGGCTAGGTGAAAATTGACAAAATGTGCCCTTTATATATGATCAGATGTGGACATATTAATGTGTTAGACTCATGATTTGAAGAGCAGCTGATTCAACACCACACTGTCATTCAGCATACATCATTCAAACTGACTTGTCTCAAATTGACCTTACTAACATGCTGCTGGCAACAGGCACAAGCAGCATGACACACAACCCATGTTATTCCAGTTCTAGTCCACCAGAACCTACTCAGCTAGTCAACCAAAGGACAAACTACTCTTATCCATGCTTTTGTAGCACAGACATTGTGTGTGTGTGTGTATTCACTTTATTTTTGTGAAATCCCATCTCTTTTGAATCACACATTTTGAATGAACCAATGGTGTGCCAGAAATATACCCAGATGCTTCTTCCATTGTGCTTTAATGGACACAACACATCAAAAAAAGTATGGCTTACATACAAATTTTTGAGCTCTTGTTATATTTTAAAGGACACCAGAAGGACGCTAGGCTAACATGTCTGTTATTTAATTCTCTGCTCCAGCCTTCTTCAGATACAGAGATACATATTATGGTTAAAATAGATTCAAAAGACGATTTGGATAAAAGATGAAGAACAGGAGAATGAAAAACGAGAATAGGCTGAATGAAAGCAAAAGAAAGGAATCCATTTCAAATGTGTGTTTTCCATTTGGTCCTTGTCAAAAAGCATCCAGTTCACACAATGACACTCCATCCCCAGAGAGAAACATGATCATATTCAGTGTGTGTGTGTGTGTGTGTGTGTGTGCAGGTTAAAACCCAAATAAACGTTCTGCCTGCACATTGTTAATGGAGACCTTTAAAGCTGTCAGACACAATTACCAACTGGTCAACAGCAGGCCAATTATAAACAAACACACATACACAGACACACACACAATTAGTGAATGACAATACCAAGGTAGCTTGCTGTCAAAGATGCACACAGGGAATAGCTGTCATCACACACAGACACACAAACACACACCACACACACAGAATACTGAAAGCTGATTTTTTAAAGTTGCCTTGTGCGGAAGCAAAGGGTTGGCAAATGGCACACACACACACACACAAAGATACAATGGATGCATCCACATTGTGTTCAGTACCAGTACACTGTGCACTTAATTAAACATTTAGCGTAAACCACCAGATATATTATTAATGATTTCAATTCAGGCTCTGATTTGTAGCAGTTTTGTTGAAAATAGGGCCACCCTGTTTTATGGGATCTGTAATTAAAATTCATGCCTTTCTTTAGCTAGGGTTTTATTTGGAGGGCAGAATATTGATTTGATCCGTGTGTGTAACATAATGTCAAATAAGGTGAAACCCCCTGTTAACAGTATATACTCAGTTTAAGCTCACCAACCAGCCATTGCTGACAGAAATTAATTGTCTTGTGTATCTGTAGCATCAGTTGACAATAGCAATTTGACTTTTATGAGCCAAACCCCCGTGTATTAGCTACGACTAGGACATGATTCAGCACCCACTGAAACATTTTTTTTTTTTGTGTAAAGGCATTAAACGTTGAGTCACTTCTACACAGCTGATAATCAACCATGATCTATACAAGCTGCTCTAAGTAGCTGGATGCAGTGTGATCATGGATAGATCCTCTGTGTTTGGTGTGCCCACCGTTGGATAAAGGTATAAAACCTCCAGTTTCACTGTAGTTTTATTGGCCTTTGATCAGAGATTCACAAGCTGAAATGCAGCAGGATGAAAAGAAGCAGTGATGAAAAGAAATAGCAGACTGAGGTGATGATGTCCTGGATTTTCATTCTAAAAGCCTCTAATTCCCCCTTTCTGTTTGTATGTTGAAATACACAGGCGGAGCTGTGAGCTGAACTGGCTTTGTCTCACTGTTGCTCAGTAAAGCACCTATCAGAGTGCTCCCCGGTAGAACCAGCTCCTAGTTTGGGTCAGAATGCAGGCACACTCTCTACGTTTAGTGTTAGGCTTAAAACCATATGCCATATTTAGTATTGTTCTCTCTCTCTGATTTTCTGCAGGTATTTGTAGCACCAGAGATGCATGTTGATTAGAAGTATGTAGCCTATCAGTAGTATATAAATACAGCTGAAGTCATGATACTTTATACTCACTTAACTGAGTATAAATATGTTGGTCTTTGCACACTGAAACAATTTTGATGCTGAATAAATAAAATGACTGCAATCCAAATCAGTTTAATTTATTTATATACAAATCAGTCACAATTAGCAAGTAAGGCACCTGGGATAGTACAGAACGATCAGGTCCTTCACATATGATGAAGGTAGGATCTTTAAGCCTAGATTTCACAGGGAATAAATGAAAAAAAAGACAAAAAGGAAGAAAGATGATCTGTCATGCTAATTGTTATCAGTACTCTTCCTGCAGTGGTGGTAAACAGGCTGTCACATGTGGGATGGAATTCGTAAGCTGATTATTTTATGACTTACATGTGATGTAATTCATTGTTTTATGTCTTGCAGCAGGATCTGAGGACAATGCTCCAGTCAGTGAGTTGAGTGAACCAACATTCTGTTCAGATATCTCAGTGACTGTGTACTGTGACCTGCTGTATCC
Organism: Parambassis ranga; assembly: GCF_900634625.1. Lineage (NCBI taxonomy): Eukaryota > Metazoa > Chordata > Actinopteri > Ambassidae > Parambassis > Parambassis ranga. Next base: position 637,287 of record NC_041032.1, on the reverse strand, counting down.
ACAGTATTTTATTCTACAGATCCTTATACACCAAAAACATACATCAACAAAATACAATGTAACTCCAAGTCAATCACTCTTCTGTGAAATCAGCCTGTCCAGTTAGGATCAACACTGATTGTGAATCAGTTTCAGCTGCTGTTGTGCAAATGGAACAGACAACAGATGGAAATGAGAGGCAGTTATCAAGACAGCCCTATAAAGGAGAGGTTCTGCAGGTGCTGACCACAGACCATGTCTCTGCTCTCATCCTTTCTGCCTGATGTTTTGTCAGTGCTCTCACCCCTAGAGGTAGCATGAGGCGGTGTCTACAACCAACACAAGCTGATGTGGTAACTTATTCAGGATGGCACATCAGTGTGAGCTGTGGCAAGAAGGTTTGCTGTGTCTGTCAGCACGGTGTCCAGAGCATGGAGGAGATACCAGGAGACAGACCAGTACACCAGGAGACGTGGAGGGGGCCGTAGGAGGGCAACAACCCAGCAGCAGGACCGCTACCTCCTCATTTTGTGCAAGGAGGAACAGGAGGAGAATGTGTCATTTTAGTGTTCCCTTTATTTTTTGTGCATTATATTTTATCTGGTATATTGTACTTGCGTCTCATTGCTCCCACCATTTTACCTAGCTTCCCTCTCTACTCCCTGCCTTCCTCCTTTCCTTTCCTCTTCTCTTCATGTATTCCTTGATGTGTTCTTCCCTTCACCTTCCCTCTGTCCCTCTCCTCCTTTCTTCTGGTCCTCTATAACAGCTGTAACCCTGATTACCTCACAGTATTGGCCTTCAGTATTGCAAGGCCAGCTTGGATCAATAATATTGACCAAAGCTCCCTGTCCCTGGCTAACCAGTTCTGTGTGTGTGTGCATCTGTATGTATGTCTGGATTTACATGATGTGTGTGTGTGCTGTAAGTGTTTGCATATTGATTCCATACTCTTCCCTGTTTGCATGCATTGGCCTGTTTGGATTTAATGAGAATAAATGTGAAGTTGCATACACACAGTCTCACACACACACATTGTATTGGAATGCCATACCTTGGTGATGTTGAGTGCTTTTACATTCCAAATAAGATCACATATGATCTGCTGAAAGGGTTATTTTACAAAGCTTTTTAGCATATGCTAGGCTATTTATAACCGAAAAAACAAGGATCAGGAAGGAATTGCTGACAGTAGCTAGTAGTAGTACAGTGTACACTGCACTGTGATTAAATTGCTATTCTTAATACCCCCTACTGATCAAAACAGATGTCGAAAGGCATAAAACTTTAAAAAGAAACATATGTGGTCTGAAGGTCCGGAATCAGGATCTGAATTTGTTTTACACATAGTGTGACAGAATGATTACATCAATCCGTTCACACACTGTGCCTCTGTGAGGAGTGTGTTTACCAGTAAAACGTGTGTGTGCATGCGTTTGTGTACCTGTGTGTGTTTAACAATTTGAGGCCTGAGGCGAGCTGTAGAAATAAACACATTTTTGTCCTTCACCAACAGCTGAGCTGGATTTAAACTCAACAGACTGTCAGTATTTATCTGACCAACTGCTGAGAAGCAGTCACTACATCATATTGCTTTTGTTTGTGCAGGAGATCACTGCATGTGTCTGTTGAAGGTTTGTTCTATTCCTTGTGCTCAAATTGACACTGGGTGAAAGTGCTGATCAGCCTGAAGGCAAAGTGTGTATATTTTCAGCCTTTTTTTTACATTTACAAACCTTGTCAAGTGCAGTGGCCATGAAAGAACACTGGTGCCTCTGACAAAAGCGCATAAATGTCTCTGGAGGGATATTTGACTTGAACTTCCTGCAGTGTACCTCTGCCTTTAATCCATACACAGCATTTAGTCACATATTATTAAAGTAGGAACATTTTAATCTTCTTCTTGCTACTGTTATCTGTTCTATCTCTCTGTTATCTGTGTTTGTATCTCGTCAAGCAACTACACTATCTGTATCTGCACCTGCTCTACACGTAACAGGTGGGGCATAAGCCTGGAATTCCATTAGTTCAGGATAAAACATTGACTGTCCATGATTCAACATGTTACAGAATTTTATTTTGTTATTTTCTGCATCTGTAAAGAGAAAAGAGAGTGAGAGATGCCTGCATTTCATGCAATTAATTTGCCTACAACTTCTAATAGATGAGCAGCATTATGAACCCTCCATCACTGTTTATAGGCCACAGTGTATTCAGTTACAGTAGAATATTCAATTACCCATAACCAATAATCACAACTATAACTGTCCTTATGGAAGCACAACATGTAAGCAGCCAGTTTTCCCTGTATAATGTTTATTGTCATACAGTATTTTTGTGTGTGAAGTGATCTTCACATAACCCCATACCCTGTTTGTAATGCCTAACCATAACCAGTCATTTCCTTTTTTTATTTTCCTCCACAATTATAAAATGATTAAGACTAAACTTAACTGTCCCAAACCTGCCTCCTTACACAGACCTGCAGCTGTATTTGGATTATGTCAGGCGATACAATCCGTTAGCATTAATGTGGTGTTTTTTCATGAGTGCATGTTTGTCGGTGTTTGCAGCTGTGAAGGATTAATTGCCAAAATGTTTGCCTCCCAAAATGTCTTGTGAAAGTGTCCTTTTTTAACCTAACCAAGTGTTTTAAACATTAACCTTAACCACAAGTTAACACAAAAATTTGCAATGGGTCATGAAGCACTAAAGAAAGAGGGAACACAGACTCCAGCCTGCTGGGTGAGTCTGGAACAAACTTACAGTTGAGTAGCAGCTCACTGTGTGACCAACAAAATGACTAAGAAAAGGGTTCATTTGCTGATGCAAACTCAACTCTTCCTTCGTGTTTTCTGCAAATTCAAAATGGATTTTCACAGCTCTAATCTCATTACTGCAGTAGTCATTGTCTGCTCTCTGCTGCTCCCTGATGCACATACAAATGGAGTTTTTACTTTTGAGTGAAAAAAGTGCTGTTACTGTCACTTCCTGTGCTCATTATATGTTAAAGCTCAAAGGACATGACTAGGCAATTTAATGTGAACACACTGACACAGCTTTAAGTTAACGTTACGTTTTTCCAGTTATTCAGGCTAAATTCACAGTGTCACAAAAGTTACCATGGCAAGTTGTTGAGTGCAGCTAACATAATGAATCTTCAGCAGTCAGTCCAATTGACTGGTTTCAGCACCCACACAAAACTCTATAAAGAGCTGCTTTGCAACTGTGAGAGGTTCCAGCCATGGTAGGCCAAACTCCTGGTTCATCTAAATGAGCAAAGGTGAAGAGTGAGTGGAGATAAAGTATGGGGTGGTCACATTACTACAAAGCTCTCCATCTGGAACAGCACCACCTGTCACTCAAGGTGGCGTCGACCTTAATTATGTAAAATATTTTTTTGAATCTTTGAATATTTAAAACTGTAATAGAATTAAAATGAATGAGCCAGATAAACATTCTCCAGGCTGTAAACATGCTGGAAAGAACTAAAAGTAAAAAAGATACCATTTGTATTTTGTAATATTTTGTAAGAAGGGAAACACACCTTACAAGGTTTTTTGTTTGTACCTTTTGAACAATGAATAAGTGTGATTGGTATGCAGACTCACATCACCAAACTAAAGAAAAGGGTTTAACAACAGCTTCAGGGGGCACATAATGTATGTAGCACTGTTCATCTACTATTATCCATGAAATTGGCTGCAAGAGGCACCCTGGAGTGCTCAGTCCTATTTGCACTGGTCTGAGATGGAACCCATGACCTTTGCTGCCTCTCTTCCTCTGTAACTATCTAGTAAGACCTAAATAATCAGCAGTGGAGAAAAGCATAATTAAGGATTTATGTGACTCAGTGCCTTATTCAAAGACTCAAAGATTTTTATTGTCAATGTTTCTATATGTGTAGAACATAGAGGAAATGAGATTGTGTTTCTCTCTCACCTTAGTGTTATACAGCATGCAATGAGATAAAAATAGGTAGCATAAAATAAAATAAGGTGATAAAATATGTTCCAGTATGTGTTCATTGTGTTTGTTGTATTGTGTGTTTGCTTGGGTGATTGACTTGATTTATTGATCCCACGCATGACCCTCTGTCTTCAGTCAATACTGAGACCCCTCTGATAGTGTGTGTGTGTGTGTTTGTGTGTGTGTGTTTCAAATAATTTTTTGTCACGACCTGGTGTCTGTTTATGGTTTAGTTTTCCTTGTTTTGGGTTTTTAGTTTAATCTGTGTTGAGTTATAGTTCTTTTTCCTGTAGTTCTAGTGTTTTGTTTCTCTGGGTTTTTGTTTGGTTCTTGTCTTGTGTTTCCTGTTTTACTTTGATGGTCCTGTCCCCCCGTGCATTGTCTTGAGTTTTGCTTCCTGTGTTTTCCCTCCTTGTTTTATTGCCTGCCCTGCCCTCATGTGTGCCACCTGTGTCTCGTTGTCTTCCCTGGTCCTGTGTATTTAGTCTTTGTCTCCCCTGCACCGGGTGCCAGTTTGTCTTCGTCACCCAAGGGGATTGTTTTGGTCTCGTCCTTGTTCCTGCCTTGCCTTGCCACAGCCACGAAACCCAGGTTTTACCTTGACTCATGTTTTGTCCTTGTTTTGCCCTGCCATTCCTCGTGACCTCGTAATTATAGTTTTGCTTTGCCATGATCTTTTTACCACGTCTAGTGTGATTTGTAGTTAGTTACTTTTTGCCTTTTGCCCTCCTGGTTTGGAATGAAGACTTTTGATTTTTGAACCGCTCAGTGTTTGCACCTGTGTCCACTCACCCTCACAAACCCTGACAGTAATGCAAAATTGTCTCTTATTAAATTGTATTCTTACCTCGGTGTATTGTTTTGTCAATCATTTAAAACATAAGAATGTGTATTTGTGATGTACATGAATGGCACATTGAGTTCTGGAAAATCAGGTTTCTGAAGTTGTGATTAACCCTTAACGCAAAGTGCTTTACACATACATTTTCAAGTTTGTTGAATGCACTGTATATTAAGAATTAAAACTCACCCACAGCCTGTGTTTACCACACAGGAGCCATTCTTAAAATAAATACTGAGGATCAGAGGAACTGAACCACAAGCAATATGCTTTCTATTGCTCCCACGTCTGCAACCTGTTCATCACAGAAACCAGAGTTTAGTGTGCCAGAAAAACAATGGGCCACCTTCTTCATCATAGTTAACCAAATGCATTCAAAAGTCATGACAGGAAAAACTAATGCAATTGTTGATTTTTCATTCATTAAAGACTAATTATTTCAGCCTTAACTTGCATCTAACACTGTTCAGTCTGACTGGCAGCAGCTGCAGTAGAAGCATTATTACTCTCAGTTATCATTTTTATGAATTAATCATTTTGACAACACTTTATCAGCTCCCCATCAGTGTATTTTGCCATCTTGTGTCTTTGTGTATTTAGAGACCGAGTTGTCTTGTTGAGCATGATCGGCTGATGTGTTTTTAATGTTTATTCTTTATTCATCAGATCGTTGGCAGTAAACAAAGGTTTCTACTGCGTCTGAGCATTGATGAGTTTTCAGCATCTGTCAGACACAACTGCTGCTGTGAAAAACACTCCATTGCCATCACCACACACAACACACCAGTGTGTGTGTGTCTGTGTGTGCGTGTGTGGGAGACGTCCGTGACCAATCAAGACAGAAGCCACAGGCTTTCCAACTGCCGTCCCTCGAGACAGAGCAGGGTCTGGCCAGTGTGTCACACACACACACACACACACAGAGGGTATAAGCCTGACAGATTGGTAGTTTATGGGTGTTAACAGACAGAAGGAGCCCCTTTCTTTACCGTCATCAGTCATCGCCTTCACACCCTCTGTCTTCCTCACATGCATAATAGCCCTACATGTGTGTGTGTGTATGTGTGTGTGCTGTGTATGAAAGCAGGAAAATAGAGGGAGCAAGTGGCGGCTTGAGGTCAACAGTGTGATCCCCAAAATAAAGCCACAGTGTTTGTGTGGGTTACACTAAATTTAAGAGGGTGCAATTTGAGGTCAAAGGTCGACGGTTTGTCCACTTAGATTGCAGGCAGAGGTCGGCATCTAATCGAAAAATACAATGGTAACACAATGTCTGAGGGGAAATTAAAAAGCAAACCTCCTTTCTTTCAGTAGGCTATGCTACAATAAACACCTATGCTTAATCCATCAGATCATAGCCAGCGTTGAAAATAGGTAACTAAAGGATTTTGACTATTCAAAAGACCAAACACCATTGTCTGTCACTCGTATTGCATTGAGATGGGTTACAGTAGTCTTTAACCCAGTCCCACTTTTGCACCAGTGTTTCCTACACAGTCTATATTAGCAGCCACAGGAAAAGCAGAGACAGCCTCCCTGTCTCCAGCAATGTATTCAAGCTCCTCCTGGGGGATCCAGCTGAGAGATATAATCCCTCCTCTGTGTCCTGGGCTGGCCTCGGGCCTCCGCCCAGCTGACTGTCCCTGTTCAACCTGGTATAAGGGAGGTGCCCAGGGGGGGCATCTTGATCAGGGGCCTCAACTTGCACAGCTGGCTCGTCTCACTGAGTAAGAGAAGCACCTAGTACAGCACTAGCATCAGTGAAAAGGCTGCACATAACCTACGGTCAATCTCACTGTTTATTTTTCCATCACTAATGAACGTGATGCAGACACCTGGAGGAAGTATGGCTTTTAAATTGGAGGTGCTGATCCTAATTCCAGCTGCTATAAACTAAAAAATAAAAAGGGTGTAACACTACATGTGTTATAGCCTCTCCTCTCTGCATACTGATTCAAAAGCATTTCCATGTTAGAAAACAGTTGTCAAAGCTGTACATAAACACTACACTACACTAATCATTATCAACTGCTTTCCCAAATTTATAATGCAATGTTAATTCCCTAATTGTGATGTTAAATATTTGCTCCTTTAATCCAGATAATGATGTAAAATATATTTTAGAGTCTGTGCTGCACAAGACAGAATCAGGGAGAGCTAACAGAGGAGAGAAAGGAGAGGATGGCAGCATCATGCAGGCACTTCCACGATTTTTTACAGTACTGTGACCATCAGAGCTGCACATTACAGTAATGCATTAACAGTGTTTGTGCATGACACTTTTAGTGTCATAGGAGAGACACAAAAGCCCAAGCTAATGTATATAAAAGAGGGTATAATCTACAGGTCAAACAACAAGAACAAAAGTCTCGTCTGTGCACCGCTGGTGTGGACCTGTGCATAAAACAAACTGCATTTAGTGTGAATCTGTTAAGCATTTATGTAGCAATTGAGACTAGAATATATAAAGGCAGGAATATGGCACTAACACCAAGAGTTTTGGTTTTATATTTAGTGTACATGTTAGGCCTCCAGTGTTTGTGTGTGTGGTGGTGGTGGTGGTGGGGGTTGGTGGTTCTCAGTCAGAGTCGGTGGAGCATGAAGATGGAGGAGGGGCGTTGCTGTGGGGAACAATGTAGCGGCCCACTCCTTCCTTTTTTTGTCCACTTGTTTCCTTTCCTTTTGCTCCATCTTTGTCTTACTTTCCTTCTCTCTTTTTTGCCCACTTTCCCTACATGCTTATATATTAAGTAACTATATTACCGTAATAGAAACAATTTATTTTTTAATGTGTTTTTCATTTGTTAGTTACATTTTGAAATATGTAGTTAGCAATGCCAGTCTCTTTCAGATTGTAATGTATATATTGTATTGACTTGACTGTCCTGCAGCTGAATGGACCAAAGGACCAAATTTGGACCATTTCATTAATTTTACTCCCGCTCAGACCAGTTTGCTTTAGTCCATCTGTGCTTCATCTTTTTCCTCTTTTGCCTCCCTGAATGAATATTAATACACACACATGCACACACACCCTGCAGCATACGTTCAGGGGTCAACACTCCCACACTGGCAACAGTCCTGCAGGGGATTATGGGCTGGCTGAACAGTAGCTGTCAGCAAACACTATCCAACAATCGCACACACACACACATACACACACACTGCAGCAGAATCTCTCAGGAGTTTTATATCTTTAAGATTGTCCTTCAAGCATTATCTTTTGCAAAACTGTGTGTGTGCATGTGTGGGTGTGTTAGCAGCAGACAGTGAGCAGCGCTCTTTGTTCGCTGTATAAGCAATCTATACACAATGAATATTAGTGTTTCACTCCTAGGGTAAATATAGAAAAGACCATCGTCCCTGGCTGTGCTTTGCTGATGATGTTCACGTGTATGTCATATGTTCCATCAACAGTCAAACTAAAGGTACACCACTTAAGAGTTTTGGTGCAGTTAGGATTGATTAACTGCTCTGAGAGGCGTCAGTAACACTGACCCAGTTACATCCTCTTGTGTATTAGTCATGAGTGTGTGTGACTGACATATTAAACACAGCAATCTCTGACAGACAGTAAAAAGCCTCATGTCATCACATATGGCTGTGTATGGCTGTCTATCACAAAAGGTGTGTATGTGTGGGTGTGTGCTGTAAATAGGTCAGAAGCTGAAAGAATTTGTGTGTTTTCTGGTAATGCGAAACAAGACTGTGAGCTTCCTGCATGTTCAGGTCACACTTGCTTGGCGGCCCAACAAGAAACGGGCTCATTAGGCTAATTATTTAGATTAATACAAAGGCAACCTGCATGGCAGAGGGGCCCCGGGGCCAAACAGATGGGACCATAACCCCACCAACACATGATTGCTGACCTCACAGCCACAGAGTCAACAGTTCAGCACTGAAAAGGTGAAGCGTGAAGTACAGCAACACAAGTAATACACAGTGTGAAGCACTATTACATTTAACCTGTACCTTCAACCAGGTTCTACATGAAATGTGGTGCACTCAATTACTTTAGTGTGTTCAAATCTGGGCAAGGAGCTGTTTTTTGTATATCTCTCTCCTTAATTTCCTTCTGTCACTATCATAAAAATATGCTACATAAATAACATTAATTTAATTAGCCACTTCACACTTATCTTCCTGAAACAGTACTGTACTGCATATATCCTGCACCTTTCACAAGTTCACATTCATTGCAAAAGTAAATCACTCATGTCACACTGTCACAATATGACACACTGCATTATGACCCCTGCAAGGGGGACGCAAAGCCCAGACTCCACCAGCTGTGTCTGCAGCAAATAAACTGACTGAACAGAAGCAAAATGAAAGGAAACCATTCCACCGCTGGAGACAACTCATCATGCAGAGCTCACTACTGTTCTTAATGACTGGCACATACACAGCTTTTATTGTAAAAGTTTATGTTATGGACAGCCACAGACACAGTAGAAATGCTCATTAGAGAGCATGGCCAACAGCATGCACTACCATAGTGGTAAACCCAGTTAGAAGTGAGCCAGATTCATGATAGGTGAACTCCTGAAAGCATACAGCATCTGTTTAATTATGTTCACCAACACCATGGTGTCATTGTTTGCTGTGATGTATGTTCGACACAGTTGACATTGATTCATAATCACAGGTAGAGCAGTCCCTCTATAGGTCATATTTCTCGTAAGTGTAATATCAGATTATCCATCCATCCATTATCTATTAACCCGCTTCGTCCTGCAGTGCAGGGTCACGGGGGGGCTGAAGCCTATCCCAGCTATCTATAGGTGAGCGGCGGGGAACACCCTGCACAGGTCACCCATCCATTGCAGGGCAACATACAGACAGAAAGCCATTCACACTAACGCGCACACCTACAGGCAATTTAGAGTGACCAATTGAACTAACAAGCACGTCTTTAGAATGTGGGAGGAAGCCGGAGCACCGGGAGAGAACCCATGCAGGCACAGGGAGAAACTCCACACAGAAAGGCCCCAGAACTGGGAATATCAAATTATGATTAGCAGTATATATATATATATATATATATATATATATATATATATATATATATATATATATATATATATATATATATATATATATATATATATATATATATATATATATATAGCCCCATATTAAATGTATATCTCAGCAACCAGGTGTATTTGCATCATCTATATATCACAATAAGGGTGTGTGTATATGTGTGTGCGATTACTGTCATTAACCAGCATATCAAGTACTGTAAATCTATGACCTAGATATGTTTAAAACATTGTGTACATGTTCTGCTCCTTTGTGTTATTGTGGCACAGGTGTAGGTAACAGCTTTGTATCAATATATCTCAGACACATGTTTAAAGAACGGAACCACTTCCAGAAAACTTGTACTTTCTGTACTTGAGTTTGTAATGACACTACAGATTTACTTATATACCTCTGGGATATTTGTACTTTTGCTTTTTGGTATTACATGAAATAATCTGAGAACTTTGATCATCTGTCCTGTCACACATATCCAAACCCTTCCCTGTTGGTGCCAGCTGCAACGCTGAAAGTTCAAAACCAAAATCTACTGCTCTCCAGCCTCAGCAAGGCTCAGAGAGCTAAATATTAATCAGATGTGTTGGTGTAAATTCACAGCTCCCTGCAAACCCAAGAAAATCAGTGATCACTGATCAGACGTCAACCTTCTTTAAACAGGGCTGAAATGTAAATATCTGAACCAATTCCTCCTGGCCCACTTGTCAACTTCAATTTTCTGAAAGCTGTTTTTGAAATCCTTTGTGGGCATTCTCATTCACTAAAGCATATGTTCTACCTCCCTTCCTGAGTTGTAGTATTTTTAACATTTCTCAGTTTGACTCTGCCTGTCAGAACAACAGATTGTAAATGATACAGTGCAGGAGGAACATTTATACCATAAATATACCTACCGGTATGCTATATGTTTGTTTGAATGGTGGGTGTAGCTTGACAGTTATCAAAGTAAATGCATCATATAACATTTGGATGAATCTCACTGAGCTGAGAACAAACATGCAACTGTCAATGCACCAAAGATATAAGAAGGAGCAAAGCCTCAGGTGAATATCCTACCTGAAGAAAAGCCTCAGGCCTCAGGATGAAGTGAAGAAAACACAAGGGAGTATAAAGCTTCTATTGTAAAACTCAGAAAGACCTTATTTGAGCTTTCCTGCAAAACTTACCGTATTTGAGCTGCTTTCCTGCATAACTTCCCTTGTTAGATGATGACACTACCATCACTTGTTTCTTTGACTCTCATGAGATGATGAAATACCACAGTGACAAACTTAAATTCTTTTTTGTCATTGCTATCCCACATACAGCAGTCTCTGTCACATATAGATCCCTTTTCTTTAAATCCCTTATGCTGTCTCTCAGACAAATCTAAAAAAAGCTTCAAAACATCTGCCTTAGTTTGGGTAAGTAGTGATTTGCTGTTCTATACAAAGAATATGGACTGGTCTCTGCAGTGGTTTTGAGTTGGATTTCCAGGGGGCACTCTCTCTGGCCCCATTTGGACAGACATACAACCAACCAGAGAACCGAATCATGTGATGTAGGCAGAGCAACATCCGGACTAGTATCAACAAAAGACATCCAAATCGGCGTGCTGATGTACAAATAGGTACATCTGTGAATGACTGTTGTCAGGGTTTGCCATAAAAGCTTAAAAATCCGATGTGTTATCAACAATTTAAGCAGCAAGCCATGGCATGAAGGCTGCCTCATTATAGATAAACCATTAAGAGAGGGTTTCGTCTGAGTGGAAATGGCTGTAAAGAGGATTGATTCCAGACCCATTTCATAAGATAGAATTAAAAATAAATGTAAAGGACAACCTTAAGCCCAACAATTTTACATGCTTGAGGAGAAACATGAACTGAAGGGTTGACATGAGGCAACAACGCCTGGTTCCCACACCTGCAGCAAGCAGGTCATCATACATAATATACACAAACACTGATACTTCTTCCTTCTGTCTTGTTGGACTAGACTAGATGCTAAAACTGCCTCAGTAGACCACCATGGGACACACATTGATATTGTGTGACAGCATGAGCTGGTTAGTATGATCATTTCAACTGATATCACCACAATACAGTAGAGAATCCTGTTCAAACACAGCTGCACAATATATTCTGTCACCATTGATGGCAACCATTTGTCTGTGTAGAAGTCAAAAACATTCCTAGAAACACTTTTAAAGCTCAACCATCAATCCTGTTTGTGTCTGTGTAGGCAGACCTGGGAACCTCATTGCCCCAAATAATCAACCAGCTCTGATACACACACACACACTGTTCCACGGTCAGTGTAGAAGCAATTCATTTCACACAGACTTGTGCAGAGACACAAAAAAGAGTGGAAAGAGGAAGAGGAGGGCCTAGGCTCATCCTTGGCTTTATTCTGGTTCACTTTCAATCCACCTATTTCTCGTTCTCTCTCTTTTCCTTCTTACTACCTATGGGGCTGACCCTCTCTCACTTTCTGGTGCAGTCTCAGTGATGTATGGCTGCAATCACTGGAAATAATGACTCGTCAGTCTCTAATCTTTTATTTCACTGCAAGGCCAAAAAGGAGGAGGGGAGGAACTCAGAGGAAAGAAGGTAGAGAGAGTAAGGAAGCAGAAGAATCTCTATGTGTTTGGATAATAACGGCTGGTCATTGGGAAACACAGACAGGCCAGTTTTCAAAACAGGTAACCAGTCACTTGCGAAGCCAAAGCCCCAACACAGGACAGGAAGATGTTTTACACCTCAATGGTGAAATTTCAGGGATGTAGAAGCAGCATTCTTGTCAGACTGAGGCACCAGGGAAACCAATCTCTGTACCCAGCATCCTACTGGCAAACATCCAGTCTTCGGATAACAAACTATTTTCCAGCCAACAAATAAGCGACTGCAGCATCATACAGCAGGGTTGTATGATTTTTGATCATCAACTTCATTTAGGCGTTTTGTGCACCAACATCTGTTTATTGGTGATTATTATTACAGTTGTTTTCATCTACACTCAGGACTGACACAGGACTAGCATGAAAGAACAGTGTAGGAACATCAGCAAACAGGAAACTGAGCACCCTGATTCTGCATTCATTGGTTTTGGGGTCTTCAGAAAGAACAATCTTAGAACGAGCTCCAAAATCTCATCAAAACATCACATACAGCACAAGAGCAGACCAGGTGGCAGAACATTACTATTCTCCCTTCCGCATACAAATCCCTGCAACACCCGCCTTCGGGGAAATCAGACCACTCTTCCATTCTGCTCCTTCCTGCTTACAGACAGAAGCTCAAAGAATCTTCAGAACCCGCCGGACTCTATGCTGCAGGATTGTTTTGATTGTTTTGAATGGAAGATGTCTTGGACTGCCATCCATGATGACACTGAGATACACTCAAATACTGTAACATGTTTCATAGATGTAGCAATCAAACAATCCTTAACTACACGAATCAATGGTGGCAGGGGGCACAAACCTCAGACTCTGGTTTGAACATCACAAACCTCAGAAAAAACACCACATTTGACAGATAACACATTCTTCAGATAAGACACATGGTTGTGTTTATGCTAACAAAGAATATGGATGTGTTGCCTGACATATGACATTACGTTATGTTTACACATGATTGTATTACCCGCTGTCATCCTGTCATGGGACTGATATACCCACAAAATTCTGTGTAAGGTTGAGGACGGTTCAATGGAGCAAAAGATTCAACTAATGCTTAAAATTATACATTAAAATGGGGTAAGGGTGAGGTAAATACCATCTTCAAACACATGAATGCAAGACATTGAACACATTTCATAGGGTAACAAAACTCTCCCCTCTCACAGTCACCATTGTGATGAGTGCCCACCCCTATAAACACAAAGATGTGGCCAGATTGTATGTTCCATTTTCATGGATTGAACTATTGGCCTCATGTTGTGTTTTCTGGATGAGGACAGGGTGGAATTTCACTAACAAAACTCACCAAAAACTCCTCTAACACTGTAGGTGTATTATTCTGTCTTTCACTATTTTAGAATACATTCACCTTCAGTGTACACAGCATTAAAATATGCTGAGCAGAACATTTGGAGAGAAGACAGAATGATGTTTCTGGGTAAATAATTGTGGCATAAAGTCACCTTCACTGCTGTTTACAATATATAGTACTTAAAAAACACCACTTTCATGTATTTTAGACTAGCTAACTTACATAATTATGTTTCTCACATGCATTACTTTTATCTTCATCTCAAATACATATGTGTTTATTATGCTCTCCACTTTAGGGGGGCTCTCGCTGACTGCTTGAGGAGAACTTGACAGTAATATTGATTGTTGTTTGCATTGATATTGAAACTACATCCACAATATCAACAAAAGGCTTCAAAGCAGCATGTTTCACATATCAACTCCAGATATTTTATTTATTTTATGATAGGGAGCCACGAGGTTGCATTGAAGCACTAGGTTCAAATACCAAATGACCAGAGTGCACTGTAAGTGTGAAAGGGGCTATGGTTTAGCATGCACACATTTGCTGACTAACGCTAAACATGAGGTACAGCTAAGCCTGGAGTCGTTATTATGACCTGATGATGGCCCTAAAGAAAGTCAGATCACCACTGTCATTACAATTCATCCTGACTGCAGTGTAGCAGGTGATTATTGATGTCACACTGAATCCAGAACTTGAAGAATTTGTCCCTTTTTATACTGGGGAATCTGTATAAGTATGTATTTTTGTTGTATTTTGATTTATTTGCTATCATTGTGTAGTATCTATGTTTTAACAATGTGTAAACAGAACTGTAAAAAGTTCTTTAAATATACTATATATTGTAAACAGGAGGTGGAGATGACAGAAACAGCATTCTGTCTTCCTCATCCAAACTTTCTGCTCAGTAGGTTGCTGTTGTGTGTTGCACTAGTTAAGGTTGTTTTCTTTGTTAAGAATCTCTCTGCTTGTTGAGTCTGTCTATTGAGCCATCTCTCGACCTTGGAGTCTTTTGGCAAGCATCCCTAAGTGTGTTCAGAGCATGATGCTGGCATATGGAGGGGCTGCCTGGGCATGCTCCATGAGGGCGGCATCTCCACAGGAGGAGATGGACCTGCTAAAAAGAAAAAAGAAAAGAAGACCTCTGCCAAAATATGAGATGAGAAGTTTGTTAGGATGGTTTATCTTATCTTGTCTTGTTGTTTACACATGTTCCAGCCGAATGTTTTTTTTTTCATTTCCTATTGTAATTTTATTAATTATTTTGGTTGTATATATTTTTCTTTTCTACCTGCTTTATTTTTATTATACAGACCTGCAACACAAACACATTCAGTTTCCCAGTCCTTTTTTTAACTTATTTTATTATCATTATTTTCCTTTAACAGGCGGGATGCAGTTAATGGTATGGTAAGCAGGGACACACTGTGGGCTGTGTGTGTTGGCAGTAGCTGCAGTGTTGTAGATAATTTTGTCAGATTTGGCAGAAGTTGTGCCAACAAGGCTCCGAGCCTGCAGAGACCAGACCACAACTAATGACCTTCACACACACGTTACAAACCAACCATATGTTTGTCTCTGTGCGTGCATGTGGGTGTGTGTGCTATCTATCTGTGTACTGAAACTGTATTTGTTTCTGGAATACCATGCAAAATATAAAAATGGCTTAAACAAAACCAAACTAGAAAGTTCTGAGTTTGTTGTTTTTAGATTAACAATACATCTCTAACGTGTAGAAATAACATGTAGACAAATTTGGGAACCTAAATGGATGCTGTCAGGTGACAGAGGCCTAAAAGCGGGCCATTGATGAGGCTTACCACCAATTAATGCAGCTGTGTTTGTTGTTCACAGCTGTTTGTTGGAGTTTGTTAGCACATGTATGCAATTTGCACAACAATGGTAACAGCATGAATTATTAATGATTATAAATTATTCCCAACACAGAGATAGGATTGGTCAGGATCTAGTGGGTAAGCTGTGCTTTTCTGCATTTAAGAAGGAAGCAGACTAAAATCCCCCCGTGTCTCTTTCACTTGGAGAAGTCATCAAAATATAAATTTAGAATTACACTCACTTTTCTTGGATTTATTATGTAATCTTTCATTTAAATGTATCCATCATTACAAGCACCACTCTAGAACAAACTATAATTAAGACCTTGCACATGTATGCCTCTGCCACTGAGTTGCATTTTACATCAAACTTTTAAGACTCATGCATGCAGCAAAGACATGTACAGTGTTTTGGCAGCTTATGACATGGCAAAGCTGACCTTTGACCTAATAGATATATTTAGACCAGCCATAACGTTCTGAGCAGATACAGGTGACATTAATAACACTAATTATCTGGTTACCATGGCGCCTGTCAGTGGGCGCTATATGTTAGGATGCACGTGAACATTTTGTCCTTAAAAGTGAAGTTAGAAGCAGGAAAAATGCCTAAGTGGAAGGATTTGAGTGACAAGGGACAGATTTTAGTGGCTGGATGTATAGAGCAGCTCCAAAGCTGCAGCTCTGGTGGGGTGTCCCCGGACTGCAGTGTTTAGAACCTGGTCTGGCCTGAATACCATTTCATGTGCTCTGCAGCTAAAGTAGAAACCCACACTGAATACATGAAGTGTTGTTTCAGAAAGAAAGAGAGGGACGCACTGCAATACTTACTAAGATAGTGGTAAATGATGTCTGACATGGAGTAATCAGGAGCCAACGGCAAATTGTCACCTCAGACAGGTGAGTTGTCACACAGACACAGCTGCAGTTAAATCATGTGTTACACTGCGGTCCTCATAAGTTCAGAGCTTTATCAGAGCTGTGACTATGATTTTATTTAACTGTTGGTAAATACAGGTTTTTTTCTAAGAGGTTAATTCATGGACTGTTCGCAAACACTACCCTAATGTGTTGTTCGGGACAAAAACGTCCCCTAACAGTTTTAAAAATATATCAGATAAATATTTTTTTGAAATTTTTTTGCATAGACCTTTTAATTAACTTCAGTTCTAATCAACAGTAGTGAAAAAATAATTTTCCCCCAGGATTTTAACCCTTTAATCACCAATTTTATAAGGGGTGGTGCTGAAAATTGCAGTCTATTCCAGTCCAAGTGAACATGGCCAGGTTTGAAGATATGCACCCTTTTTTGAGGTGTCTTGTCCAGACAATGACACATTTCCTGGAGTCATTACCCCAAAAAAATGTAATTACTGAAAAACAGGAACGTCCTCTGCAGGGTGGTTGGGCCTAACACTGGGCTACAAATCAGTGTTAGAGAGTATTAACTGGCCCGGGAGTGGCTTCTAAGACATCATGTGTACGGTCTAAGTTAAGTGTTGTGTTGTTGTGTTAAGTGCTGAGGTCTGAGTGACCATGAGCCATAATGCTGCTAAAAGGCAAAATCTTAAAGTGTCATGAATACTTCCCTCATAACACAAAAGATCTCCATCTTGCTAAATATTCTATCATGATGTTAAGTAAAAATATACTGGCATTAAAATGACCAGCCACAGAGATCAGCCATGATTTCAGAACTCAGCCGTAAAAAACCAAAACGCCATTAGCGTCCCAATTCAAATCAATTCAGTTACTTCACCTCTGTGCCCTTTAATATACAGGCGGTCTCTCTAGAATCCATTAAAGCCAATCTTGGATATCCATTACCATCTCATCAACACTCTGCAATTTACATAAACACGCATAATTAGGCAGTGCAGCAGAGAGAAATCAAAAGCTCTGATTACAGACGCACTGTGTGTTTATTCATTTATTAGCAACTTTACCCAATAAATAATAAAATAAAATTTGCAATCAGAGGTTAGAGCTGACGACTGAAGCAGCACGGAGAGACATCTCAAACAGCTATGCACATGCACACACCTCATTTCATCACCCTCTCTCTCCCTCTCTGGATATTCAATCTTCATTTGATGTTGCCACTGATGTGTGGAGAGTCAGAATGAGCTACAAGACCAGTGCACTTGTGAGTGTGTGTGTGTGGTGATGCAGGAGTGTGTGTTCTGAATATCAATGCTCCCCTTGGTTAGCTGGTCTTTTTTACATTACTAGCTCTGGCACTTTGGTCTTCTGTTTCCCACATTCAGGTAGATTCCAGACAAAATATAACTTAATCTAGAACAAAATCTGCAACATCTCAGCATAGACCTAATCCAAAAGCATGTTCTGTCATTATGCCTCCTCAGTTGCTAATGGACAGGTAAAAAAAAAAGATTAAACATGAGCACAAACTTCGCAGAAATAAGTAATACTGAAAGCCATTTTAAATCATAAAACCGCATGCTTAATATATTTATTATATAGCAGAGACAACAAGTGGAGCTAGCATTGCTGACAATCAAGCCACAGGCTGTACACTCGGACAATATTCACTTTCTACCACGATGTGTTGTGTTTCCTGAGCCTGGTGGCAGGGGGGAGCAGTGTGTAAGAGATGTAACAGATAGCTAGAAGTTGAAACCACAGTGACTCCTTGCACCTTAAAACAGGTCAAATGTCAAATGCAGCTCTCAGTGGTGTGGTTGTTATGGTGTTTACTTCAGCACAGTGCTAGTTTCTAATGACATCTCATCAATGATGGTGTAGTGAATTAAATTTAAAGCTGTGTGTTTACTTTTATGTATAATTCTCTTCTATTCAATGGCCCCTTGAGTCCCAGGGTCTTGGACCATTAGAGGGACAGCTTGTTGCAGCGGCTCCTGTTACTTCATGTCAGTTTATTATCTCTATTATTTAGTTACATGTATGTTTTTTTCTGGTGATATCTAATTTGTCTTACAAATTGATTGAAGGCTTTGCTTACTCTTGGGAGCAGCTGGCTGATCTACTGGAGCTACGAACAAAGTGAAGAGCAGAAAACTTCCTGTTCCTGCTGTCATCATGGGGCATATGAGATCCTCAGGGAATAAGATGGACGTGCTTAGTATGCTGATCAGAGCTCAGAGGAGGAGCGTGAGCATAGTTTTCCAGGGAGATATGACTACAGTTGCATTCAGACTGCTTCAAGTTTGTGAACAAAAAGAATGAATGCACAGCAGGGTCTTTGTTTGCTGTGCAGTGTCACGGGGGGCTGGAGCCTATCCCAGCTATCTAGAGGCGGAGTACAACCTGGACAGGTCACCAGTCCATCACAGGGCAACATAGAGACAGAAAGCCATTCACACTAACCCACGCAGGCACAGGGAGGCACAGGGAGAACGTGCAAACTCCACACAGAAAGGCCCCAGTCAACCAGGAACCTTCTTGCTGTGAGGCGACAGTGCTAACCACTGCACCGCCGTGCTACCCCTGGGTCATATCAAAATTACTATAATTTATTGTGTTATTCCGATGCTTTTTAGCATTTTGCATGACATTTCACACCACTCCACTGCTTAGAGGAGTAGTAAATAGGTTTCAAGGGATTCTAACAACTCAACTTGCACTTCGAATGAACATCTGACCCGTTTTTTTAGAAACTAACCACTCACTCCGATCATGTGAAAACAAAATTTGATGAAACTTAACAACAAGCAAAATCAAACCTAACAGTGAGCTAAAACTAAATGGTGTCGGAGCATACGAACCATAAAGTGAAAGTCTGCAGCAATATACAATCACCACCATGCCCAGCCTGACTGCCCCCTATGCATAAACTATAGTAAACACTATAATAATAATACACATGTGGCTTGCTTACATCTCATTTAAATATTGATTATATGCAGAAAATGAGTATGCATGAAATCCCTTATGTATGATATCATTTGTAAACTCAGATCAGTAACCAGGAGGAGCACATCTGGTGTATTGTCAAAGGAGAAAGACGTAGGTTTCTGTTCTGATGCTTTTCACTTTCACACTGTTTCTCAGTGAAATGAAACCACAGTCATTCTGTGTGTCTGGAGCTCTGTTCAAGGTAAATCAGGATAAATGAGCTTCAGCCTGTGTTCATTTAAATCTGTGGGCCGTCCTGGGAGATAAATTAAACGCACCTCTCTGTTTGAATTCTAATCAGAGCTGTTGGACTCACAGACTCTGAGGTCAAATGAAGTCTTTAAGCAGTAGGATGTGATTGTAAAATATGAATATTTTAGCTCTGCCGACATTGCAGTTAAATGACAAGAAGGATGAAAAGAACTCCGTAGTAAAGTGAATACAAAAATCAGGCTGGGGAGAATAATAAAGTTTAAATCCACAGTTTTCTTTCCGATTAAAAATCTATCTTGAGACAAAGCTATTGTGAGGCTGAGTTTTTTGTTGCAGTTAATGATGGTGCTAAGCTATCCAGAGCTATCCTTCCAGGTCACTGGTTACTACTGTTGGAGAAATGACACAGTAAGAGTCAACTTGATCCATCAGCTAATCCTTACAGGGCTTTAGATTAAAAGTTCATGACCATGTCCTTATAGTTCATGTCCGTATATCAGGATGGAAGGTGGCTCTCTTTCAACCTGGCTACATCACCATGGTAACTTATGCTGCAGGTCACTACCATTAACCGAGCCAAAGTCAAGGAACTTGAATTGTACCAGAGATGGAGAAAGTTTTTTCAATAAAGCATAGTATTCTCTGTGAGCATCGGTCATGCCACTTACACCACCCCTTTAGAGATGGATATAAAATGAACATATTTTGACCACATAGTAAATGAATAAATAGGCCATTACATTGCATATAAAACACATGAAAACATATCTAAAGTAATTTCCACCTAAATAGACATAGGTTTTTGTTTTTTTTACCTTTTATCTCTCCAATACACTTCACTGGCACATCAGAGGGCTTCAGTCTACTCAAAGACAAACAAAGAAAACCAGCTGCTTTAACCTGTCTTCTATAGACATGACTTGTCCTAAGCTCATTGTTCAAAGGTTGTAAATTCACTGCATGATAATGAAGTTACACCCAGGATGCCAGGGCCCTGTAATGTTATACAACCAACTGAAATTGAACAGAAGACACTCTTTCAGGATGTTGTATGCCTACAGATATGATAGAATACATGCTCCAAAGTTTGGAACAAGGATAATCAGCCCCCTGAATCACTTATGAAAGCCATATGATACCCAGAGCCAGCACAGTTTACCACTGCAGCAACAAGGCATTATCTATTCATTTTAAGATTACAGGCAATGTAGCCTACTCATTTCAAATGTGTATGCATCTCTAATCAGAAAGACAGGAAGGGTGCACATCATATATTCCTAGGATCAATTGCCTCGATCTCCAGCAAGAGGAGAGCAAGAGGCAAGGGAGGCCTCATCCACACCACGTCCTAACAACAGTCCATTCTGATGTAAACTCATGCTGCAGTTTGTTTTTCCACAGTAGCCTTATCTTGGTTAATCCCCTGATAGCAAGTGTCTGTTGTGGCTCTGAATAGAGCAGAATAAACCCAGATTTCAATTTTAAAAGACATTTAACAAATTCTTTTTAAGTGTGCAGTGTTGCCAGAATTGCTGAGGAAATGATTTACAAAAAACTGCAGTGCTGAATCATGGTCAAACATCTTAGTAGACCTTTTTCCTAGAAAGGAAAACGGATTGATGACGATAACTTTGTCACATGAACTACATAAATCCCAACTTTTCCCTCAGAGGAGATTTGAAGCTCAGGAAAGTGTTTCAAAACCAAGCTACTGTATAACTGCCAGGGATTTACCCATTATTATTACCTGGTGGACAGTCAAGATGTTACGGTTTCTCTGTTTAAGGTTGGAAAGTAAGGCACTGGCACATGTAAACAGACTCCACTAGAAGAGTATAACTTTTATTTATAAAGTCCCCTTTACAAGAATTACAGGGATGTGTCATTAAATGTAGCCCCATCTTTCTGTTTAGAAAAATATGCAAGAAATGTGAAAATACTACTGGACATCACTGTGGAACAACTAAAGAAATAAACTAAATATACAATGTGTCTATTACTGGTAAAAATCCAGATTGAAAATTCCATTTCAGTCGGGTCCTGTCTTTAGTATCATAGCCAGGATACCACTGGTAATTTGCATAACATTTCAATATCTGAACATGTATTGATTTAATCAGACAGCACTATGGATTCACACAGATTGCACAGAGCACAGCACGTTACCACAATCTTATCTATAAAGCTGTCCTCCACTTTACCATTCTGTTGCACTTTAATGAGGCTTACAGGGAGAGTTGAGCCCAGTATTGAATACTTCTGCCTCAACATTCTAGTCACTCTTTCTACGTGCCTTCTCACTTGAGAATTTTCTTGAGCAGATTCAATTTCTTTGCGGCTAAGCTGCTTCTTCCCTTGTGTGAATGGAGGTGTTACCAGTTCTGCACATAATAAGCCAACACTGTCCTCCGCAGTGAAATCCTGGTCAGACAGTATCAAGTCTCCTGGGAGGAGCTTGTCAAGGAACCCGCTGTGTTCAGCGAGGTGTTTGTCTGTGACACGTCCACCCCAGGACTTTGACACAAAGGAGATGCTTCCTTGTGGAGTGATTGAAATGAGAAACTTTAAAGTGTTATGTTGTTTGTGATTACTCCATGTTTGAGCCTGAGCTCTTAAATCTGAGGGGCACTCTATCAGCACCTCAAAGCAGTCGATTATGCTGACACATTCCTTAAAAAATGTCAGAAAACACACAGGTAAGCTGCGTCTCAAGTCTTCTCTTTCTGGCCACAATATCAGGGAATGAAGCCGGCATGCCATGACGTCAATCCAACGGCGAAAGATTTCTGATACTGTTGACTGATCAATCCCAAACAGGTGCCCTAAAAATTCCTCAGACAGATTGAGGCGCAGCTTCATCAGTGTGATGAGGAGCTCTTGAGTAGGTTTCAGGGACTGTTTTGCAGTTGCAGGAACTGATGTCATGAAACTAAACAATAAGCTAAAAGTCTGTACATTAGGCAGTCCTGTGAAAAAAAACATTTTGCTGTCATCAAATTGTTCAGTGTCCAGCATGTGATATTTCAACTGATTTTCTAATTTGTGAACTTTATCCCTCAGTGAGTGACACTCACTGCTTAAAGATTTGATCTGTTCATGCAGTGAGGCGACGTCACTGTGTGTCTCCTCTGTCGGGACCTCAGTGCCTGGCACTTCCACAGTCTGTACCTTCGCCTCTGATGCTGTACTACGATGCAGTTTCAGTAGACCACTGGCAGCCTGCTCTCTACTTGTGTTGGCAAGCGCTTTCTCAAAATCTTCTTGGCAGTGTTGATAACTTTCAAGACTGTTGACAGCCCAAGCTTGATCAGCAGTGGAGGTGAAACTGAATAAACATGGCACGTAGTCTGGGTGCAGGGGATCATTGCTCTTTTTTCCTGAAACAAACACAGTATTACTTGGATGTGTACCACAAAGTCACATTAGCAGGTAAGTGAAGTCTTTTGGTTCCTAAAGTTAGCAGAATCACGGTGGCTCTCTTTCAACCTGACTACATCACCACGGTAACTTATACGGCAAACCTTTGAAGATAACAGTGACACACGGTTATCTGTGGTGTACACAGATGCAGGCATTCTGTATTGAGTATTAGTAACACCACTAAAACCACCAAAATCACACTTTCTAAACATATTTAACATATTTAAATGGATTGTTACCTAAACACATTTTAATGTTTTTATTAGCACTGAACAGTTTCATCATGCAATCTCTACCTTATTTACTGCATGTAGTGCTATAGTTATGCTTTATTATCTCACCATAACAACTACGGTTTATTCCTGCTTAAAGTCAGTCAAACGGTGTTTTACTGTGAAAAAAGAAAACCTTCATAAATGCGCACAGAGCCTGAAGCACAAAGCCGTGATGTGAGGTATGTCTGAGGGAGAGCTGGGCTCGGTCGAGCTCTCTCTCTCTCACAGGAAGCTCTGTAGTTATGAATACCCATGCACACGTCCTGTGTATTATGTGCGCCTTTGTGACAGTAATACCCAACATATAAACGTATTGAGTGGAAACGAGTCGTCAGCAACATACCTGACACGAAGTGGCGACCACAGATCCACGTTTCAGCTGCTGGATTCCAGTTCTTCCTGCGAATAGCAGCGATCCATTTGCTTCGCCTCTCTCTACATTTCGGCAGTCTATGAAACGACAACTCGGAATTCTTGTTGAATCTATTTTTACAGCCAACCACACAGCAGCTCTTTCCCATCTTAGATGTGTTTTTTGTTTTGTTTGTTTTCGCGCAGTCACACTTCAATTCAACAAAACGCTGCCACTCAATGTTTTGCCACTCACTCGGTGCAACCGCACTGACTTCCGCATCGCGTGAGGTCACGCGCCTGATGTGTATCACGTGGTGTGTGACGACAAGGAATAATAAAGATTTTGTCACCTTTAAATCTCTTGAGTAAAAGGGGCAAATATTAACACTACAGAGTCTGTTTATGCAACCACAAGACAGTCTGACAGAAGAAAGATGAAACATTTAACCTCTGAGGTTTCACTATAAAACAAAACAAATGAGGCAGCATTTCTGAAGTTACCTCCTCTGAATATATCCAACGGGTTATGTAAATGTAATGTAGTCCAAAATCATCCCCATCATCATCTGATAGAGAGGTAAACACAATGACAATGTGAGTAAAGCACCATTACAGTATGTAGAGGAAAAAAGCTACCTATGATGCACCACCATGGCTGTGTGATGTCATACTGTCTGTCACTGCTATACTGATTCTGACCAATCACAGCAGGTATGACAGACTTAAAAAAAATTCTGGCATGCCAAAGTAAAAAATGTGTCCTTACTGGTGTAAGGACACATTTTTTACTGCGTAACAAATATTCAATGACTTGTGGACATATTAAAGTCACAGAAAAAACTTTAATTTGTTAGTGTTAGGATTCACCTTGGATTTTAATGGACTGATGTGAGGGGGGTTGACTTTCTGTTTAGCTTGTCAGTTCATTCAACAGATTTTTTTTACCTTTACCTTTTTTACCAATTTTTGACTCAATGAAATCATTTTTCCCCTTTTTTCAGCTTTACTTATGCCTTCCTGGCACCTATTGCTTTTTCTCTCTACAGGATCGACTTTAAAAACCAACAGAATGAATGAAACAAACACGCTGCTGTAGCCCGAGGCTTTAGTTACACACACACACATGGACACACACACACACCCACAGTCTAGTCTTTTTTTTCCTCGTGGTTTCACTACTCCTCTGCCTTCTGCATTGGAAAGAAAAATGATTGACTGAAGCTCTGTTTCCTATAATCTTATATCGTTTATTAATAATAACACGGATCAAACATGAGGTGCTTAACCACAGTGAAGGAACAGATTTTGTTACTGCATTACATTTGTGCATTGATTTCAGTCCAGCTGAGTACAGTTTTACTAAAGTGAAGCCTTAAATGATCCTGTATTACTGTTTAATTGGTATTGTCTGCTTGTGCTGCTGATGCAGATGGTCACCATGAATCTCCAGAGAGATCAGTGGGTCGGCATAGTGAGCGTATCCAGAAATCTGATGCCCTGCTGAGCTTCATAAGCCCAGAGGGCCCCCTGCTGTCCCTGGAGCTCCACCAATTCAAACACACCCAGCCTAAAACACAGGAGTGCAGACCCTTTGGAGATCGTTTATTTTAATGCAGAATAAGCCTTTATCCTGTAGGTATTGTATATTAGCATTCAGTTCTAGTGTTGTCCTGGTCAGGATCTCAGCAAGGTGCAAAGCTCTTTGTATTGGTACTACAAAGAGCTTTGAAGATGCACATCTATGATATAGCATATGGCACTATTGCACTGTCCTAAAATATGTGCAATAATAAAGGCTACACTAATTGGTGTTTGCATTGTTGTCGGTCCTTTGCTCCGGCAGCAGAAAAAAGTGGCTGCTTGAAGTGAAATCATGCATTGTAAAGCATGCGACCATGTGCCTCTCCTTCATGATAAGCTCTGTTGTGGTCATTTCCTCTCAGGTTCAAATAAACCTTTCAACCAATTCACATTCAACCTATTGACAGCTACATCAACGGGCTACCAGCCATTGGCTACATAGAAGCCTAGACGTCCATATCCATAGTCTCCATGTTGGTTGATTCCCCTCGGGGGGCTGGAGCCTGTACCAGCTGTCAATATCCGAAAGGTAGGGTGCATCCTGGACAGGTTGCCAGTCTGTCGTAGTGCTACCACAGAAAGACAGACATATGTTCACACACCAATTGAGATTCTTCAAATAACCTAACACCTTTAGAATGTAGGAGGAAGCCAGAGTACCCAGAGAAAACCCACACAGTGACAGGGAGGAAAAGGTCCCTCAGCCAGATGTGAACCAGTAACCTTCTGCTGTAAGGCTAACCAGTGTAAGGCAACACTGCCAGCATGGTCCGAAACCAATGAATGAAAATAAGAAGCTACAGATACATTACAGTTTTGACATGTAGGACCACATAAAACACTACCATGTAAGGAATATATAGTATTGTACAAACACACACACATACTTGCTATAGCTAAACTAGAGATTTGATGTGCAGACAAGAATAAAACAGTGCCAAAGTATGTAAGGAAAAATAGATAATATATAATAATTAAGACAGGATAGACACGCACACACACACACACACACACACACACACACACACACACACACACACACACACACACACCTGCACACACACACACACATTGAACATTGACTGTGACTCATAAAAATGCTGCTCATGCACATATTAGGAATACCCTATTTCTCTCTTACATGCACAGTTAGGTCAGCAACTCACATACACACACAGTATTATTCAAATTTGCTAATTAAATTATAATTTACATGAGATTAAAGACTTGTGGAGGTCCTACATGGTTTAAGGACATTTTAGAGAGCTATCGTCCTGCCCCTATTGTTGTAACACACAAAGACACACCACACATGCATATACACAACTAATCCCTAATTCATACACATATGCATGCAAACAAAGTCAACAGTTAATCCGTAACACACACACACACACAGTGTGACAGCAGTGCTGCTGCTAGTAGTGTCAGCGATTCTTCAAGACTGAACAGATGCCACCCTCAGCTGTGTGGATGGTTGTGTGTTAGCAGAGTACTTGGGTCAGGTTTTTTTCTGGGCTGTTTAAGTCATTTTAGTTTAATATACAGCCGGGTCTCCCCTTAAATAAAATTCATAGGCATACTGTGGAAATGAAAGTGTTTCCCGGAAAACTGCTTCATGCATTTTACTGTGGACTGTTGTTGTTTTACAACACAGAGTAGATGATTCTCATAAACAATAATAAAAACTACTATATCAATAGAAAAAACCCACCCAGACCCACTAACATTTCCCTTTGCAATGGGGCAGGGTACATCATTCATTTGAGGATCATATCACTCAGCTCCATGTAAAGACCTTTTCTGCTGCACCACCTTACACCAAACACAAATTCTATCTGTCTCCATTCAAGCAGTGCTCACACCCTAGTCATTCATTTTTATCAGTAACACAGGTTTTCATTTTAAGATTTTATAAATAAATAAGGTTTGTAGAGGCGGTTAAAGTGCACATACTTTACAGTTCTTTTTTTGTTTTTTGTTTTTTGCAAGACTGCAATAGCACTATTTGCATATTTTTAATGATCAATGAAAGAAATTCAGGTCATTATCTTGCAGTAAACAATGATCTCACACAGACTGAATATAAAATCACCCATTATGTTGGTTGAAATAAAATACAAGCAATGAAAAGAAACTTTAAATTTAAAAAATGATTGTGTCCACCACTTTTTGTCATCATTAGAGTTGGAACTATTAGTTAATTAACTGATTGATAACTGAAGCTTAAAGTGTTATAATTATTGTTAAGTGAAGCTTAGAGTGTTATAATGTGATTTCCTTTGTGCTCTCATTCACACATTGTGCCCATGTGACTCATTGTATTGTGTGATATGCATAGAGACTAAACAGCGGACCATTTTGCTCTCAGCTGGCATTGCTAACAGCATCAGATCGACCACTGTGTTGGGCTAAAGCTGGGGAGAAACCAAAAGCAGAAAGCTCCATAGAAAACAAATCATATTAGGCACAACTCTCATTGTGCAATGCTGACATGTCCTTTGAAAGTTCACACAAGGTAATATTACTCAGGCTTGTGTGTGTGAATGAGCAAAGGGAGAGCAAAGGTGTAATAAACAGAGGGTGGTCACGGCGGCTTCATGCCGCAATTTGTGTGGAAGGTTTTTTTTTTTCTTTTGTAAAGCAGTGTACTTCAGCACCAGAAGGGCTCTTGAGGTATAATGCACAATAATGAGCAGAGTCCAGCGCAGCTAAGACAACAGGCACATGTATGTGAAATACACACTTAGTGTGTATTCTTGTACAATTTGCAAATATTCGTAGACAAATCCTTTGATACCACATCCTGAATCTGTGATCCAAATTGGTTGCTTCCTTGCTGATCCCTACTCTACAGACACTGTGCTGTCTTTACCGGGTGAACACAAAGGACTTTTGTTGCACCTGCAGCAGGCAGTAGATGAAGTGACAACCACTCTGGATAGGGAGAGATGGAACAGTAGAACGTGCAGCTCGAGAAAATTGAGACGGCAGCACACCTCTGACCACTACATTTGTTGAGCCAAAGCAGCATAAAGACAGAGTCTAAAGGGATTTATAGTACGATCTCTGAGTGAAAGGAGCTTTTGTTTGAAGAAGAGCCCATCTGCTGTGTGTGTGTGTGTTTGGGGGTGTAGGATGTAGGGGGGCCTGATCTCACTACATCTGCCACAACCCCTGACTGTGTGTGACTAACAGCACTCTATGAAGTCACTAAGTGTGTGCATTGGACAGATGGGGCGACAAGTGTTGATTGTCATGGAGATGAGGGCAAACCCTTTTAGCACACACACATGCAGTCATACACACAGACTCAGACAGACAGACGGACACACACATACACACACAGAGGTCTTCACACAGAGACAGGTCTTTATTTCAGTCAGCCCGTATTCCCTTCTGATTTTAGCTCAGCTCTGTTAACTCGCTGAAGCTGAATCCTTTGATCACTTGTCAAATGGGAGGAAACAGCCCAGACATATTTTGTCTGTCTTGAACTCAATAATGGCACTATATCCCGCTAAGAATACATCAGCAGCCTGGAGCATGCACGAGTACCACTGATTTTAGACCATGTCTAAGCACTTAGGTTTGGGTACTTGACCAATCACCCAAGGTCAAAGCACATACAAAGGCCACAGCAACCTGGAGGTCACTGCATCAGAGCTGGGTCAAATCTGTTACTACAATGCAACCCACCCTTTTTTGGGTTAACATGACATGACATGTTAAGTAAAGATGCTGTCTACATATGTCATGCATAGCTTACAAACTACACGCATGTGTGGACTGGTGACTTTAGGATCTCATACTGTAATCTTGTCTTCATTTTACATTGTCGAAGTTGAAAAGAACGTACAAAGAAAGTTCGATATCCATTGAGAGCTCTTCCCCCACCACCCTACCAGCATTACAGTAGTAGTAGAAACATCAGTGTATTACATTGGCGTCTGTATACCACATAGTTAAATAGATGCTGGGTGCTTCATTCTGTAATGTCAAATATAAAACTACACTCAACAAAAATATAAACGCAACACTTTTGTTTTTGCTCCCATGTTTCATGAGATGGACTTGAAGATCTAAACTTCATTCCAGATACACAATATTACCATTCCTCTCAAACATTGTTCACAAATCTGTCTAAATGTGTGATAGTGAGCACTTCTGCTTTGCTGAGATAATCCATCCCACCTCACAGGTGTGCCACATCAAGATGCTGATCTGACATCATGATTAGTGCACAGGTGTACCTTAAACTGCCCACAATAAAAGGCCACCCTGAAATGTGCATTTTGTTTCTGCTTTATTGGCGGTCTGGGGACTCAGAACCAGTCAGTATCTGGTGTGACCACCATTTGCCTCATGCAGTGCAACACATCTTCTTCGCATAGGGTTTATCAGATTGTCTATTGTGGCCTGTGGAATGTTGGTCCACTCCTCTTCAATGGCTGTGCGAAGTTGCTGGATATTAGTGGGAACTGGTGCATGCTGTCGTATACGCCGGTCAAGCACATCCCAAACATGTTCAATGGGTGACATGTCCGGTGAGTATGCTGGCCATGCAAGAACTGGGACATTTTCAGCTTCCAAGAATTGTGTACAGATCCTTGCAACATGGGGCCGTGCATTATCTTGCTGAAACATGAGGTGATGTTCATGGATGTATGGCACAACAATGGGCCTCAGGATCTCATCACGGTATCTCTGTGCATTCAAAATGCCATCAATAAAATGCACCTGTGTTCTTCGTCCATAACAGATGCCTGCCCATACCATGACCCCACCACCACCATGGGCCACTCGATCCACAACATTGACATCAGCAAAGCGCTCACCCACACGACGCCACACACGCTGTCTGCCATCTGCCCTGAACAATGTAAACCGAGATTCATCCGTGAAGAGAACACCTCTCCAACGTGCTAGACGCCATCGAATGTGAGCATTTGCCCACTCAAGTCTGTTACGGTGACGATCTGGAGTCAGGTTAAGACCCCGATGAGGACGACGAGCATGCAGTTGAGCTTCCCTGAGACGGTTTCTGACAGTTTGTGCAGAAATTGTTTGGTTATGCAAACCAATTGTTTCAGCAGCTGTCTGAGTGGCTGGTCTCAGACGATCTCGGAGGTGAACCTGCTGGATGTGGAGGTCCTGGGCTGGTGTGGTTACTCGTGGTCTGCGGTTGTGAGGCCGGTTGGATGTACTGCCATATTCTCTGAAACGCCTTTGACAACGGCTTATGGTGGAGAAATGAACATTCAATGCACGAGCAACAGATCTGGTTGACATTCCTGCTGTCAGCATGCCAATTGCACGCTCCCTCAATGCTTGTGGCATCTGTGGCATTTTGCTGTGAGACAAAACTGCACATTTCAGGGTGGCCTTTTATTGTGGGCAGTTTGAGGTACACCTGTGCACTAATCATGATGTCAGATCAGCATCTTGATGTGGCACACCTGTGAGGTGGGATGGATTATCTCAGCAAAGCAGAAGTGCTCACTATCACACATTTAGACAGATTTGTGAACAATGTTTGAGAGGAATGGTAATATTGTGTATCTGGAATGAAGTTTAGATCTTCAAGTCCATCTCATGAAACATGGGAGCAAAAACAAAAGTGTTGCGTTTATACTTTTGTTGAGTGTACATTCTCTATAGCAAGAGGTTAAGAGATCCTGGCAGGCATGGCTGGCTAACAGTAAAAAATGAAGACTGAAACATTCTGCAGTAAACTCTTGATGTGCTTTTCCAGCTTCTGTCAGTAGGGAGTCTCATCACTTTAATTAGCATGTTAGAGCATGCTAAGCCACGATGATTAAACCCTGTTTTTTTTCTCAATCAGACAACAGCTGGCCATAAGGAGCAATGTAAATCTCTTGTTACCACTGCCTGTGAGCTGACTGGACCTGTTTTACTGCTTCTCCAGCAATTTGCTGCAAAGTAGACTGCTGCTAGCACCAGAAAACTCCTGGAACTGTGTAAACGTGTACATTTTTGTACATTCATTCTCAGCCATTTAGTGTAGAACTTTATTTAGTTCTTTACACCCTGAGCTTAACATTTACCTTCAAAAGTGACACACTTGTACTCCCAAAGGAAAATTGAAGAGATCCACCAGTTAGTAGTAGTAGTAGTAGCTGGGATAGGCTCCAGCCCCCCATGACCCTGTACTACAGGACAAAGTGGGTTCAAAATGGATAGATGAATAGTGTTCACCTTATACATGTAACAACAATAAATAGTCACTGGAAGGCCATATAAAAATAAGGAAGCTACCAGGCTCTTGTGAGGAAATGAGGTCAAAATCACAGTACCAGTCCACAGACAGCACATGAAGCAGCAAAGACATGCTAATCACTCCATCAACAAGAATTGCTATTGGAGGTGACGAATTTAGCTTTGAGCAAAAACAAAAACAGTGCCTCTGACAATTCTGTGTGAATGCAACTTCATAATTAAGATATGGAAGAGGCTGTATTTAATATAAAAGTACTGGGTTTCTATTGTCATCAGAAGTTAATTCATCAACATATCCAGTTGGTAGTGATAACTCTCCAGATGGGTGCCACTGAACCGTTAAACAATTAAGTTAATTAAAAGTGTTTTGGACAAATGATGGAAAAA
Source organism: Parambassis ranga (assembly GCF_900634625.1). NCBI lineage: Eukaryota > Metazoa > Chordata > Actinopteri > Ambassidae > Parambassis > Parambassis ranga. The sequence continues at coordinate 605,291 of NC_041032.1, read as the reverse complement.
TTTGTAGACAACTCAATAATATGGCTGTTAACATGATTACATTTGTTCTGTTTCATCTGCTGATGTACAAAAGCATTTCAAATGGCAGGGCTTTAGAACAGCACAGATGAAACTGTCCCATAAATCAAAAGGAACCTCACAAAAAGGAGATAATCATGCATAATATGTAAGAGGGTAATAACTCCTTTATTTATTTCGTTATTTTCTGTATATTATATTGAGTTAACGGTTTCCCCATGGCATAGTGTGGTTTAGCGCCATCTACAGAGCTCCTGCAGACTTGGTAAGGGACACCCCACTCACACTGTCCACATGGTAAATTGGAGTCTAATAAGCTTATTCTGAAATTGTGGACTGGAATTGTTATCAGGGGCAGTAACGAAAAGTTATTAGTTTAATTAATTTGATTTTTGGTCTGTCACGGTTTGTAAATCGGGGCAAAATGGCTCTGCAGCGCCCCCTTGAAATGTTAAAAAAACCCTTGCATTTGGCTTAGGTGTACGAAAATCAGTACACATGTTTATCATACCAAGACGCACCAAAAAGTCTCTTGACACCATGAGCTCAACCTAATAGGAAGACCGCCATCTTGGTTGGAAGTTGGTGATTTTGGCCATTTACTTGATATTTCTGGTTTCATGTTTCAGTGCGCTTTTCATCGGGGGTTCTTATTAGCACTCTGGCTACAAGACGTTGTCTTCCTGTGTTCCAGACATATACATAAATGGCAACCGAGAGAGCCGAGAGAGAAGTCGTCTTTGATTGAATACACAACACAGAAGAGAGTATATGCCCACTACACATACATTTTCAAGTTTGATAATTTAGAACACTTAATAGCAAAATGAGTAGGATCTAAAAATGTATATGATGCTCAAGAGAACATATGTCTTGCATCTAATTAGGTGTCTCTGGACAGATATACAGATTACTTGACCAACATTTATAGACGTGCTGACAAATGACTGACAGGTCCTCCTGAATAAGTAATTCCTGGAAGCAGGAATCAGCTATGGCAGCGTCTCTGCCACCTGCTGTGAATGTCTATCAAACAGAAACATTAATGGAGCTGCCTGGTTAAACGGAGCCTGAACTGCAGCCAGTCAGCTGTCAGAGTGGGAGGATGGAAAAGCTTGTTAGACCATCCAATCTGTCAGAAGGAAGCCTACAACTGAGAGATGCCAGAATCAAAGCAGATGCTCATAGTGTCGTGTTAATGCAAATACTGCAAACAATGTTCAAATAAGCCTGACATTCCACAAATTGTAATATAAATACTGACATTTCAGAGTCCTATATTTTTTAATTTCCTGGCAAGCCAGGTCTACATATTATAATAAGACACGCAGTGACAACTCTACTACTTATTTCTGACCTGCAAAGATGTTTGGTAATTTGTGGTTCACTAAAAATGTCCTGACTTTTCCCTCAAGTATGCTATATAAAAAAGCTTAATAAATATGATTTGTAGCCTGGGTGAAAATTAAATTACTTGCAGCAATAAAGAGTCAGTGCATAGAGAGGAGTCAGCAGCTGCTGTCAGAGAACCGTACCACTATCTTTAAAATACACAATAACAGTGTAGACACCAGGCAAGTTTGAAGACATTTTAAAAACTGAAAGAAATATACAGGAAATTGCATCCTCTCTCTCCCTCTCTCTCTCCCTCTCTCTCTCTCTCTCACACACACACACACACACCACAGAACTGGAGCATATTTGTGTGTAGCTTTATTGTGCAAGTAGCAATCAGAGTGTGTTTCTCTGTAAATTAATACCTACTATCTAATCTCTAATCTATCTTCTCTACGTAGATTAATAAAGTTTATCTAAAACCTAATCTTAATCATTTTTTTACTCATTGTTGATTTTTGTTAGCTACATTATAGTGTGTTATATTAGTTTCACACTGTATGTGTATTTTGTCATGCTATATGCATATGTTTTCCACTACTTCTGGTAGTCACATGGTCTTTTGGTGGGGTTTTTGTAAGTCGAACTTAAAATGTTTCACATAATGATTTTATGTATGTGCCATGCATTACAATAAAAATAGCATTTCACATTAAGAGATATATTTGTTCAGGGTCTACCCTGACTCACAGCCACTGACAACTGAAAAGGTGCCCCAGCAGCTCCGCAACCCAGTTTTGGTTGGTTGGTTGGTTGGATGGATGGATGGATGGATGGATGGATGGATGGATGGACGGATGGATGGATGGACGGATGGATCAATAAGGCTGAAACTCTTTAAAGGCTGCACCACTTGACCAAATGATTCTGCTATTTTTAGCTCAATTTAGACATTGACTGATTAATTTGATTGATCCTCTGGTGACCAGGATTGACATAAGGACATTTTTCTTTGAAATTCCAAGAGAGTGAGAGGAAGCTTTGTTCTGGTCCACTGCAGGGAAGGTCAAGGGGTCAACATGATTCTTCCTTATAAATATACACACTACATATATATATATATATATAGCTGCACTGTCATCTCCGTCGCACGCAGCATGCAGCTTTCTGTCGAGTTTGCTGACATGGCCCAAACACTTTAGCTTTGATCAAAGATATTGTATTGATGGTGGGATCTCTCACTCCAATACACATCAGGAGATCAGGAGAAAGTCAGACATTTGCAGTGAACAAGATAATTGTTGCAACAAAGACAATGATTTTTATGTGATCACCCATCACCCAACATGTGACCTGACCATAGAAGAATATAAGTCCATGTAGGGAGGTAGGCTGGAGATGATGGTGGTCATATAACAGTACGGCCTTTTACCCAGGATTTGTCACCCCAACCAACACTGTTGCTTTAAACACTGCTAACTGTTTTGATTTTACTTACTGTTAAGGTTTGGTTTTACTTGTAGTTAAGTTTTGTTTTTACTTGCAGCATTTTCATCTGCAGTAGAGGTTTAGTAAAACGACTGGTTAAAGTCAGGTGTTCAAATACAGGGGTTAGGTGAAGGTCAAGGTCTGTCTCACTCATTCAGCGTCACATTCATTTTTCACCATTAATAGCTTAAAGTAAAAGCACAAACTGATTTGTAATGGTGGGATGAAAATACACTATGACCAGAACAAACTGTTAACTCATAGTGTGACGTCAGATAACTTTTTTAAACTACAGCGGTCACAAAAATAATATCATCAGTGGAATAATTAATCTTTGATGTCAGCAGTGTGGTGTCCTGCAGCCACGATGTTGCCTCCTGCTGCTGATGCAGTTTGACGTCAGTGCTTTAGGCAGCGATTTAACATCATGGCCGAACATCACACACAAACAACCTTGTAATGCAGCTGCAGGCGCACACTGCTGTGACTCTGTGAGTGTACTTCTCTGTGTGACTGTGACTGGTTAAGCGGATGTGACATTTCTCTGAAGTTCGGTTCTACGGAAACAAACTGAAAAGTGAAAGTTTTCCAGGTCAGTGAAGATGTTCCACTTATAGAAATAGCAACCGTTTCTCTGGAGGTCATGACCTCTTTGACACATTCAGCCATATGATGAATGACAAGGTTAAGTTGACTGACTCTTTAAAGCTGCATCCCTAACCTTTATTTCTGTGAAGATGGTAAAAAAGAGAACATAAATAGCTGGTTGCAGTGTAGGACTAGCAAAATGTCAAATCTGAAGTGGTTAAGTTTTAGGTTGGGCCCTAAAATCACTAAAATGACGCTAAAATCTGTCACCTCAACATTTGTGCCATGTCATGGTCTGACAACTCTCTCTTTCAGATGTTTGATTAGCAAGTTTGTGTCACTTATGTAAATGCAAATAAAAATAAAATAAAAACTCTCCTCTTTAAAATCATCAACATCTGCTGGATTGATGAGCATCTCCAAAGTGAGACACAGCAGTACTACCATCCCTCCATCCATCTTCTGAACCTGCTTTGTCCTGTAATACAGGGCAATGGGGGGGCTGGAGTCTATCCCAGCTATCTACAGGCTAGAGGTGGGGAACACCCTGGACAGGTCTGGGACAGCCTATCACAGGGCAGCAGTGGTAACTTTGTCAATTATTAACATATTATTATTAACACATATCAAACCAAACTTCACTCTGGCATACAGTGGGATCTCAGGACTGTGGGATGACCTTTTTAGTAGAATTTTACAGCAGCTTACAAATGGTGAGTAGACTTTGTAAGCCTCCTGCTGTTATCTGCTGCTAACTCTTTTTCATGTGAATTTTAGCATTGTCAGCTTGAAACGTCTGACTAATTTAGAAAAAGTGATTTCAATAAAACTGATCACAGAATATTAAAATAAGATCAAAGAGCCTCTTCGGAGGTAGATAAGAGGAAACTACAAACTACACAATGGTTATTTACACCATTGTCTTAATAACACATTCACGCTGACACCATTTGTTCAAATATATCAAGATCATTTTTCAGGTACTAAAAACCTAAGAAAACATCAGTCTGATTATGATGACGTCAGCTATTTACTGTAGGTCAGGCAGAACCTGCAGTGATTCTACAGGAGGTGTGTTGTTGTCCTCTCATCATGTCTTTTGGGGTTTTGATTGCATTGACTGTGGACTGACTGAAACTTTGAATGGAGATGACACACAGATAAATGTAAAGGAGATTCAGATATAAAAAGATGTGCACGTCTGGACCTGTTCACCTCTCTCTGAGTTGCTTTGTTTACTGGAGTTTATGAGTAATCAAATTAACATTACATACTACAGGTTCGTTATTGTTTTTTAATTGATACTTGGGCTAGTCCATGCCTGAGACATGGAGGCTGTGTCCTGGTCCTGTACTCAGAGTTGCCTGCCCCCCCTCAACCCATAAACAGGCACATTATCTACAGCCAATCAGCACACAATGTTCCTCATGTGTATTTAACAGCAACAATATTCTCCATTAGAATCTAAGCAGGAGAACTCATCAAGACCTGCAGCAAAGGGGGAGGGAATAAATCATCAGTCCAAAGACTTTAAATCATCGAGATACAAGGTTTCATCTAACAACGGTGCAGTGTGTCTGTGTGTGTGTGTGCTAGCAGGATGCATCAGTAATCTTTATAAGTGGCTATAAATTCAGCTGGCTGTGCTATGGTGCTGGGCAGCCTTCTGCTGCTGGCAGGGGGAAGGGTGGGGGGAGTCTGATAGGGGCTCGGTGAGTGTTCAGGGTTCACTGGTTTCCTGGAGTCCTCTCTTGCTTGCATGACACCATGCCTCACTATGAATATTTATGAGGGGAAACTGCGGCAGTTGAGGCAATTCATTTTATTTGGTGAGAGCTGCAGCGCAGCACAGGAAGTGTTCGTGCCTCATGCCATCTTGGATATTTCTGGATTGTAGCCAAACATGGCCGTTTGTCATCTCCAGACCACAGCAGTCACCCTGTTTGTTTACAGCATGCCAGGCCCCCAGGAGAAAATTATGTAAATTGCAGCACCGCTGGACTGTGACTGCAGCACAATTGTACAGGTCTGCGTGGTCATGCCTCCAGTCCTCTCACCTCTGCATACAGGTGCAGATATGTATGTACCGACATGTCAAACCAAACCCACCAGCGCCCAGTATGCTTGTGTTTCAGTCTTTCCGACGGATGGTGAACCTGTTACAGGAATCTGCTCCCATTCAGTCACAACAAACGGGAGGTCCAGCACTGATAAGGGGTAATGAGGTCTCAGTCACAAAAAGTAGGAGGCAGAGATAGATAGATGTGTGCAGACCAAAGCACTGTTGATGTATTCATATAGGTTATGCATTTGTTATAGCATTGTAGTAAAAGTTGCTTTTTTTCCTAGTAAAGGCTAACTGAGCTTTAATATTTCTCTCAGGTGCCTAACAGACCTGACACCTCTTTGTGTTTGACATCTAAATTACAGATGTTACAAAGGGATTTTAACCAGCCTTGAGTGTATTACTTCAGCTGGGCATGATGCTATTTCTGCCTGTCTTGTGAAACAAGTTTAACAGTCAATGCTAGAGCCATTGGCTCACTTCTTTTCCTTGTCTTTAAACACAGGAGTTGTACCGGAGAACTTAAAGGTAGCCAAGGTCCTCCCCCTATTTAAAGCAGATGACCCACAAAGTTTTAATAATTATAGACTAATATCTATTTTACCATGCTTCTCAAAAGTACTGCATGGAAAAAAATTGTGTACAAAAGGATTTTCTTGCATTTGACACCAGTATGGTTTTTGGAAAAATCACAGTACCTACAGATAATGTTACCATCGCATTTATTTGTATATTTTTCTGGATCTGTCAAAAGCCTTCGATACAATTAATCACAATATTTTACTTGGCAAATTACAAAGATATGGTTTTCACAAAACTGTTTTTAAATGGTCTGTTTGCAATAGATCCCAGTTTGTTTGGCTGAATATCGAACAGAGCTAATATAGCTTGCAGTGTCCCTCAGTGATCCATATTGGGTCTATTATTATTTCTAATTTACGTAAAGGATATGTAGAAGTTTTCTCAAGATCTTACTCCAATAATGTTTGCGGATGATACAACTTTAGTTGGCCTAGCTGCATACAATAAATGGGGCCAACTAAGTAAACTATCTTTGAAGATCAACAAATCAAATTTAATGATTTTCAGTGGTAAAAAAAATCTGTCACTGTCACAAAGGTTTTTTGGGGTATCTAGGAAAATCAACAAATTGTCATCTTGTCATCTAGTTAATATTAAGCGTATACTTACATTATACTACAGTTATCACATTGTAATGTAGTTTGGGCAAGCACTAACAAAAATCTTGATTTCTCAAAAACGTTTTTTTGCAACCCATTCTAAGACACTGACATCATCTGTCGATTTTTTTTCACACACTCAATATTCTAAGTATTCAAAACATTATTATTTGTTAGCATTAACTTGTTTTCAGTTTTATCAAAACTCTGTGCCAGATCATTTCATATATCATTATATATATATATATATATATATATATATATATCATTGGTATAACACTCTTCAAAACCAAGATTCTGGTTTAATTGTCCCCATTTGGATAATAATTAATTATTATTATAACTAATTAAAATAATTTATGTCTTTTTAGACAAGTTTTAACTTAATTACATTAGTTATATATACCTATAGGTTTTGTTTCAATTATTTTGTCACAGGTATTTTCCTATTGAAATAACTGCTGTTTGTTTATAGTATTATCTGAATGGCTTTGATGCTTGGTTTGTTTAATATAATTATAAACATGTATTCTCATTATTTTTTTGTGTATATGTTTTAAGGTGGAGGCCCTTTATATTATGTGCAAATTAAATAAAAGTATTAAGTATTACCTACAAAAGATCTAAGACACACTAAAAACCAGTTATTTGATTTTAAGATTTAATTGTTTTTATAATTAGGTATAAATAACCTGCTTCTGCACAATGTGGAACTCCCTGTCAGACATCGTAATGGTAGAGATGAATAAAAATTGGAATTGTAGGAACTGGTAAAGAGACCAATTACTGATGAAGTGCTTAATGAATATCTTTGGATATATGCAGGAATCATCATGGGAGGACAAACCACTGCATGGTATGTACAGATAGAAAAGAGGCTGTAAAAGGCTGAACTGAAAGACAGCACAGAGGCACAGATCATGGCAGAACCAGGTTCTGAGTACAAGATCAGTTGAAGCCAGAGTCTACCAGACCTCTGGCCCATAGATGCCAGGGTCCAGTGACCCTGGCTTTTATGCTCCTGAGACAATCTGGCACATAACAGCAAGGTGTGAGGTGCTAGCAGGCAAGTATATTAGAAGCGTCCCATGATGGGAAAAGGGGGTGGAAAATGCCCAAGCTAAGAGATATCAGATATAGCCTGGTGATGGCTAACAAACTGGACATAGTAGTAGTGGGCGAACAGCAGAAGAAGGCCTTAGTGATAGACGTAGCCATCCCAAGAGACAGAAAAAAGAACATGACAAGTAATACAGAGGACTGACAAAAGAGCTGGAAATAAAGAGCACGGTGACAGTGGCTGTAGCAGATTCCAGGATCCACAGCTGAGACCTCTGTGTGCCTCAGTGGCATTCATAAGGTCAACTGGTATCTGTGTTCTGCAGTCTGTCAATAAATGAGTAAGAACTTGAGCCATATTGTATTGGTAAACACTAGTGCAGCAACAGTAGACACACACATGTGATGAAAGGGTGTGAAGCACTGCCTGCTCCCTCACTCTATCCGTGATAACCATGCAGGACTGTTCATACCGCCATCACTCTTTGCAGCAATTGTTTCTGTGCCTGGTCTACTTCTTCTGCCAAGATAACGCAGCAATACTTCATTATAGCTGTATAAATGCATCCCATACTTGGCAACTCTTTTGAGTTTCCTGCACCTGCGTGTGTGTGTGTGTATTTATGTGAGACACAAAAGGTTTCATGCAGTGTTTCATGCAGTTCAGTATACAAACATTTTTCATCCTGAGGCATGAAAATTGTAAGCCTCTGCATGAAAAGCTTTTCATTTGATCTCCACTTTTTAATCAGCCTCTAATTTCTCATCAGACAAAAAAACACACAACAACAAAAAGCAGCAAAGAAGGAAATAAAAAACAACAAACAGAAGGCTAGAATAAAATAAGTAAAAACCAATTAATGTAAAAGCCTGCAGGAGTATTAATGAGGAGGATTTAAAGGTGAGGGAGATGTAGTGCTCCCCTGGCACAGGTAATGCAAGTTCCCCACATGAATAATGTATGAATGTCAGCGCGGAGCAGCTGATGTTAAATATAGACAACTCAGAGCACAATACGTAAATGAAATGCTAATGTTCCCAACCAAGGCAAATCATCATTCTGTAAAATACTTACAGAGCAGTTTTTTTAATTCTACCATCAGAATAATGCAAACGCTTCCACACACCGAATTAATATACAGCTAATATAAATATAATTTGTCAACATTTGAAAAAGACAACCTTAGTTTCTTCTTAATAAAAGCAAACAAAAGCTTAAGATATAAGATAAGATACGATGTAGATATATAAGTAGTACATAGGAAAAGTTTTACTGAGCTGTTAAGAAACTTTTAAAACTACAAAACCGAGTTCTATTTTAACAGCAGGATATTTAGTTTGAGGTTTTTAATTAATGAATAATTCAGATGTTCATACATTAAGGGTTTGTGATGATTAAGTCCATTTTTTGGTTCCTTTGGCCTATATCTGTGCCACAGAGTTCCACTTCCAGTAGGTCTAAAGCTCTAAATCCTGCTCAGCACTGCAGGTAGACACCTGCTGGGGAACACTATGAAGCATTAACAACTGAAGAGACAGATATGCCCCTCAGGAGGCGTAGAGACCAAAACAACATTAAAAGAGACTAAATACTGCAATTAAATCCAAACATGACTCAAATAAATGGGAACACGGAGTTTGTATCTGATGTGTAAGTAGGGGCTATTTGCTAACAAGTGGAAGTGAATGTGTCAATGCCAGCTTTTGTCTGGTACCACCCAAAGGGCTCTAAAGATGCTTCTTACATTTCCCAATCTATCACTTAACTGTGTTTGGCTCCAGGTCCACCATTGGCTGACAAATACAGTATGAGAACACACAGGAAACCAAATGTTTTTGGGTCGATGACACTTTTTCACATTTGTTCACACAAATGACATTGTGTCCACTACAGAAGTAAAAACTAAATTAAAGTGAGCTGAGCAGCACCTATACATACATTTCTTATGAACCTAATTAACCCACCTCCTGGCTGTGATTAGACAGGCAGCTTTTTCTTTAGCAGTGCAATCAACCTCCCAGACCTCCCTGTCACACCACGCTCCATTTGATACAGCAGCATTGAAGGCTCAGGGCTGCAGCTCTGTGGAATTCCACAGGTTCCGTTGTGGCTAAGCCGAGTCTAACAAGCCTCAAATAAAGATCAACAACCCGAGTCCTGATCAAGTAGTACCAAGTCACTCTGCAAGACAAGACGGAACAGATCCAGAACATAAATGACAAAACAACAAAGACAGAAGTATGAAAAACAGTCAGAGAAATCAACAAATATATGGACTTCTTACATTTGTTCAAAGAACAAAACAACATGACCATGTCTGTAAGATATCACTTACTAAAAGCTCATTTAAGGGTTTCTGTATTTGCACTACTGAAACAAAAAGTAAACATAATACAACTTGTTCCTTTGAATGTATCCGTATATCAGTGAAAGGAAAGATGCACTGCATGGCAGAGGGATTTCCAGCAGTAGCACTGTCACATGCCACATGACACACAGAAAACAGCCAGGGATGGTCCAGGGCTGTGCTCAAAATCACTCACTCAATACTCCCTACTCCTCATATGGGGAGTTCAGTGTAGGGCACCATACAGTGAACTCATTGTGAAAGCATTTTTTGGCATTTCGGACACTACCTCCGTCATTTTCTGTCGCCGTTAATGACGTCATTGCTGTCACAAATTAAACAAGCCGGTTTTTGCCGGCTAAACAAACTACATTGTTAGCAGTTATAATTTGTGCCGTTATAGCCCAATAAACATTTGATAGGAAAACATTAATAAAACAAAAACAACCGGTCATGCTACATTCTTTAAATGATGGTTATATTTATAAGACAGGTGACGTAACTTCAGTTCCCGCTTTTCATTGGTCTGTGCAATGCATGATGGGACATATCTCTAAAGGTAGTGACCATCGAATGGACACTACTTTTCAAGATGCATTGTGGGATACACTGAGGGCCCTATATGGGGTCTACAATTTCTCAGTGAGAAAGAATTTGAAAAAACACTTTCACACTTCCCATGATCTGTTTGAATAACACAGTTAACAGTCAGCACAACCAATATCTGTATCTGTTCAAACAATGAAAATGATGAATGAAGTGAACAAAATTATAAACTGTCCCAGAAGAACGTTTTACATCATCAACCTTTATAATCACATCCACAACAAGAAACTGCTGTGACGGCTGTCTCACCATCTCTCCAGCTGACTCATTTTCCTGCCAGTGTGACTCAGTAACAGATGCAGTGAACACCACAATTCAACACATGGAGGAAAGAGTGGCTGCTTTAGAAGTCATTGCATCCATGCTTAGGAAGAAAGGGTGAAGAATGACAAAAATACAATCCCAACATGTTACAGAGGCCATACCCGGTGACAAGGTTTGCATTATTAATTAACTAACAGAAGTTAGAGGGAAAGGACAGTATTACTGAGTGACTGAGAGTGAGCAGTAGTGACAGATCTCACAGCTAATAACAAATGAGTTTTTTGGTGCTTTTATCCAGTGTTTGGAGAGAGACTCCCCCTCCACTCCCCAGAGATCAGAGAGTCCCTCCCAACATGATGCACAGGTAAACATAAACTTCTGTGGCGGCACACAGTGCATGTGGAACTTGTGAGTTTTCCACACGTTCACGTGGCACGGTGGCAGCATAATGATGGATGAGTCACTTCATAACTAATTATGCAGGCATTTTCTCCTTCGTACACAGTTACTAGATAGATAGGTGGACAGGTGGGTGGTAGGTGCAAATTAACATCTCCCGTGTTAAAAGCCTGCCATGTCTCTAATGGATCGGTCTTTATTATCCAGCTCTGCTTATTAAAAAGATTTTACTGCTTTGAGCTTTTAGCTTTAATGTGACTCTTGATTTAATTTACTGTAGCTCTTCTTTCCTGCATTGTTTATTATTGTTGTTGTTTGCAGCCTTTTGAGGCTCAATGCTGCGGGACAAAAAAACCTGCAGAAGGTTGATAATTTTTAATCAAGAGGAGACTGAGATAACAGTTTTTTTTTCATTAAGTGCAGCTGTCTTCAAGCTCTGAAAGCTGCACAGACCAGACATGCATGTGAACTGTTCTGAATGCTGAAATGACTTTGAATCCTCTAAGGACACCATGTGGATAATTACTTCACTAACACACATCTTTGTAATTACTGTATCTGCAAATCCTTTTCCATGTAGTGGGACAGGCCCATATATTGGTAAAAGGTTGCTGGAATGAACAAACACACTGGAGAGGCCACCTTGTACTCTTGCTGCCTCTATTTTAATGGATATATTCTTATTGGACAAAAGAGAGCATCAGTCTCTAATTTAAATGGGTTTGATTAAACAGAACTATAAATAATGCCTCATATCTGTCTCTGCTCTGACGAGGTCACTTGTTGGATTCTGAAGAACAATTTTGAGTCCTGTGGGACCGTCACCGTGCAGGACCACCTAAACTTTCAGTGGCAAGTGAGGGCAAGTGGAGCTGACGTGGGCGGGTCCAGGAAGTAGGAAGCTTGAGCGAGGCGCTTACCTGTCAGTCAAACTGCTCAATTATGAAAAAACTCTGGTCACTTTTGTTGCTCTGTTGCTTCTCTCCTCCAAAGACTGCTAGCAACATTTCCACATGTTGGAATAGATGTAACATATATAAGATAAGCCTTGTAAAACTTAAAGAACTTCTTTTATTTGCATTGTGAGAGAGCTACGTACACGGCTTGTAAATTGCTGACCCTGCTATTTTTTTTTAAAGATTTCTTGAACTGAATAGGTATTTTCTTAATTGTGTACATTGTTCTTTATTACAAATACTGTGTGTGTGTTTTATAGTGTGTTTTATCGTAAAGTTATAAGAAGAAAAAAAACACTCAGCTTTTGTACTGATGAGAGGAGGACTACGTACGCAGCCTGTAAACTGCTGTCCCTGCTGGTTTGGTTTTGTTTTGTTTTTTTAAGCTCTGCACACTAATAAATGGGGATGCCATGGAGTTTTGAGTCCTTGAATTTATGAAGCAGACGTCTTGCAGTCGCTACATTTATTTCTTCTCTTGTGGTTTAAATTGGAATACACGCATTTCAAGCATCATCTTGAACTGACTGCTGATACCAGGAGGAAAATCCTTTCTGAAGATTCAGTGAAAATGTAATGATGGTTTGGACAGGTGTATTTGTTCCAGTTAATTTTGTGAAGCATTAAAGGAAGTGGTTAGTTTTACACCGTTAAACACCAAAAAAAAGCATATCATATTGTGATTGACGTGGCCTATCCCCGATCTGCAATTACCTGCAGTTAATGTTGTCAAGGTGTCTATTTTTTGAGCAAGTTCCAATTTTGAATTATTCTTCTGGCACTAGTACAGTCCTCCACTTACACATCCAGTCATGTGGGAGATTCCGCCTGTACTGTCTGCTGGGACCAGACCAGAGGTGTGCTCTCACATGTATTTCTATAGCCTAGACCAGAGGGTCATTGGCCTGAGAGGATTTGGATTTTATAAGAACCCATCTGGATTTATGACCAATATGACCTTCAGTCATGACTGCCTCCTGTTTTAAAACAGAATACGTCTCCTTCGGCGGCTCTCCTGTTTCCTGAGAGAAGAATATAACTACCTTTGTATTATGGTTGTCAGATTACAGGAAATTAGCTTTGCCTTGTCTATAGTGAATAATCCACACCTTCCTATGCTATTTTGTGCTGCTCTGGTTCATTATGGTCATGTGATGTGGTCTCACACAATGCTTAGAAAGTCTGGCCTTTGCTTTTAAAGCCATCTTTTACATATGTTTATCTGTTCAGACTCATTTCATGCCTACGAATATGAGTAGACAGGTGCTGTGGCACTATCATTCAACACTTCCTCCACACAACAGATCACACTGATTGATTCTGTCTGTGGACTGATATGAGGAAGATGGTTCTGTCCTGCTGAACTCCATCAGTCTTCAGTCTCATAATCAATACCCTGATATCAGCAGAAAAATTAGGACCTGTTTCCAGCAGTTTAATCACGATGCTCTTCATCAGCAGATCAATAACTTATCACTTATAGAAGGACAAAATTAGTGCTGTCAGGGTCTATTGATCATGGAGGCTTCATTTATATCATTTCCAGCAGAAACAGCCATTTAGAAGCATTCAAAATTCCTGCAGGAAAACATGTGCAAACAATGTGGATTTGATACTCATGTTGTAGTATTGTCTCCACTGTGATGTTATATATTTTGTATTTAAAGATTATTAAAAAACATTATAGCTTCTGGCTGAACATGACTTTTTGAAATGGTAATGTAAAAAACAAAAAACCTACTTTACCAGAATATTATCACAGCCTATATAGAAGTTAGAACAAAGCATCTGTGATGTCACATCTCTAATGTTGTTAGAGCATCAAAAGAGTAAACAAAGCACAAAGTCGATCTCAGAGGCCCTGACACATTTAAGTACAGCCTGCAGTCCCACAGAGGCTGTTTGTACCTGCAGTCCTGCACTTTGATCCCCTTCCTGAGCCCGTCTTACAACAACACCTTGGGGCATTATTTCCATCACTAGAAAGAAACAGTACATCTTTGCTGGTGTTTAATTTCATATGGACATGAAAGACGACACAGCTGCTCGTTGTTTTGGAATGCCACAGTCTCTGGGATGTTACCCTGTCAAATATCCAAACCATTCTTTTGTAATTCGTGTCTATTTACTATTTTGTACCTTCAGTCTCCTCATTTTACTGTCACTTATTTTGCAGTTGGAATGGGTATGCAGACCTTCTCACTGTCCATCTATCATCTTCTGAACCTGCTTTTGTCTTTAGTACAAGGTCACGGGGGGCGAGAGGTGGGGTACACCCTGGGAGGCCGCCCAGTCCAGCCCAGGGCCACCTTCTTGCCATCGTTATGTAAATGTTTGTTTCAGATGGTTTTAACCGTATAGACTGAAATGAACAGCAGCTTCTACACAGCCAGCACATCTTCCTCTGGAGGAACAGAACTTCAGGGATAAATCTGTCCAGTCCACTGCTGATTTCTGCAGCACTTTACAAATGATCACATCACACATTCTCCCATTTAGAGGCTTAATAAGGATGAAATAATACTCGTTCCAGCAGACAGTATGGAGGACAAGTAAGAGGCATTATTCCTTTTTATGTGAGCAGAGTGCTGATGTGCTTGTTACCTGGCTGAACCTCATAGAGGTGACAATCAGTTTGTGCTCTGAGAGATGCTACCACCTGTTTTTGGAAGTTCAGCTGCATGCATTAAACAGAGGCAGGTCTATGTCTGGTCTGTGCATGCTAGTACATTCAGTGGGGGTCAGCGCTGATGTGCACAGGAATTCTTCACTGTGGTGTCTGAAATGGAAGGAGACATTAAACCTGTTGTCAGCATGGTTGTCTGTGGTGTGGTGTGTTCTGCTATACACTGACCTCAACAACCTCAACTCCAAAGGGAGCAGTAATAATTAAAGATGAATGGCAGCTGAGAGAATATTATCTGAGTAAAGGCGTCACACAAAAATGTCACATCTATTAACATCTACAAACAAACATAACCACACAAATAGAAGCTCTAAAAGCAAGTCAGATAATGAGCATCCCTCCAACAGCCATGCTGTATGACTGTGCTATTTGCAGAGAGAGCAGGGATGTGAGATATCCTGAGAGTGAAGAAACGTGCCAGAGAAACCACCTCCAAAGTGAAAACCAGCAGACTGCTATAGCTCTCCAGACTGTGGAAATGAGCTGAACCTACTTATGCTTGGTAGACTTCCTGAATGAAGCTTCATGACTGCTCAGTCTGAATGAAATACT
The DNA here is from genome assembly GCF_900634625.1 of Parambassis ranga. Taxonomy (NCBI): domain Eukaryota; kingdom Metazoa; phylum Chordata; class Actinopteri; family Ambassidae; genus Parambassis; species Parambassis ranga. The sequence continues at coordinate 589,746 of NC_041032.1, read as the reverse complement.
GAGCAAAGCTACCAAAGAAAGTAACAACACACATTAACACTCACACTCCACAGCTCATCCAGCAGCCACAGTGTGTATGTGTGTGTCCATTAGCCTTAAAGTTTAGCATAGTGGTACATAAAGATAGTATAATAGTATAAAAAGATAGTATAAGTATATATAGCTCAGTCCAGCAGCTCTCTTATTTGTTTCTTTAATAAGTAAAATACCATAAAGTAAAAAACAACATACATTACAAAAAGCAGTGTTTTGTGTAATAATGAAGAACATAGAATGTGACATGTACAGAGTGATAAATAGCAGCAACACACTGCAGCTAAGATGTGGAATTCCCCGGCTGCTTTATATTTTAGGATGTTTGATCCATTGAAGAAAATAACAGCCAGACAGGTTATGATCCTGAATGATTCACTGGAAGCCTCTAAAAGCAGCAGCCTTGTGTGATCAGACCCACTGCAACCAGGTGTAGCCTACAACAATCCCTCTAAACCAGGTCCAACATGCGGCTTCAGCAGCAACACCCCGAAGAATCACACAGAGCCAGTTCAGGTAAATGTGCTAAAAGATCATTACGACATTAAATCATAAAAATACAAAACCCATGAAGAATAGACCTCCAGTCAGACCGGCAGCCTAAACCTGACCTGCACAGTGCAAAGCAGTAAAACCCGCCTAGAGGAGCACACTCACACACACACGCGCGCAGTGAAATCATTTAAAGCCTACACAGACACGGACACGCATGGCAAAGCCCGATCACACTGACCCGGTCAGAACCGAGTCCCATGGGCCCGAGTCGAGATTTAAACAGCGGCCAGGGGGGGCGACGCAGCAAATCTGTCATTTCTGTTTGATCCGCAGCAGCCACACACACACACAGACACACACACCACACAGACACACACACCACACACGCACACTTTGCGGGATGGGGACAGCACAGCAATTACGCATGTATTTTCACTCTCTCTCTCTCTCTTACCATTCGCTGTGGAGTGAGCAGCCAGCAGCCAGCAGAGCAGCAGCAGGTAGATTCCCTCTGTCCTCCTCCTCCTCAGCATCAGCACCTCCCAGTCATCACCAATACATCCAACCGACACCAGCTCCATGCTGCCCTGCTCTAGTCCCGAGGAAGCAGGGAAACAGACGCAATCCCGCTGTTTATGACTTTTCTTAATTTTCTCCACAGAATCCAACTGTCAGTTTATAAAAAAAGAAAAATACTAAATAATTGAAAATAAATCACAGGGTGTTGACTCAGGAGGATGGTGAGGAGAGAGAGGGGTTACAACCTCTCCTCTCCCCAAAACAACACTGATCCCCGGTCAGGCTAGAATCCCAAGAGGAAAAAAGAAAGAAAGATTCCAGACAGGTAAAGGCAAGATCAGTTTCCCCCTTTTAGATATCTGAATAAGCTCCAGTAACTATGCAGGTAGAGTTTCCATCTGCTGCTGCTTCCCATTCACACAGATGCGAGGAGGGATAAAATCCACGCTGCCTTCCTGGAGGTCTCCGTCTGCTGGCGAGGACGGATGGAGAGGGCTTCTCTGTATACAGCTGAGAGAGAGAGAGAGAGAGAGACCCAGGCAGAGCCACGGCAGAGTGTGGAGCCATTGATCTAAAGAGGCTGGAGGTAAAGCCCGGAGGAGCGGGGCAAAGCGGGAGCTGGAGTCCGGCCGTGGAGGCTAAGCAGCGGTGAGAGATTAGCTGAACTCTCCTGCCCTCTCTGGTTAAACCGGGAACTTCAGCACTTCAGTCACAGCTGGATGTAGCACCCCTTTATCAGCATCAAGGATATGTAAGGTTAACATAAAAGTATAAATGATGTTTACCTTGCGTAAACCACACTGTGAAGCTGGGGCAGGGACAGCATATAGGCTGTCAGCCTATACACACATGAACACATGAATCCCCTATGGCTTATAGGACACATGTACACTCATGGGAGCAGGCATTCATACCTTCCACTGCCAAGATGCAAATTCTGAGAAATAGAATAGACAATGAAAAATGGATAAACAAAAGTGTGGATAATGAACCAGTTGCACCCACATTGCACAGATGACTTTGTACCTGTCTTGTCCTCCATTGGCTCCTTGGCTAGAGTGAGGATGTTAGTGTGTCCTGGAAACCACCAAGAACCGGTCCAAGAACTGCAAGCCTTGGTGGTTTTATTTGTGCACATGATGTTTCCACCCCAACAAGGAATCTCACCAACAGCCTGCTGGCCAGTGATGTCCTTTCTCCACTGACAGCAGGTGCGACTGAAACCCATCGAACCAAGCTGCATCATAGAACACATCATTAAAACTTTGCAGTGTTTTGATGCACTGCCATACTACTGCTACACAAATACCACAATAACAACTAGTAGAAATGTGATGACAGAATTCATCTAATTAATCTACTGCTAATTAGCTTGAGGTTGTTTTTTGTACTAAGTAACAATAAAGGCAGAAAATGTTAAATTCCTAAAGGAAAAATGGGATTTATTCCACTCTCAATTTTTGATGCTTATTACAAAAATTGTAATAAAAATATTTAGTTTAATCTAAAACACATAGATGCAAATGTTTGCAAAAAAACAAGTACAAGTAGCAACATGAAAAATAGAAATGATGAGGTCACAGGTCTGAGTGACTAACTTCAGTTTCAAGCAGCAGGTGAAAAGTTTGCACAGAAATAACTAGGTTGCCAAGCATACATAGCAACAGTGCTTTTTGATCTTTTGATCTTGGCTGCATGTATTATTATGAAGCAGACTTAACCAAGTGTCAGATTGTTCACCCACTATTAATAAATGTGAGCTGGGTTTCGACCATAATGAGGCAGGCTAGTTTTAGCCTGCTGGTGATGTGTTGTTGCAAAAATCATTGAGCTAATGTATATTCTTTGTGTAGAGCTTTCTAATTAATAAGCGAGTGTCACTTGTCTTGTGTCTTGTTAGTGTTTGTTTAATGAGTTGATGACAAAACCATCCCCAAAGGTCACAGACTGTGTTCGAGTCCATTTGGACAGCAGAAAACATTTCAAATTTTTAATTCATGCAGACAATCACAGCACGTTACCTTGTGTCATTTATTATTCAGACACAAATAACAGCAAACGAGCCTCTTTAACAGAAACAGAGTCATTCATGAGTCAAACACCATTCTTCAGCTTAATAAGAAATGAATGTCCTGAATGTCACGATTCACAAATGTCAATGTCACAAGAATTTCCCAAAGTTCTCAACTACAGACATATTTAAATAAGGTCTGGCAGGTCAGTTTAGTGTCAGTGTAAGAGTATCAAATCATCTGTGTGTTCTGCACAGGCAATAAACATAATGTTTCCTCAGCATAAACCAAAGGCTTTGGTTATTTAATCTGATCTACGGAGCAGCAAGGTTACAGTATTTTCTACAGTATAAAACAAAAGGGCAGTCAACAACCGAAGATCATAGCAAACAATTCTTTGTGCTGATTAATAAATTCAAAGGCTACAATTAGCTAGAACATCTATCTAAGTATTCTTTGACCTTTGATCTGAACATTTTCATCAACAGAGAAATCAATCGCTGCACAAGCAAGCTCTGTACCCATTCAACCCAGAAGTCTATGATGGCATTCTGATCCACAGACAACCAGACTGCAATGGTTTGGGACATGGTGCAGAATGAAGGAAATTCAGCCAACAAGTACACAGCGTTGTTTGATAACTCCTGCAGAATAATGGTGCAGACAGTACAGGGATCAGCAAAGTCCATGCTCCCTGCTGCAAAGAGATCTGCAGGAACTGCTCCAACGGATGAGTGAAATCTGCAGAGACCCTGATCATGTCATCATAACAGGAGGTTAAAGGTAATTAGGGGATTTTTCAGTTCTCTGTGCTTTATACTGCCTACAGAATACACACGGTGTGGTTTTCCTGGTTGTGGATGTCCCTTTATTTCTTTTTAAGCAGGCCCTGAACATCAGGAGAGATCATATGTGATTGGCAGGAAGTGAATCTGTACAATAAAATGGATTTCAGCTGTCAGCGAGGCTGAGTTATTCAGGATATTTCTTCTCAGAGGGACTCATTGAAATTCAATGGGTACATTAGTTATCTGACTGTGAGCCCAGTGGCGACACAGTGAGACACTGCTGCTGTTTTCCATTAATTTTTATCTGACTGGAAACAAGTTTTGTTTTTATAAAATTCATTTCTTTATCGATACTTCACAGGACTAAACATGGAAGCAAAAACACAAAAATAACACAAAGAATGTGACTGTCTAACAACGACAGGAACACTGCAGGACAGGGAAAACCTCTGTGTTTTCACAAGCCTTTGTCAGGGCAGTGTCTTTATCAGGGAGTAATGACCTATGCAGTTCTTTGCCTTATCAAATACACAAGAAGCCCACACAGACCCTGAATTGCAGCTCTTAGCAATAATGATTAATGAGGATATTCATGTTTCCTGCAAATGTTTCAGTGCAGAGCACACGTAAACTGACAGTCTCACTGGCTGTCACAGCAGATAATTCTGTTTTTGTGCCTTTGATGATAGCCAAGGGCAGTGTGTTGGTCTATCCGTTTTTGTGAGCACGATCTGTTTCTCAGGGAGGTCTTCATTAAGAGTGTCTTTCATTTCGATATTTTAAGAATCTTGTATTTACAGTGCCAATAAAAAGCAAAATAATCTCAAGGCACCTCTCAGAACCCAAAGCCAGAAAGACACAGCTACAAGAAAGGAAAGCAGGAAGAAACCTTTAGCAAAACCAGGGTCACATGGGGCTGCTTCAGGCAAGATGGGTAGAGAGAAAAAAAACAGTAGGCAGGCAACGTGCATGCAACCAAAGAGAAGCACCTGCATCATTTAATACTGTGATGGCCTTCACAAAGGTCGTCAGAATCCTGGTAAGTGCATCAAGAGCTTTGGGCTATCATTGTGTGGACACAGTGGACAGTCACCAACCATTGCTCTTCATATTCTGCCAGAATTTGCATCATAACCAGCTCGTCCTCACCAGGAGAACACAAGTCAGTATTGTAGTCCTTGAAAATAGAACATGTGGGCTTATTTTTCAGCTGCATCCCTATGTGTTCAAAGGGGTAGGGACTGCTGACCGTAGATTTTTCCTGAAAAATTTGGTTAGGTAAACCATAAACTTTACCTAACACACTTTTTAATGCCTAGTCTTAACCTGCATCTTTTTATTGCTAACAACAACAGGTCGTCCTCAACCTACCCTACCTTGGGACAACACATCTACAATATGTTACAGCCCTACAAGAATATACAGTTAAGAGTAAAGATAAGAAATGCATTTCTGACATGCACTAGAAATATTTTAAATGGCTACAGCAATTTGTAGTGGGAGAGAAGCAGCACCCATTAACTGGATCAATGTATGAGTGATTAGATTTAGTTTTTCTGAAGAAGCAGATCTCAAATGTTTTCTGACCAACAACATAATGGCCTCATCATCAATATTAGTGTGCTGTATTCCCACAAAGGGGTAGCATTGGACAGGCAGCAGCACTACAGTGGGTAAAGAAAGTATTCAGACCCCCTTAAATTTTTCACTCTTTGTTAAATTAATGAGGAAAAAAACATTTAAGTTTTTACCTCGTGTTGTTGACAGAAAAACACAGAATGGTTGACATTTTTGCAGATGTATTCAAAAAGAAAAAGTGAAACATGACATGGTGCTATCAGAGCCTTTGCTGTGACTCATATATTGAACTTAGGTGCGTCCATTTCTTCTGATCATCCTTCAGATGGTTCTACACCTTCATCTGAGTCCAGCTGTGTTTGATGATACTGATTGGACTTGATGAGGAAAGACACACACCTGTCCACATTTTGTAAATGTACTAAACTAAGCACCGGACAACTGCTTTCTCTTTTTCCTTAAATTCAGTGTTTTTAAAGACTAGATACAGCATAGTGAGATATATGTAGGCAGTGTATATCCATTTTTGCCATGGTGTTATGAAGTTAAGGTCTTCTGACAAGTGGAATTTTATCATGAACCATCATCATTTTAATGAAAAGGTGAAGCAGAGCAATACACCAAGCACCACATCAAGCAGTCTGATGTCCTCCAGACAGAGACAGAGGTTAGACCAGATTTATTTTAATTTTAGATTTTATTTTATGTCTTAAAATTACATGCGATATTATTTTATATAATATATAGAAAAGAGTTAGCACTATGCTGACAAAAGATGCAGCCTCCTCTACAGATGCAGTCTAATTAGTGTTTTAATTGTGATTTCGGGATTATTTCAGTAGTACACATTATAAATATTAATATTTTTTTGCTTATGTCCAATATTTATATTAACTGAGTCCATGGCGCAGAGCAACTAAACGATGTCCACATAGACATGATCAGTAATACCTCACAACTCTCCACAGAGGCGCAACAAATACGAACAAAAAGCAACAGCAGCTTCACCACAGGAAAAGGTCAGCTGGTTGTTGAGATCGTCATAATTGAGTCTCAAATGGCATTGTGGAGAACTGATTTCAGAAATATACTCTGATATTAAAAGACAACACATAACCAGGATAAATCAGACTCGGACTGCTGTAGTCAGATAGTCAGGAAGAGTGATGAAGAGAAAGTAATGGTCAACATTTCTTCAGCTCAGTGGCTCAGTGTGTGTGTGACCCCTGAGGTCAGATCTATAATGGAAGATCCTCTACTCCATCTCACTGCTTTGCCCTTTGTACAGCTGCTGAAACGCACACCTAACTTTTTTTTTTCAACTCAATAGCTGCACATACTCAGACAAACACAGAGCAGACCACAGAAAACACATACAATCGTGAATTAAAAGCTTGTAAATCTGTCAGAGTGACTGCAATCACAGCCATGGGCTGTGGCTTTATCTGAATGATGAAGCTAAAGTGCTTTGTTGTTTTCCAAGACAACAAATAGTAAGGCAAGATACAACAATGACAGTGAGTACTACAAGAAACATCCATGTCCATGTCCATGTCCATGTCCATGCATCTGGTTGTTAGGAAGTTCATGTCACACACAATTAACCAATGAGACACGTTGAGAGCTACAAAGATGTAGTTTCGTAGCATTTTGTTTAGCATGCTGGTATTGACTTGCTGTCTTTTAGAGGAAAAGCACCAGTGCTGGAATTATCAGCACATAAGCCTGTTATGTCCAGCACTGATCACCTTCTCATTGTAAAGCCAGATCAAATATCCTCATGGGGAAAGAATTCTTTTGAACTCTCATGAAATAAAAATGTTGAAGATATCACAACACATTTAGAGGAGGCAGCCACAGCTATTAAACGCTCTGAATAATTACAAATATCTTAGTGCTAAGAGTTTCCCTTAGAGGTAAATGCGTTTTCTGTAAATTTCTCCTTATAATAAAGACTTAATCCTAGTAAAGATAAAAGTAATTCACAAAACATCGTAGCCCTTAAAAAAAGTGTCTTAAGCTGAAAACTTGTTAAGAGTAGAGAGGAGGACTTTTAATAGTCATAATAGTTCTATACACACAGGACATAACATGCTCAGAGGGAGCATTGCTCCTCTGTCCAGTTTGGTTTTCACGTTCTTTCACCTGTTACCATGTTGTTTGCAGGTAAATCTGCACCAACCATCACCTCTGTTTAACAGACAGCGTCCCACAGTTGATGACAGCTGAGCAAGTAGTCCCACGGTAATATCATATAGGCTGAATTCCATCCAAGCCATTTGTGTTTATGATCACATCATCATTTGATTAAGATCAAACTTTGCTCCTTCCTCAGAGTTGCTCTAAGAACACAATAAGGCCTGTGAGTCCACCACTGGAGACAATGTCTCTCCTGTGTAAGAGAGGTTTTCTTAAGCCACCTCCAACAGATGGTGCTCAGGCTGGATTCTACAGTGGATTCTTAGCTATTTTGATTAAAACGTGTTGGTACAACATTGCATCAGCTAAAAAGTGTTTTTTTTGTTGCAGTACAAAATGGGTTGGTGGGTCAGGCCATGAAAAGGCAGGCCTGCCCACTTCTCTCAACTCCCTCTACACAGGAACCATCAACAGCATTCTGACCTACAACCTTACCTCCTGGTTTGGAACCTGTAAGGTCCTGGAAGCGGCTTTTAAAGACCTGTCTAATTTGTAATCAGGTGTTAGACAGATACTTTATTGACCCCCGAGGGGGAATTCTGGTATCCAGCAGCAACATATGAACAGACAGCATAGCATGCATGTGTATAAACATAACTATAGGTTCTATGGGTGGAGAACAAACTGCTGTTGGATGCTGGGTGCCAGCATCAGTTGTGCAAAAATATAAATGGTCTTTACTATATGCAATATATAAATAAAATACACTACAAAACAAGGTAATGTACAGAGCAATTCACAGCGTGCAAATATACAGTATATATATACAATAATTACTGCATATACAATATAGAGCATATCAAGGCATATGTAAGCAGTGACACACTACCGTTGCACTACAAGGTCTCATTTGGTTGTGTACGATAATATTCCTTCACTGCAGTGTATTCTTTTCTATTTTCTGTGCTGCATTAATGAAGATTGACTCTATTTTTAGAGAAGACTCTATCATTTTGTACAGATGTACCTGGGGCAGCAGGGTTAAGTCCCAGCTAGGTGCAGGGGCAAGTACATCTGCAGCCACCAGAATGTACTGTATGTGTGTTGCCTTTGTTAGGAGAGACAGGACTGCAGGACTGGAGGTCATATACTGAAACCCTGCATCCATAAACCCCTCCAGCTTCACAGTTATGAGTCTGTCCAGTCTGAGTCTGACTGGAGAAGCTGTTCAAATCAGAATCAGAATCAGAATCAGAATCATGTTTATTGCCATGTAAGTGAAGGGGGTTCACAGTACTAGGAATTTGCCTTAGTGATTGGTGCATACAAAGAACATATAATAATTAACATGCAATAAGATAAAAATGCTGCAAAAAGAAGAATTGTTGCTCGCTCTCTACCCCCCTCTGTTCTCCTTGCCTGTTTTTTTATAACTTTTTCATCCTGCTGTCTTACAGCAGACCAAAATAATGCTGATGAATCCTTTTACTCCACTTTGTCAATTCACTTCCCACTCTACTGACTGCTGGAACTTTGAAGCTATATATTTACAAGGATATTTTATTTGTATCCTTCTACATTGTTGCTGTACAAGAGTTTATGTAGCCTTACAAAGGGGTCAACAGTTATAGTGTGTGATTACGCTTTGAATACAAGTTTGCACTCGTTTAAAGGAGGCTCCACCCAGGATTAGGCCTGGGACCATAAAACTTCAAATTAATGAAATATTATTAAAAGAGTCAACTGAATCAATCTTACATCAGAGGCTGTTAGTCCTCAGCTTTAGTGACCTCAGTTCTCATATATCAAAAGTACACAGAACAACAACTTGGTCTAGAGGATGATATATTTATTAAGAATAAAGTATGAGATTAAATGCAGAGTAAATGTATAAATATAGAGAAAATAAAAAAAGGAAAATAAAAGAATAGCCTAAATGAAATGGATGGTGTTGGAGTGATGGTGATAAAGAGAATGCATCAAATAAACTAATCCTAAGCAGTGAATTGGTGTTTGAATGTAATTATATGAATTTCGACATCAACCCTTATCAAGGTTCAGGTGTGAGGAGCTTGCAGCCCACTTGTTGTGGAGCTGGATGCTCAAATATCAGAACCTCGGTGCTGGTGTGGCTGGTGATGCGTGTTGCTAGGCAGCAGATGTCACTGAGCTCGGTGCCGTGCAGCAGTGTAAAGTGGAGCAGACGTCTTTCCATCTTAACTTGGTTGGTGCACTCAGGTCGTGGGCAGCTTGTGGTTTGATGTGAAAAACTAAGCTTCTCTAAAAGTCCAAAAACTATTTCTGACTCAGAGGCATGGCTCAAGGAGACGTTTAAAAAAGAAAGTCACACATGTGACCTTAAAAATGCACAAAGACAAAAAGATAAAACATGGCTCTGTGGCTTAAAATAGGCCTAGAAGGGAGGTGTCTGCCTTCTGTCTTATTCTGGGCTTCATCTGCTCTTTTCTGTTCCTGATTTGATAAACCAAGCAAATAAGAAGTTTTATCTCAAGGAGGTTTTAGACGTATCTATAGGTGGAATGAGCTGGTCAGCTTCCATTGTCTCAAAGTAATGTAAAAAATTTACTGACATACTGTATGTGTTTGGGTTTTATATAAGGATCAAACACACTGTATCACCATGACACTGATCAATAATTAAATGACTGTAGGACGTTATGGCCAATAACACAAAACATGGAAAGGCAAATTAGGTATGAAACATGTTATCACGTTAAACATTACGTTTTATTCAAATAGAACTTTTAATTATATGGTGATAATTGAAAGAGGTTGAGATAAATAACTGTGATGCATTCTTACATAAGTAATGGCATTATGGTCATACTATCAGACATATTACAGAGTCAAACCAAAAATGTAATCAAGATTTAATATCTGAGCTGTGTTTACTGCAGTAAAGAAGCTGTTTGTTAGCATTTTCTGTTAAATCTGTAGAAAGAGCAGCAAACAAAGTTACAACAATATGACTTAAATACTTTCAAAGTAGGGTAGAAGTTCGACCTAACTGATCTGAAATGTCTGCATTAGGTCTGTAGTTTGACATGTAGTATGTTTTCCCACTCAGGGAGGGGGAAGCTGCTAATGTTACCTTAAAAAACTCTCTGCCTGTTTCCTTTTTCTGAGAATTTCCCAGTAAGTGAGGACATTATTATAGTTTAACTGAATGAGTGGCAAAATGTGTCTAGACTGTAATGTAAGCTTGCTGGGTTTAGGGCTATGAAAATGGGTGACAATTTACAACTGTGCACCCAGTTCAAATCAAATCAGTCTATTCATAATCAGTACTGGTTTTGTTGCCTGAGAAATAATAAACTCCAGCTGCATTAGATTGTGTTAAACATGACAGCGTTGGAGAAGAGCTCTGGTTTCTGATCCAGCATCAGGTCCCTTCATTTAACCTGCCCCTAAAAAAGAACCCAGAGGTAAAATACTGTTACATAAGTAGTAGTTACTTCATCTGTCTCTTTTAATCCAGTACCAACATCTTATATACGTACATCACTGATGCAGTTGAAGTACAGACGGAGTACAAACACAGATTCTTCCATCTCTGAGGTCAAAATGGTTTCTTTTATTATGTCATTAGATGACAAAATAAGTGTTTCTCTTGCTAGAGGCAGAGTACATGCAGCATAACGCAACTTCAACTTTCAGAGCTGGGAGCAAAGCGGGGAGGAGTGTCGGGTGAGCGAGCCTCATCTAATCTCCTCTGATCTGGGTTCATCTGCAGATCAATGTGGATTAAGCCTTAACATGTGTTGTGATTAGCCCTCACAGCCACAGTTCAAACAAGCCCCCTAGCTGTGTCACATACAGTAGAGCTAATAGGGGGGTAGTACATCCGATGAGGACAATATAGAGGGAATAACGAGGGGTGAAAAATGGAGAAATCAGCCTGACAGCAAATGAAGATATATACTGCGTTTTTTGTCTTTATAGTAATGGAAGCAAATGGTTTCGCCAATACTAACATTTGGAGGATAGCCTAGGGCTGCATGTGTTCACAGGGGTGACAAAGAGGGAGGAAGACAGTAGATGAATGGTGGAAAGGAATTATTTACAGAAAGAAACAGACAGAGAAATGTCCAAGTCAATGAAAATCAACTGAATGTAAATGTAATTACCCATAGTGACATATATGCTGTGATCTCCTGTGCTGCTCAAAAGTTTGTGAACCCTTTGCAATGTTCTATATCTCTCTATAAAGGAAGAAGCTGGACAAGGTCATCAGGAAGCCCAGCTCTGTCCTCAGCTGAGATGAGATTTTTATTGGGGGCTGATAACTTCGTCTCTAATGCCCTGTGTACACTGTGCGATTTAGGCTGTCCCAGACGAAAGACGACCTTCGTAGGAGAAACATGGAGATATCTTTGGTCGTGGCTCTAAAACCGTGGTCAGCGTCTTGCAATTCTAGCTGTGTCAGAAATTTGGGATGACTATCCCACAGCTGCTACAGCCCTCACGTCCACATCCTCCTCCTCCTTGCACATTGATGTTGTACTAAAGTTTATTAGATTCACGTTGCATAGTAACTGGCCATATCTGTACATTTCATACAACACTTGAGCGTTTCACAGTTAAGACTCGTATCTTGCTGTTAGAACACACACAGGTGTTCACTTCCATGGTGGACTGCCAGAAACACTGACAGAGGACAACATTTGATTGACCCAAGGAAGGCAGGAGAGATAAGCCAAGTCAAGAAGCAGGGAGCAGTCAGAACCCTGGTTTTTGAATTTGAGCACTGCTCATCATTAAATCTGCGATTTGATCTCTAAGTGATGGCAGCAACTAAGCATGGGTGGCAGGAAGGGTTTAGATCAAACCACATATACTGAGCCATGAACAGGACAGGCTGTTGGACATTTCTGAAACAGACTACACATACACATCAGTAAGTGATCCCATCCTTTGACCGTGACCAAACTTTAATGCATTCTAAGTTAAAGGAGTTATTTTTTCTTACTGAGACATAGATGCAGGACAAATCTGTCAGTCTGAATGAATCAACCTAATTATCACTTTCCCTGAGGCTCAGGCTTACTCATTAATACCAGACTGCTCCTTTTATATGAATTCACAGACTTTTCATCTGATTAAGTGCTTTGCATAGATGTAGTAATTATAGTGGGTGATTTTAACAGTCACATTTATGTTGACAATGAAAGTTTCAAGACGGCAATTAAAGTATTACATACAATTTGCTTTTCTGAAAAGTGAGCCGGCTTTCTGTTTTAATCGCGCCCTTGATCTTATATTATATATATATATTTGGCAAAGAAATGTTAATCTTTAATCGTGATTTATACTTTTATAGCCGTATTGTGTTTTACCCATTGATGCTTTATGTGAAAAGTGCTGGTGTACACTTCACGTTGTCTAGGAATGTGGTGCTAGTTTTGGGAGTCAGCTTCCACAGTTGCTATGGCAGGCCTCTGAGTTACCTGGCTTACTGAATGAAAAGCCGAGCTCAGGCAGGGCAGGGGAGTGATCTTGTAGAGGGACAGGAAATAGATCCTGCTGGCCATGCATTTTCACTGCTTGGTAGGTAAATCATTCACCTGCATCGTGCAGTTTAGCCTGTTATACATAACGAAAGGCTATATAAATAGACATTTATTGTGATTAGAAGGATTAGAAGAAAATTCTTCGTGTTATCTATATAATTGGTAATTAAAGCTCTCTATATGTGTTGTTTTCTCACTCTGTGTGTGTGTGTGTGTGTGAGAGAGAGAGAGAGGGAGAGAGGGAGGGAGTCAGAGTGTGAGCAGTGTGTGTCTGTGAGGCTGTTTCTCAGTCTCTCCACGTGCGTCTCGTCCACATCTGCCGGCTGTTCGATGAGAACATTCAGCTAAATGTCTGATCGATAGGCGCTCCCAGCACTGCTGCTGCTGCCTGAATACTGAGAAGACACGGCCTGTGAACATGTACCTCGTCTGTGTGAGTAGCTGTGGATTTCTATCAGCTGGGTGTTTTCTGCAGGTACTGACTTTGATAGATATGGTCTCATTCACAAAGCAACTTGAACTCCAGGAACATTGTTGCACATCGTCTGAATCTGTTTTATTCTGCTTCCAAACACTGTAGTAATAACAGAGGCGTCAGTCCTGCTGTTTGATCCACATGTTTGCATCTTATCAGAAAGTGCATATTGTTGTATAACTGGAAGTCTTTATCTCATTTACACAAACTGTTGTGCTCTTTGTAACAAGGAGAGGAGTTTTTGGATGAGTATCCTCTTCTGTCCCTGTGGAATCTCTCGTTTTGTTCGTTCTCTCTGCTGCCGCTTACATGATCATTCTTTACAAAAATCCTGCTGTGTATGATTGTGGATTGTTACAAAAATGTTTATTTGTTCTGTTTGGATCTGTTTGCCCTTCAGCTCTTTGTGTTGCTTTTTGTGTTAATCCAGGTTTCACAGAGATGATGACTGACTAATGTAGACAAGGATAATCTCAGTGAGTGTTTAACTTAAACCAACCTACTGTTTCAATTGCACACTCAGTTTTATTTGGACCAAGAGGCAACTTCTGGGTCTGAACGGTGAAATCAGCATGCCGAATATCAAAACCTGTAGTTCCTTGGAGAGGCCTCTTGACACACAAGAGTGTGTTGAGTAAGAGGCAGGTGCCAGTTTGGATAACAGGTGATGGGTGTAACAGAATGGATGTTATAGAAGTGTAGGGTCTACAGGATACATAGAGAGTTAAATTAATGTCTAGATTTGTAGGTGAGAAGTTGGAATATAATAAAACAGACACATTAAAGGAACTAGAGCCACAGGATGCTTTACCTCAAACAATGTACAGTAGTCAACAAGCGTGGGTATTGCTCGAATTCAGGAATTTTTATTTTATAGATAAAACAATTCTAAATAAAAAAAATCAAAATCAAATACCAAATAATAATTTCCTTTAACATCGTAAAAAATTAAGGCAGCATTTTCCACTTACTTTTTGTTAGTTTACTGAACCTCTTGGAATTTTAAGTTGGTAAAAATCAATATTATCTATTTTGGCGTATGCTAAAATATTAAAACATTTGAGTTTAACCAAACTGAAAGAGCAGCATTTTGACCACATCATACTTATTTAAAATAAGTAACATTTAGACAAATTATTTATGCAGCCCACTTCAAAAGATAGTTAGCATTGCTATAACTTTATGAGGAAAGAGAGGTAATAGTTTCCATATGTACAGATCCATGATCAGTGAGCGCAGGAGGTGGGCGGGTCGTGATGTTTTACTTCGGATATAGACAATTAAATTGAGTTCTGTAGAAACAATTAAAAAAAATTAAAAGTAAAATCAGTTTTATGATAGATAACATTAAGTTACCAAAACATTCACACTTTTTACTTATGTGCAACTTAAATAAATTCAGAAAGAAAAGGGAATTAATATACTTTAGAACACATTGAAGGGCTTTTTACAGTGAAGTTGGTAAGGGTTAACTGTTTTGTTTTGATAATCCTACCACACAGGTTAGAGTTAAACCTGAAAACAGATTACATCCTAAGGTAACTGACACCTTGTCCCCAATATCCAGTGGTAACTTAAAGATAACTGTCACCTTATGACAGTTTGTCATGGCTTTTTTAACCTCAACCTTTTACTTTTTGACATACTGAGAATCAGATCGTGGTGGTTTGTTGGTGACTGGTTGTATCTGTGCAGATCACACCCTTTCAATTGTGTGAGGAAAATTAGCCTGCACCTATGAGCATCAGGATGTTTTTGGACTGCTTTAAAGTAATAAGAATGAAGGAGGGATGAGCTTAGAAAAAGGATTTCATCTTGGATTGATCTGATGTTTGATCTTGGATTTTGATCAAGGCCAAAATCAAGGTTAGGCTTTGACTCTGTAGGCTGCTGATGGGAGAACAGATGCCCTTTTCATCATTTTTTCTTCTATCTTGGGATTTTTAAATAACAGTCAGAAACAACTACCTCCACAATTACACATAGATGATGTAATGTCATGACTTATCTCATTTCTTCACAGATTTTTCTCGGTTAGGACACAATGCATCACAAACCATATTATTCATTAGGTACATGCAGAGTAAACAAAGGAGAGGACAAGCTCAAGTACATTTGAACCAATAGAACCAAGTAGGCTAACTTGACTTCAATACCAGTACCCAATAGTACCATTTTCTGTATTTTACTACTGTATATTAAAACATTAATGTAATAAAAAAGTGAGAAAAAGACTTAATCTTTAACAAAAACTTATCTAAGTAGAAAATGCATTGGAGGTTTCAATTGAGCTGTCAATGCATCACTTAAAGATGTATGTATGATCCATTAGCCCGGCTGCGTATTACTGCTACAGCTGTTGATTGTGAGCTTCCTTTATCCAAATGATGACAGAAACATAATATAATTCTTCTGCTACTTGGTATTTCTGACATAATTCAGCTGTTACCATAATGGGAGACTTTGTATTCAAATACCACAAATTACCAGATTCCCAAGTAAAATGAATATCATGTATATGAGAAAGAAGGACAGCACACAGACTAAACACACGAGCTAAAGGCAATCAGAGCAGTGAAAAGAGGCAGAGCAGGCAATCACAAGTGAGGAGAGAAACACAAGGAACTACACTGGAAAACAACCCAGTAAATCAGTGAGTCATGCAAATACAAGACAGCTTACACAAGATGAATAACAGCGTGACTAACACAGAAGGTGGGGGTCACACTTAAAGATTAAGGCTGGGGAGGTGAGCAGCAAGGGTAAACATTCCATGTTCCAATACTTGCCCAAGGTCATAGAGCCCACCATGGCTGTGACTGTGATGTCCCGCTCTGCATCCTGAGCAGCAGAGGCTTGAAAATAATTAGGTGACATAATAATATATAAGAATCTAAATAGGAATCCCTGCACCCAGACTTGAGGCACTTTGTTAAAATCATTACTATTTTCTGTCAATCAAGCAGGTTAAGCGAATGGATGAATGGATATTCCAGCTAGATAAGGCTGGCAGCAAGCAAGCACCTGATATTGTCCATCCTAATTTGTAGTGTGGATACTTGGCATTTCAGAGTGTGCTAGTTATGTGAACTGGACTTCACCTCCTTCAGGAAAGTTCTAGTCTGTTCATATTGTTATGAGAAAAAGGTGGCCCAAATGCCACATCGAAAGACAGGTTTCGAATAAAATAACAAGCTTTTTTGAACCAGTAGAACAGATGTTAAAATAAGTCCAGGCAGGGAGAAATAAGGCCTCTTTACGTGGGTACACACAGGGTCCAGAAATGAGGTGTGCTTGGCCAGGTGGCAGGAATCAGAGCAAGGATGCTCTGGGTGTCTTGGATTTCATCAATAAAAAATGACTACAAACTAGATGGCCCTATTATTGTTTGCTGTTCTCTTGGAACCAAAACGTATTGAAGGGATAGTCACTCTTCTGCTCATGAGTTGCTCAGCATGCAGAGCATGAGCAGAGCTGCTGCTACAGGATTGAAACAAGAATCCCTGGATGAGAGAGAGAGAGAGAGAGAGAATGAAGCATCTGGCACTAAAGTACGTGGTTGCAGTAATCAGAAACTGGCATCATAGAGCCATTAACATGCAGTAGCACAGACCTGCCAGGCTTGTTTGTCTCTCTCAGGCTTTTACACATAGACTCACATAGAGTCATAGCTGAATAATTACCTGAGATTTGTGCATGAGACACTGAGAAGAAAGTCTGAGTCCAGTCAGGTCCAACATGCCTTCATAAAAAAATGTCACATTTCATTAATAATACAAGATAAAACATTAACATTACCAGAACATATGGACACATTTGACACATTTTTACGATTGAACCAACAACGTGAGGTTGCAGGGTTGAGGATGGTGTGGTGAGGATGCAGGGTTGAGGATGGTGAGGATGCAGGGTTGAGGATGGTGAGGGTCAAATCCCCCTAATGCTGCAGCACCTGCTGTTAAGTTTGGCTTTTAGTGGTAGTTGGAGTTAAGCATTAAAAGTACAGGTGAAGATTAGGCATTAAAACAGGGTATGAGGTTATCTTAAAACAAACTCTGCAAGGAAAGCTGTTATCGTTCCTTTTTACTTCTTTTACTACTTAAAGACATTTGTTTCATACTGGTACATCCTTTCATTTACTGTTGAGTACAAGCCGCACTGTTGCACAGTTTCTATACTATATATAGCTGGTAATGTATAACAAAGTATTAACTCTAACTCTACTTTACAGTTTTTTCAGTCGCTAACAAGCATTTGTCCAAACAATTGTCACATTTTTACAATGTGCACAGAATCGGTGTGTTGTGACCTTACCATTCACACATGTCGTGTCGTTTTCACACAACATGCAGTCAGTAAACACATTTCTACAATGCTTACATTTTCTTAACAGATAAGTGATGGATGATGGATAAAAAAAATGATGGATCATTTTTGTCTTTTTTACAAATGTTAGCACACAACACAGTAAAAACAACAATATTCCAAACCTTAGCTACAGTATAAAACCTCTACTTCTGCAACAATATCAGCTCAAAAACAACACATCAGATCAAAACTAAGCTGATAATTATCAAACAATTTAATAATTGACAAACAGCTGATTTATGATGGATCAATTGGGCCAACCACAGCTGATTGTAGACTGGATGCAGAGGCAGGTGCTGAGGATTCTTCAATGGAATTGACACATAAAGGAGGACCTTGAGGGGTGATGTTTTTGGGAGCGTACACATGAAAAGACAATCAAAGTAATGTCTGGACGAGGGTTCAATCTCGCCAAAAGGCGTCAGCGAGGACGGAATGTTAGAGGTAAAAGGGCCACAGCTGAAGTACCAGGACAGAGAGGGGCAAACATCACAATGTGTGCACTTGGAAATACTGGACTGATCCATCATAGATGTCAGATTGGACCTACTATACTGAGTGACCTTCACCAGCACCTGGTTCCAGAGCAGGATCAGGAGGGAGATGACGATATTTGTCATCACCTGGGACAATGTGGCTTTCCATCACTCTCAAGCCATCACAACATGGTTTGAAGTCCACCCAAGACTGGTCCGTCTCTTCCATTCACCCTATTCACCTGTTCTCAATCCCACAGAGTTTTTTTTCTGCATGGAGGTGGAAGGTTTGTGACCATCAGCCACATGACCACATGTCACTCCTTGATGCCATGGATGCAGGGACATTGCAGTTGAAGACTGCCAAGCATGGATCCGTCATACCAAGCGGTTTTATCCCCGGTGTATCGCCTTGGATGACATCAGATGCAACGTTGACGAAAACACATGTTTTTGTGTGACAGAATGATTTCACTTTGAGTCTGATTTCCAGTGTTTGGGTGAGAAGTGTGTTAGAGAAAGATGTATTGTATTTTGAAACGAAGTGTTAGTGTATATTTAACAAAATGTGCTTTTGAGAATAAAATTAAACCATTTGGTGTCTGTGTTAAGAGTTTAGAAAACGATCTGAAGAGTGGGTAAGCTCTTGTTAGCCATTGAAAAAAACTGTAATATATGGTGTTAAAAAAAACAAGGTGGACCTATTGTCCTAAATGTACATGTGAACATACTGTATATGCATTTGTATAGATAAGTAATATACATATATCAAACAGGATGGTTGATATCTGGTTACCGTGGCACTTGTCAGTGGCTGGGATATATTAAGCAGCAAGTGAATACCTGTCCTTAAAGCTGATCTTTGAAGCAGGAAAAAAATGTACAGTAGACTTTGACAAGGACCAAAATGTGATGTTAGACGACTGGGTCAGAGCATCTCCAAAACTGCAGCTTTTGTGTGTTGTTCTGCAGTTGCCAGTATCTATTAAAACTGGTCTGAGGAAGGAAAAGAGGTGAAACAGTGACATGGGTCATGGGCAGCTAAGGGCTGAAGGCCAAGGAATCGAGGCTGGTCTGTGTGACAGAGGACTGATAGGAAAGTGTCAGAACCAACTTTGTTTGTGCATAAGGGCTGCATAGTTACAGACTAACCCCCATCCTCTGCTACACCACACATCAATGTCAGCTGCCTTGCATGCCTTGCACTTGTGAATAATCTCATCTGTAGAACATTGAACTCCAAATAGTTTGAAATGGTTTTATTAGTCTTTCCAGATTGATGTGTGCAGCAACAGCTGCTTCCCCAACACCATTGCTTATGTCTTTCTTTGTTGTCATTGTGTTAACACACACCTGGATGTTCCAAAGCAGCAAACTGCCAAAACATCTGTTTTTATAGAGGTCTGTACACCTGCTGATGATCAATTCATCAAGGACTGATCATCAGCAGCACCTGCTGCAGCTCACTCAACTAATTCAAGCCTAGAAGCAGAACTAATGATATGGTAAAATATGTTGCTGTATGTCTAAAAATTGTATTTATTGATTTTTTGGCGGGTGGGGGGGGGGGTACTAACTTTTAAACATGACTGTATCTTTAAACATACATTGCATGTAGGTGCAAATCTAGTACAAATTACCACAGAATGTAAATTATATGTATTATTGGCTGATATTTACATTTAAGACAGTGACTAACGTAGCATGAGACGATGCAGCCATGTTATTGGTGTGTCTGAGGTATGAAATGTCCCTTTTTCTGCGTTTGATATGGTTGACTATTGTCTGCAAACAAGCATGGAGACCCCCTTAATGCTCGTTTGCAGACAATTATAGTCAAAGATGGATATGAGAGGGCATTTACCTCCAGACTTTCACCTAGAGGGCTATGAATTTAAGAGCTTCATGACCATTTACACACCATCCCTTCAGTTGTGTTTTCCCTTATAGTTTAATTTGACACCCAGATCTGTGTGTAGTACAGAGGTGAAGGGCCCAGCTGTCCATAGTAGTGGAATTCACTTACCACCACTAACACACTTCACTGTCCAAAACATATCATCAGAAACAAAGTGGACCAACAACTGACTGTGAATATAATTATTTATTTACTCCAATCCAAGAAGTGTACACATATGTAAAGGTATAAAATTTGTTTAAATAAGCAATTGTTCTATTTCATAGTCATGTAAATTTCCATCATTTAGACTGAAACCCCTGAAGACTTCTTTAAAAGTGATGACATAAGACACCACAAACAACAAAAAATTTATTAAAGGGCACAACGAACGTTAGTAGAGTTTGCAAAAGCTGTCCAGCAGTTTGCTACCTGACTTTGGAAAGGGTTGTTTCCATCAGATTGTTTATTAAAAAGAAAGAATCTGAAAATGGAGACAAGATAAATGCTTGTTAAAAAGTTTGTATGGATGAGAAATGGCAGAGAGGGTTAAAGGCTGGTAGATGTGGAACTTATTGCTGCTGTAGCTCATAATGTTGCTATAGGCTTCAGATTTGTTACTGCTAAAGTTTGTTGTGATATTGATGCCATTATTGCTGTAAAATCACTTCAGTCTCCAGATAGTGACAGATGTCCAGTGTGATGTCACGGTGAAAAACGGAAGGTTAAAACAATCACCCACTGAGGCAACGGATCAGGTGACCTTTTAGTCTGCTGGTGGACTGTTTGGTTTGTTGTCTGGATTAAGATGAGGATGGTGATAACCCTGAGGCTGGTGAACAGAGGAACTCTAGGAAGAGAAAAGCAGAGAGATATAATGAGGTATTAGTGCTGATAACCTCACAGTTTACAAAGAAAGCTTGAGCACAACAAGTCCCTTTTTAAAGTTCCAGACTGACCAATCACCTGTAGGCTTCTGTTAACTGAGACTGTTACAATCATAACAATAACAACAATAACTTTGCTGTAACAATAATAATGGTTCCATGACATATGTCCTGATGCTAAAAGAAATTTACAAAAAAAACAGTAAAACAACACTAATACAACTTAAATACAATGTGGCAAGAATACAAGAATAATGAAACTTAAGCTTTCAACAGGTACATTGAGTGAGTAACCAAGTAAACACCAGATTAAGACTATTATACATTCATTATAATAATGGGTGGTAATGTCCTACATCAACAATACCACGGTTAATACTATGTTTAAGTAATAATGCATTGAATATTATAGGATGTCATGTAACATAAAAAACCTTATATCAGATTTTATAAGCTGTATAAATACTTTATTAGGCCATATAACTGTTATTATTATGACCATTATTTATTTCATTTACTGCTTCTTATTTAGCATTTTGAATCCATTACCGTTCTGTTTATAACCCATCCACACATTATTTCTTTTTTTCCCTTTTACCACGTTCCAGCTTTCTAGTTCAAATCTGTTATTTATAATGAATGTCTTTCCACTTTAAATCATCATCTGTGCCAGTCTGAACCTCTCTGCTGTCTATTTTGACAGCAGTCTGTTCAAACCTCCTCCAACCATTCAAACGCTGAATAACCAATCGTTTATGTTTCTACCATTTTGAACCTATAATTTATTCGGATGTATCCTATTTTATAATTACTGATGTGTGTTATAGGAGACACCCCATCAATGATGTGCCATTGTGATTTCCTCCCTCCTCTCTACATTCTAAATACTTCAGTCTCTAGTTTTCCTTTAACTCCAGGCCCTCCATCAAGTAAAACCCTTTTAGATATGAAACACTTTTTTTCTGAATCCTGCTGTGCTCTACTCTGCTCAAATTCTTTATTAAACATTTTTGAATTATATAATTGTCATTAAGTCACTTCACCTGCATTTTATTTTGAGCCCCTCATTGTGAACTCACACTCAGTCCTTCCCAGTGAGAATGCAGGTATTTTGTTGGTGGCTTCAATTCACACCTATTGATAAACTG
Organism: Parambassis ranga; assembly: GCF_900634625.1. Lineage (NCBI taxonomy): Eukaryota > Metazoa > Chordata > Actinopteri > Ambassidae > Parambassis > Parambassis ranga. Next base: position 567,400 of record NC_041032.1, on the reverse strand, counting down.
TTTGTTATCCTTCTCTGTTGTGCTGCCCTAGTGTTTAAGTGTATTAATGTGTTTGTTTCTGAATGTTTTCTTCCTTCAGTGTTTCAGTATTTGCATGTTTCAGTCTAATAATCCTCAGCTCAGTCTTAATTACGCCCTAATAATTAGAAAATCCCGATAATCTACTGCTTAATCAAGGCAATTCAGCTGACTGACAGCGCACACACACACACACACACAAAGATGCATGCATGCACACACGCACGCATTCTACAATTATCAGCCTAGCAAAAGACTTTGAAGCAAATAATTTTGTGTCTCAACATCCACTAATTACCAGCAGCTGAGGAATGCTGCGGGAGTCTAAATCAGCTCCTCTGGAAATTACAAGATATACAGCTAATAATTACACACACACACACACACACACACACAGGATAGTGTGTTCATGCATCTGTATCCAACGTCAGTGGTGTGAATCTTTAGTCTTGATCAGATAAAAAGGCCAGTCTGCACATTTAAAGAGACAGTTGAACATTTAGTGGGATCCTCTTTCTCATGTCTCACAATTGGAAATCAGATTTATCCATGTTTTCTGGGGTAAAAAAATTAGTCAAATGTAAATTCATAAGTGGAACATGACTAGAATGTGATGCAGTGCATGTTAAATCATGTGTAAGGCACATAACTGTCATCACCATGACCGATGATGTGTAGATTTTGCTGACTGTACATTCATGATGGATGTGTAATATTTGGACATTAATGTGAACTCACTGTCGTGTCCAAGAAACCAGTATTCAAGAAACCCATGTCTGCATTGATAGAGCTTATTAACACGGCCCGTTATCCTGCTTGAAGTATCCATCAGAAGATGGTAGGCTGTAGCTTTTAAACCAGGCTCAGTTGGAACTAAAAGGCCCAAGGTGTGCCAAGAAGATCTCCCCAACACCATTACAGCAACAGCCGGAACCACTGATACAAGACAGGATGGATCCATGCTTTCATGTTGTTCACATGCCAACAAACATGGCTGCAGTTACATTAGTGATCCAGTGTGAAATGTAGCTGAGAGAATAGAACCAGTGTGGCTGCTGCAGCTCAGCTGTAACCAGCGCCTATCGCTTCCCTTCTCTCAGTTCCAACCAGTCTGTCTCTGATGTTTGGCATTAATAAAGCATTTTTGCCTATAGAACTGCTGCTCAGTGGATATGTTCTCTTTTTTGGACCATTCTCAGCAAACCCTAGAAATGGTTCAGAGTGAAATTCTCAGTAGATCAGCAATTTCTAAAAAAAAAAAAACAAAAGAACTGCAACATCACTTACAACACAGTTTCTTCTTCATCTTGAAGCTCAGTTTAAATTTCAGCAGATCATCTTGACCATTTTAACATGCATCAAGCATTGAGTTGTTGCCATAAGACAGAATAGGTCAATACATCAATGTAGAAGCAGCATAAGGTCGATTATATCTCTATACAAACAGAAACATGACAGTCCAACTATGCATTAACCTGCGGGTTAATTCAGTCTAAAGACATTTAGCACTGTCCTCATGCTTTGTATTGTATGCCTCTCCATGTTTTCAATCTTTAATGCAACAACTGTACTTTCACTGGACGGCACCAGCTTTTCTTCTTCTTGTATGGCCCAACACTCAATGTGTGGAATGTAGTAACAGCAGTCACTGGAAGTGATTTGAGTGTGTGCATATTTTACATGTAACAATCAGAAAACCTTTGTACATAGTGAACAGTCGACTAATCTAACTATGGAGTTGGATGTTGCAGCACACGATGCCAGAGGCTGCCATCTTACTGTTATCATGTTAGTTATGATATACAGTATATTCTGCAATCTAACACTGTTTAATGTTCACATCCTAATCCATCCTATTTATAATTAGAATGGCACATTATGAATCATTGAAAACGCATCTATTTCTAAGTTTACATTTGCACTGTGTGATGATACAGTGAGGTTCTAGTACTCACTGCCTTTTGCTTGGGGCCTGATTGGAATTTAACAACAACAAAAAAAGCATTAAACAGGGTTTCCATGTTTATGGCAGTCCTACTTCCTTCTATTTACAAACAGGAGCACAACAAAGAGACCCATAAAATAAAGAGAAGAAACCAACGCAGCTAAAAAAACAACATGAATAAATAAGCAGGAAGCAGAAAGCAAGCGTTAAAACAGCAGGAAACAAACCACGCAGACTGAGAATTTGGTGAGGATTTAAAATGGTTGGTTCAGCAGCTTGAATAGACACATACACATACACACACACACAAAGAGGCTGGCCACTGCCATCTCCCTCACTGGTCCAGCTATAACAACCCATTAGTAATCACTCCTCGACTCTCAGTGGCTCTTTTTGCCCAAATGACTTCCATCCACCCAATCTGCATAAATCTGCATTAATTGACGATTTTCACTCCACAGAAAACAAATGTGCATTAAAAACGCCTCCTTATCTATCAGCTTTTAAAGCAGACACACACACACCATGCACCGTCCACACACCGCAGCCTCAACTGGCACAAAAACTGTATGTGGAGACAGGCACTATCGCTACAGCAACATTCAAAAAACATATCATGGATGTTGTAAAGATAGCACCAGAGGAAACATCTCTAATCTTTCTAGTTGGGACCAGAACAGATTTCTAGTCCCATTCCTGGTCCCTGAAGGATAAACCCCGGTAAGTTAAAAGGAGCCTGGCTGCAGTCATCTCTTGTCTCTGAGTCTCAGTCTTAAACTCTGTGGTACATCCCTTTTCACACTGATAGCAGGCTCTGGTCCACTGAGCTGTCCTGTTGCTACGGAGACCCTGACCTGGATAGGGAGCTGGGAGATATGATAGATGGATGTTTGTGCTGGTCAAAGCAGACTGAATACTGTACTACAAATCATGCACTGACATATAACATTAACACACACAACACAGGAAGCCTTCAATCACTTGCACCCTCTGGTCTGCTGCACCTCTCATCAGTCACAGCAGGTTGCTTAAGTATCTAGACTTCAGTAGTTTCTATTTCTTAAGTAGTCACTTATTTGATCAATGAGCAGTTTACTGCTGAGGTCTGCACTTAAGTACTTCAATTGTTAACTAGTTAACTGGTTGAGTTGTTCAATGATCAGGTTTTACTTAATCCTGGTTATGTTCTATGCTTGTAAATGCTCTCAATAACATGGATAAGACCTGCTCATGGAGTACACTGATAAAAACCATGGATCTGGTGCATGTATAGCCTGGCCAGCCATGCAAAGAATTAGTCTGGTGTCTGTGGATTCAAGGTGGATTTCAGGGTGCAGGACTAACAGACACAAAATAAACTGCCTCTGGATTCATTTGAATAAACATACAACCAATCAAAAAAAGCAAGTGTGGCGGCAGAGCGACAACAAAACTGCTACATCTAAAGCGGCATGCAGAGGCCCAGGACACCAGTAAATGACTGTTCTCAGTTTTGCTATAAATCCTTGAAAATAAGCACATCTGCAAATATTTTTGTAAGAGCCAAGCAGCAAGTCATGCATAAAGCCCACAGTTATGATTGGTACGATACGGTTTGTACCAAGTAGAACTGGCTTTAAAGGGAAGGGATTCCTGACCCATTTCACACAGAGAAAATTCCTTGACTGAATAGGTATGGGTGGCCAGAGTATGCATGTAACCACTTTTCTCAGGTTTCTGAACATGTTCTGCTGGTATAATAAAAGCTGTGTGCATGTTATCAGAGCCCTGGTTACTGTTGTGATTCTACAGGGATATGAAACAATAGGATCTCTGTTATTACCACCAGTACTACAATCAGTGTTTCAGATTACTATTTCATTATCAACAGGTTCTGTGCATGAGCTCCACAATGAAGGTCTGATACAGACAGCTAAACAGATGGTAAGGCGTGTCTACTTACAGTTAAAGCACTGATGTGGGCTCCAACCTGAACTCATGTCAGATGGTGGGCTGCTGACTCTAATAACCTTGTTAAAACTAGCTAGGTTGGTGTTTGCAACTGCACTAGAGTTCTGAACTAGTCATTTTCTCTAACTGACTGCAATGCACACTGACAAATATACTACAAGATGTAAACAGAAAGTGAAGAAAAATAATCAACCAGTTGTGCTAGTATATAAATGATTTATAGAAACAGTCAATCATGAATTGGATCTTTAAAAAAGTGATGTGAAGGTGAGGCTGGCTGTTTGACTGGTAGTAGGTCAGCAGTTACGTGCTTCAGTAGATTGTGGTGCCAGATCCCTCTCTGCTCCGAGTATTCACTGACTAAATCTGTGTGAGTAAGATGTCATGTGTGCTCTAATTACTAAACTGCATCTCCCATATTCTTAGATTGGATCAGATCAAATGAACCTGCCAGTTAAGTTTTTTAAACCATATCTTTCCTGAAACTTTCTTTCACCTCTTCTTATCTTCTCTTCTTATATTTTCCACTTCTGACTGATCCCACCTCATTTCACCTGCCTGAAAGCTGGGTGAGTTACCATGACAACTGGCTAATGTCAGCTATCATCTCTCCAATCCTATCTGCAGCTCATCTGCACATTTGAGAGGGAGTCTTTAACCTGTTCAATACGTATTTCTTCCACGTCTCACCTGTCTTGTCTGTCTTTAGGCCGTCTTCCCTTCAAGGAGCTCTCGGGTGTTTTCAGCAGCCCGCGCCAAACTGTCAGCCATCAGTGCCTCTTCCAGACTCCTCCTGGCCTTGTACACTTTCATTTCCTGCTCCCTGCATACACATACACATACACTTTCAGTCAATGCAAATTTATCACACCCCACAGACCAAGCCTGCACCTGAAGCATTCAATCTCACTGCAACAATGCTGAACAGAAAACATAAATCATATAGGCATCGAACAGCCATTAGCACGTGTGTTAGAAATGACACATAGCTTTTCTCGATTGAAAGTCATTCAAACCTAAATTATTCATTCTTTGGGGCAAGAATCAGGTCAGGAATGACAATCCACCAAGTTTGTCTTTTTTCTATATATATTTGAATTTGAAGTTTGCCCACTAACAAAGAAATGATCAGTCTACAATTTTAATGGTAGGTTTATTTGAACAGTGAGAGACAGAACAATAACAAACAAAGAAAAATGTATTTCAAAAAAGTTGCTAATTTACATTTTCATGAATGAAATAAGTATTTGATTCCTTCACAAAACGTGCTTTAGTACTTGGTGGCAAAACCTTTGTTGGTAATCGCAGAGGTCAGACATTTGTTGTAGTTGGCCACAGGGTGTTATTGTTCTGTCTCTCACTGTTTAAATAAACCTACCATTGGAATTATAGACTGATCTTTCTTTTGTTAGTGGGCAAACTTATAAAATCAGCAGGGGTTCAAATTATTTTTCTGTACATCTCCAATATTCATACTGAGGTTTACTGAAATGTTTACCTCACAGGATTGTTAGACTCTGTGTTCTAATGACAATAATCCCATGTTCAAGAATGACAAAATGTATTGAAAGTTCAAAATAGGAATAGTGGTTAAATTAAGCAAAATAAAAAGATGAAAAGGCAAAAGGAGAGAAGGGTGAGCCTAGTGTGGTGACAGAGGAAGAGGAGGAGAAAATATAAAGGGTATGAGGAAGGGGGGGGAGAAGAATGAGAGCGATTTAGGATGACAAGCACATTTGAGAGAGAGAGAGAGAGAGAGAAAGCAAAGTGGGAAAGAATGGGAAATTAATGGAAGAGAGAGATAAGAAAAGGAGGAGGAAGAGTGGAGGGAGGGAGAAGATATTAAAGAAGAGGAGACAGATGAGGAGGGAGTGGGATGGAAAAAGACAAAGGTGGAAAAACAAAGGAAAGAGGGACACAAGGATGCATCATTGGAAAGAGGGAAGAGATGAAGTGAAAAAGGAATAGAAAAAAGGGGAGGAAGGTAGAGAGTATAGTATGGAGTGTAGGAGAGGAAGAGGAGGGAAGGTGAGGAAATAAGAAAGGATTGTGAGAAGAAATTTCAAAGGCAAGAAGAGGAGAGGGAGGCAGAGAGGGTAGTGAAGGCAGTGATGTATTCCAGTGATTCTGCTGTAATGGCTTTGTCCAGCTGTTCTCTCTGCTCCGTTTTCCTCTGGACACACACAGACACACACACACAGTCAGAGAGCAGTGTGTCCCCACAGTGCCTCCTGCTGTCAGACTGTAGTAATGTGGTTTAGTCTGGCCACATGAGGACCAATCTGTCTTCAAATCAGGAGGAAAGGAGTGCACTGCCCCAACAACAGCAAGTGCCATCACAGGGATTCAAAACACAAATGTAGCGGTCCACTGTCCCCTTTGTCCCATGCAGGTTCCTGTCTGGGAGGCATATTTTCTGGGTGGCTGCCTGGAAGAATGAAATCTTTCTAAACGCGGAGTGATGCTGATGACGGAGGTAGCCCAGTGGCTTGCATGCTAATGCTTCTGTCCTTTCACAGCTGGTCTTTCTGAGCAAATGAAGGCACGTTTGTACAGATGGTAAACATTTATTGAATCAGATGTTTGCTGTAAATTTCCCGGTGTGTTTGCCTCTTCACCTTCCCCCTCCCCCTCCAACTCCTTCATGCTTCATTACTCCTCATTTCCATCACATGCGACAGTGATATCTTCCCGTTATTTGATCCCTAGATGCCACTCTGTCCTCTCTGAGAATACTTGTAGAATCTATATCCAATATTTAATGTATCCACTTGTGGTCCAGAAATTAGAAAGAGATGATGTATGTGTTTTTTATTCCAGGAGCATCTTTGCTTTTTGAAGGGGCAGCTTCTCCTGGGTAGGTTTGAAGGTGGAGCAGCCCAAAGAAGAAGCAGGGCTTTAGCTCCCAATCCCCTCAGCATGGTATTTGTGTGCTGGTACTTGGAAGCCAGCTGGTGTCTGAGCCCTGCCTCATTTGCACCTAGGGAGCAGGGTGTGTCGACTCAACAGCAGCCAATTTACATTATTGTGTCATATTCAGCAGGTGGGTTTGCTTTTTCAAAGGCTTGTTTAAAGTTGATGTTATTTGTCACTGTAGTTTGGATAAGGTTGTTATGGTTGTTGCAGTACAGAAGTTGATGTGGCGTGTAATAATCCTGTCCTCCAAGTCTCTATCAATCCTGTAGTTGTGTAATAATGTACTCCAACTACTGGCACCTGCTTGGCTTTGCAGATTCAGTGTTGCTCAGGGGACGTCTACTGCAAATGCAGATAAATTGAACTGATTCCTTTGCTTTGCAGAGGCAAGAGAAGGTACGTTTTGTCTGTTTGTCCCTGTAGGTACGTCACACTTCTTCTGTGAGACCTGTGACCTGGCTGTACTATAGGATTTCCATGCTGTAATCACTAAATAGCTATTGTCAGAGAAAATTTGGTAGAAATGGAAGTTTTAATGCCCCCTAAAGTGCCACCATCTGGTTTGGATGGAGCTTATTTAAATCTTCAAAAGCACCCTTTGGGGCGGCAATGAGTTTTGAGCAGCAAACGAATAATGACATTTTTATAGTTGCTGATAGGACTGGAAAGGGAGAAAGAGTAAGCATTTGTAAGCACTAGCATTAAAAAAATGAGGCACCAAAATGAAATAAAATGACTAAACTGGATGTGGACAGTGAAAGGAGTTTAATGTCAAAGGGTAAATTGTCTGACGGGTTGTGACCTGAGGAGCGGGCTCATGGCAATGATAATTCCTGTGATGTTTTGAGTCTGTGTCTGCTGCCTACACTTAGTAAAAATAGCTCATATGCAAACTGCTGAGCAGGTTCAGACTGCACAGTGCTCCTGCAGAGCGTGCCAGCGGCCACGTTCACAGGCCTCTACCTCACTGAACACTGATGACTACAATGATTACAGCAAGGTTAAAGATGTACTGTTGAAGGATGCCTGAGGCATACTGACAGTGGTTTAGGAGCCATAAGACGAGTGAAAGGTCCAACATGGAGGATCTGAGGATTCCTTTCAATTGCTGGAGTTGGCCGTCAGATCTGATAGATTATGATGATTTGTGTTGTTGCTGGAGCAGTTTAAAACCACAGTCCTTGAACAGACCGCTGTGTATCACTCAACAGAAAGTGAAGAAGGCAGCCAGACGGCGCTTCACTGGCACATGGCTATGTGCTAACAGTGGTATGCTTTCAGTGTAACCCTGTTTTGGTTCGTTTTTCTGAGCACATAAATTTAAGTATTTGCGAAGCAGGAAAAGCATGTATTTGGACACTGGAAAAAAGGACAGGCACAGCACTACATAGCAAAATTGGCATGGCTCAAATCTGGCTCACTTCAGTGCTCTTATTTGGCCCACTTGTGACGTGGAATGACAGTACTCAAGTGGCACATCTGAGCCACAAGCAGGCCAGACTATAGCCACATCTTCACCAAAATGGGCCACGAGAGACTCGCGTACATTTCTTTAGGTCTGTATCAATGCCAGAAGTGGGCAACATTTGCTTACTATCTGGGTTTAGTGTCATGATGTCTTAAACAGCTATAAGCCTCCACCCAGACCTCCCTATACTTAGCCACCCCGTTAAGCTCTTCCAGGGGAATAATAAGGTGTTCCCATGCCATCTGAGATATATATAAACCCTCCACTGCATTCTGGGGATGCCTCAGGGTCTGTTCCTGTTCCTGCATGGAACACCTTGGGAGGTGTCCTGGTGGAATCCTAGCAGGTGTCCAAACCACCTAAAACTGGATGTGGAATGCCAGCTATCACCAATGGGGCAGAAAATGGTTCTTTCAGCACAGACTGAAAGGAAGCTGAAAAAAGCAATGTGAAGTGAAGATCGGGTAAAAAAGACATTTTGTTTGCTGAGAAGTTGATGTCATAAATCTTAGAGAGCAGCATGAGGCACAGAAACTGCTCTACTCATTCATCCATCATTCATTAACCCGCTTTGTCCTGCAGTGCAGGGTCACGGCTAACTAGGGGTGAGAGGCGGGGTACACCCTGGAGGGTCACCAGTCCATCGCAGGGCAACATGCAGACAAACAACCATTCACACTCACACACAATTTAGGATGACCAATTAACCTAAGCACGTCTTTAGAATGTGGGAGGATGCCGGAGTGCCTGGAGAAAACCCACGGAGGCACAACTCCACACAGAAAGGCCCAGTCAGTCCAGGAACCTTCTTGCTGTGAGGCAACAGTGCTCACCACTGTGCCACCCATGTACTGTGCTCTACCCATGTAAGTGTATAACATGATCAGTTTGGTTTTAAAGCTACGTCCATTCTGCAATTTTCCCCTACATGCAAATTTGAAGCAAGTATTGAGGGTTCCGAGTGGCAGGGTTAGGAGAACCAATCACAGAGAGAGACTAATATCGGAGCATGTGGTGGAACACTTTGATGTCTAGTCTGATCAGGACCTCAGTCTCTACATTTTTGATGTCTGTCCTGTGATGTAGCATTGAAAACACACTGAATAGTACGTGCAAAAATGAACAAAAACCACAGTTATGGTTTGTTCTAACGGTTTGGGCAGATTATTGTACTGCCCCAAAACATTTTTAAACGTTTTTGGTTTGAGTTCAAAAGTTCTGCAAAGTCAGGACAAATGCAGTAGTGTTGTATGCAGGCTGTTATTATTCAATGTATTGTGGTAATAAAACTACATTATGAACGGGTGTCTCACCGAATGTGTTCATCAGTAACGGTGAAGGCCTTGCAGAGTGGCTGGGACGTGTTGAGCCAGATTGAAGGGTTCTTCTCAGCAGCCACAGATGTCTGTCCAGTGATGGGAACAGAGCTCATGTGCAGAGCACTGGCAATAGCTGACAGGAGAGAGTCATCACTAGAGTCTGGACCTACACCTGGGAGAGAGAAGGTGTGCAATATTGTTTGTATTTCCTGCTGTTGCAACTTATAAGGTCTGTTAAATTTGGGAGAGCCAGAAAGCTAAGCAAACTTGAGACCTACTCTGCAGTCCTTTGGGCAGGTCCATGGTGCGCAGGACTTGCTCTGTGACATCAGATGACCGCAGCCCTTTCAACCTCCTCTCCCAGAACAGCTGCAGGCAAAAGAACAGACACAGTTGGTAATCTGATCATCTGTAAGGCTTCAGATCAGCTTGTTTCAGTCTGATTCATTTCTCACATCTTTCTGAAACCACCTCAAACCTGTCACTCTGTAGCTGGTAGTTTGTTTTAATAGTATTTTCAAACTGCTTCAATGCCAAGAGGTGCCATGGTCAGACAGATATTCCGTTTGTTCTTGAGCATCAGGTCTGTTTGCATCTAAGAAGGACTAGTTCCATTTGTTGGTCCAACCACCAACTGAATGAGATTAAGCTGTCACAAATATCATTAAATCAAAAAATCAAATATCACTAGCACAATATAGACATCAGTAGAGACAATAACGGTTTCAGCCAAACACACGGCAGATGTGTTAACCAACAACTTTCCCAGTGCTTACTGTCTGCACTTTTCTATTTGTATTAGGCTACTTCGCTGAATACAGTTTGTTGCTTATTACTATTACTACTGTACTACTTTAAACGTAAAAGACAGTATACAAATAAAATGGAATTGACCTGAAAATACTTTTATCCCTGTTTTGTCTGTTATCACAATGTCTCCTGAACAACTCTGGCACAGTATAACAGAGTGTTATACTGCTGTACCTGTGATACACCAGCACCCTCCAGTGGCTCAGGTTGCCATGACAACCTGCTTTCCTACACACCATCATCTCTTGCTTAATAGGACATGGCTAATAGGATGTGTGCATCCCGGTATCTCACCTGTCTGGGCTGCTCAGTTGCTCTCTGCAGGTCCGTCTTCACCTTGTTTCCGGGGTAACTTGTAACCTTGGTAACGGGCTGTTTAAAGATGGATGCTGTTTGCCTGATTGGCAGAGCTGTGTTCAGGTCTGGTTTGCCTCCCTAGGTGAGACAAACAGGATTGCTTCTGACACATTTGGGTTGCTTTTCTCTGGTACCCTCCTTTGTTCATACCTTCCTTCTCTCCCCCTTCTGTCTTTCCCTCCTTTACTTGTGCTTTCCTTTCTATCCTTCTTCTTCCCTCCTAGTCAGGTTTACCCTTTTTACATAGGACAGACAAATAACAGACATTAATGTGTGTGTTTTGAGTGTAAAGGGTTAAATCTAAGCTGAGACAACAGGAAGTGTGTGTGTGCTCCCAAGCAATGATGTGTGAAAAGCACTAGCACAAAGCAGTGCTGAGTTACAAACCCTGTCAGTACAACACCAACACACAAACACACACAGAATAATGTTGATCAATTCCTTGTATGTGAGAATGCTAATGTCTGCCACACTAGACATCATAATATTTGTGTAGTGTACAACTCAGCTGACATGTGACAGTAGCAGCTAACAGAGGACCGTCAGCACGCAAGTACTATTTTATGCTGGCCTGAACACTTAACTATTTTGTTAACATAATAATTCAAATACACATAGTTTAGATCACAAAAATATTATAATATATAATATACTTTTATATCTTTTGCTCCTCCTTCAGCTAAAACAACTGGTGCATTTCCAGCAGTGAAACCAGTGGCACAGAGAGTCCAGTACTGTGAGCAGAGTTGAAAGCGGTTTATGAACGTCATGTCGGTGCTAAAACACTGACAGGTTTTGAAACCAACTAAAAAAACCCCACAGTACAGACAACAGTGTCAAAATGACCACAAACTGGAGCCGAACAACACACACATACATACGCATACACACAAATACACAGCAAAAGTGCCTCTGGGACATAGAAACATCCACATCAAAACTCCCAGAAGGCTGTAACATGTGAAGCAATGAAAGAGTTTTGATGTGCATGTTAGCACGTTTTCATCGCTGCACAGTAGGCCTTTGCTGAGTTAAGTTTGCTAACTACTGTAAAACAATAGTGTTACCTACAGCGTTAAAGCTGCACATTTGGCAAACTGCCTGTGTCTCGTAATTGCTCAATTTGTCACACTCACACATAGCTGAGGTCTTCAGCATGCTTTTTCCTGCATCACAGTGGATCACTCTGCATTCAAGCTGCGATAGAACATGCCTATATATGAACAGTAACTTAATTCATAGTCTACATAAAAAAAAGAATATACACTCTATACTAAAAAAATAAATACTGAATATCTGACATCAGACAATCTGACCTAACACACTTGTCTTGTTAACTATATCCATATTGGATTCATTGTAGACACATTATTCAGGTTGTATTTATATAAATTAACTACCAGATTTGACTTGACTTGGATTTAACTTAAAAGTTTATTATTTTTTAGCATTTATTGAGAATTGTATTTTTATTTTATTCTTGCTATTGTACCTTACCGTATATTTCTAACCTGTTTCTGAGTATGCATGGAGCACCTGGAATGCAAACAAGTATTTCTGATTCTGATATCTGAAAAAGCAGCTGCAGCCCAACCTGACTTGAAAACATATTAATTCACTCTGAAGTGCTCCAGCACTGATATGTAGGTACAAGGCAAATGATACAATAAAGCCACACACATTGCATGTGGCGGGCAAAACGAACAAACCACCCACTTCCTGTTAACTGACCTGCGGATCTGCAGCTAGTGTACGCTACACTGATAATCTGATAACACCACACCAAGCCCCTCCTACACAGGTAGGATCTATCAGTGTTACCTTGGCCAGGTTGTGTGGGTCATGTCGGAATTTCTGTTTGTTCTTCTGCATTTTTCCAGGCATCATTTTCCCTGTACGAAAGTCGAAACATGCCAGGTCCATTGTGTTTCCAAGGTACCGGGACAACTGAGGCTTACTCCTGAACTTCTTTCCTGTAGGACTGAAGGAATGAAGACAGAGAGGACAGACATAAAGACACTAGGATTTAAATACAGTTTTATAAACTGATATTTAACCATCTGAACACCTTTCTGCACCGGTTTCTGGCTGTTTTTAGTCCCTGTCATATTGTGTAGTTAGTGTTGGCTCTTTTTTAGTCTGAAACAGCAACATCATGGCTAGAAGGAGAGAGAACTCACCCTGTTTGTGCAGTGTAATGCTAATTTTAACAACCCTGTTATAATGGCATCAATCATTAAAGGGGGGAAACAACTGAAATAAATAAATAAACTGTAATCAGTATTTAAGATTTTTTTTCAACCAACAGAAAAAAACAAGTTTACTGCATACTAATGACGTAACTTTTTTATGTTTTAGAGCCTGTACCAACCAGTTTCTCACACTGGTCTACACAGCAGTGAGCCTGCAGATCAGCCAAAGCAGGGCGGAGTTCCAACACCTGATCACATGGACTCAGACCTTACTGATGGCCAAAAAACTGACTTTATTTACAGAAATGATGCGGCCTGTGATGGACTGGTGACCTGTCCAGGGTGTACCCCGCCTCTCACCCGTAGAGAGCTGGGACAGGCTCCAGCCGCCGTGACCCTGCACTGCAGGACAAAGCTGCTTCGGATAAAGGATGGATGGATGGATGGATGGCCAGGTTGTGAGTTGCTATACATGTACATTCAATGAGCACAGCCTGTGTATCGGTTTCCATTTGAATATTTTGCAACGCATGGCTAAGTAAGCATTAGTTCAGTTTTCAGGCTACTGAACTGAACATGAGCTGCAGAGTGAAAATCTTAACCAGCTGTGTCTGCTTTTCACTCAGCCATAAGTAGAGTTATTCTAGTTATGTTCCCTAAAAACTCAGTGTGTCGACTTCAGATGAGGGAAACTGTGTGTTTGTTCCTGAGAGAGAGAGATAACACCATCATTTCATTTCCAGATTTGCTTATCAACAGACATGGAGAAGAAAACATGGAACTCTATCTCCATCTAATCTCTAACAGGTTCTAATGCACTGAAACGTGTATGTTACATTAAATGTCTGTAGCTTTACACATAAAGACCACTGAACTATGATCAATCATTTGTCATATTATCCTCCGTCACACTGAGGGGTATCCCTATCAAAGTTACATGTTTGTTTGTTTGTGAATATTTCAAAACGAGGATAATTGTGCTGCAGCTGACTAGGTTGTGGTAAACATCCAGGAAATGGACGTTGAGCAGGTGAACTCATATAAGTACCTCGGTGTTAACCTCAACAACAAACTAGACTGGACTCGTAACACAGATGCACTGTACAAGACAGGCCGGAGCAGGCTCTATCCTCTGAGGAGGTCTTTTGGGGTGAAAGGGGCACTCCTGAAGACCTTCTATGACTCTGTGCTGGCATCAGTCACAGAGAGGAACAAGCTGGACAAAGCCGTCAGGAAGTCCAGCTCTGTCCTGGTCTGTTCAGGAGGTGGGTGACAGGAGGGTCCTGGCAAAACGGACATCCATGCTGGACAATGAGTCCCACCACCTGCAGGATGCCCTGTCAGCTCTGCAGAGCAGCTTCAGTGACAGACTGCTCAGGAGAGATTCCACCCTGCTGCTGTCAGACTGTACAATGAACACTCCTGATCATGTGCAGTATTCCTACACCACACTGTACAGTACATTTATTTACTTCTTGATGCACTGTACAGTTAAATCTACAAACCACTCATACCTCCATCATCTGTGCATGTTATCCTATCTTAACTCTATTGTATCTATATTGGTAGTTTTACTGTATTTGATCTTATTCTATCTTTACTGCTGTTGCAATAATGTAATCCCCATTGTGTGTAGGTTTTTTAAACCTTAAACTTTCTGGATCTTAAATGTTATATACCTAATGGAAGTGAGATCATCTCTTGATTTGGTGGTTTGTGAGCACACACCACAGGGTTTTGGGTGTGTTACCCAAAAACAAAGGCCACGATAGCTGTGATCGTTCATCTTGTTCCAGCATCTCAGTGAATATTAAATCCAACACAACTGTTCCAGCCCAGTATCAACGATTGTCAGCATGATTGTGTAAAGATGGAGCCACAGGGTGTAGCTGTTCTTCCAGTAAGTTGACCTGCTGACTGGTTCTCTTACTGGAACTGATGAGTCACAAACCAAACTGAAAGTAAAGCTTCTTGTTAGGCCGTCAGGATGTGACAGAGCTCAGCTGTTTCTGTCTCGGAGCTGGTGCTGCGACAAAGCCGACAATCAACAGGAAGTGAACCCTGCCTCTGTAAACCTCTGACAGCTCTGTGGCTGACCTGAAATGTGATGCACAAGTTGTGTTAGAGACATGCAGCAGATGTGCCCAAAGGAAAAGACAGGGGACACTGTCCAAAGCCCACGAAGCACCAGAACACCATGAGGAGACTGCAGTGAAAGCTGCCTGATGTAATGCACTGATGGCTGTGACCTCAGCCTTCAGGTTTGACAGTCTGACCCCTGCAGCCTCTGCTCTGTCTGTCAGCTGGAGTTCTGCTCTGATACTCTCACCTCAACAACCAAAGCATCTCACGTGTGTCTCTGTGTTATGGAGACGTTCTTACAGTGTTTAAACCTGAGGAACACCTGCAGGAAACATGTTCTGACCGGGTCCACGGCAGCAGTGCGTTCACACAGCTGTGGGTGGCGGTCAGGCTTATCTGACACAGTGATCGATCAGTGGACTACCTGTAGTAGTAGACGTCGCTCTTTCCAGCGCTCAGTCCGGACTTCCTGATGACTTCTTCTTTCTTCCACCCGGGCGGCAGAGCGGGACAGTCCGTCCTCTTCCTCTCCATCATCACACACTTATGGACTCAACAGTTTCTGCTAATCGAGTCGTATAAATCGATCAGCCGGTAACCCCGGATAAGGACCTTTCAGACAAGCGGCGTGGTAAAAACGGAGCGGCGGCGGCGGACGTTACGTTAACGGCGGCTCTCCCTCCCTCCGCCCCGGCTGTTTGTGCTGCTTGTTTCTTGTTAAATAGACTGAAAACCTTCTGTCTTGAACTGCGGGCTGGGACGTCCCGGGTTACACTTCCTCCATGCCTGAATTTAGTTCAGTTTACCTCCATGGAGAACGCACGGCTCATCCGATCTGATCTAAGCTGAACTGGACCAACGGCAGGCTGTGACGTCTGAGATATCACACACACGCACACATACGCGCCCTCTTAAAGATCGTCTATCAGCCGGGATGTTCACTCAGTTAGCTGGGACTCCCTGACGCACTGAGTCTGACGTACGGAAGCTGAAGAGTGTCAAGAGTGCTTTTTTCTCGTAATAAGCGCGCGACATATTTCGAAGTTAGAGTCGGTAGTTATGTCGCGCACATAGAACTTTCACGATGTTTCTGGTGCCCGTAGTTTAAGGCAGAGTGATCACTCGCTTCTTTTGTCCCTCCCTTCTCTCTGTGTCACTCTTCCACTGACGTCACAGGCTCTGCGTTAAAGTGGCCTGCAGGAGTCATGAACCCTGAAACCTCAGCACTGATGGACACAGTGCAGTGATCCTGAGTCTGTCAGCTGTGCTGCTGGCTAGGAGCTATAAGGAGGAAAGGCCTCCCATGTTCCTTCCCTTGCCTCCTATCCTCTAGTTTTAGTTCATCTCTACAAAATACTAAACACAGGCTGCTGAGGCAGCAGGCCTCAGGCAGCGGGAGGCAGGGATGACCGCTTCAGTCAAGTCAGAGGTTTTTCAGCACCTTTCAGTTTGTACAGGAAGTAACAAGAACACTCACTTCCCGTCAGATCTGATCTAAATTCTTGTGGCTCAAATTGCTCCAGCATTTTTTCTGTAGCCTATATCATTGTGCTCCACAGTATACCTGGGGCCTGTTCCAGAGAGCAGGCTTGACCAAAGTCTGGTCTGAATCCTGGGAGGACTTCCAAAACAGCTGAAGTGCAAGAGTGAGTTAGTGATGAAGACAAGCCCCTGTCAATACAGCTGTGCATTTCTGAACTCAATAATAGTTTATCCCAGATCCGACCTGTTACCAGAAAAAGTGCAAGAACAATCATCAAGTAATGTTTAAGATCAAGATTAAGGTTTAGTATTAATTCATATAATTATTAATACCCATAGGGAAATTACATTAAGATGACTCCAGTCCACTCTGAGGCAGCTGAGGTCCTTCAACATCTGCAGGACCATGCTGAGGATGTTCTCTGAGTCTGTGGTGGCCAGTGCCATCATGTGTGCTGTTGTCTGCTGGGGCGGCAGTCTGAGGGTGAAGGACATAAACAGACTCAACAGAACCATCAGGAAGGACAGAGGACCTGGACTCTCTGACAGAGGTGTGTCAGAGGAGGATGTGTCCAAAATAAAGACCATACTGGACTGTCCCTCTCACCCACTCCACACTGTGCTGACCAGCTACAGGAGCTCGTTGAGCAACAGACTCCGACTCCCACGATGCACCATTGAGAGACACAGGAAGTCATTCCTGCCTGTCGCCATCAAACTACAGAAAGCTGAACTTGGTCATACAGACATTGTACATTCAATACATACTGTTGCTGTATGTTCCTGTACTATGCTCTTCACCATGTATAGGTGTATACAGTAGTAAATGTGTTTCTTTACATACAACTTAGGGATTGAGACGTTACCTAGATATTTATTTATATGTTATTTTTAGCTCCATGCCATCCTCTGATTCTTGGTTAGTTCTGCATGTTGGTAACAAAAAAGAATTTGCCCTCGGGGATAAATGAAGGAATTCTGATTCTGTCCAAACAAATGGACATTGACTGAAATGGAAGACTACAAGGCTCTATTTAAATTCCAATATGAAAGGCTGAAGCAGGCTGTTCCTTAAAAATGGACTCAGGTAAGAGTGACTGCGGTGGTGTTGAAACTCTTGAGTAGCCCACATCAGAAATGTGTTGGGGTTGGAAAAAACTATCATCCAACTGGAAATTACACATAACAGACAACAAGAAACAGCTGACCCTCATTATAAAGGACAAACATTTTCAGTCAAGAAGGAAGACAAATACCCCGTCCACTAATATCCACTACACTATACTCTGTCCCGTCTGGTGACACTAAAACAAACTCCAGTCCGTATGGTGGCAGTAATGCAGCTTTACTGCATTCTCAACTTTCACTACACTCGGACAAAGAAGAAGAAGAAGAAGAAGAAAACGAAGACGAAGAAGAAGTCAGCAGCTGATTCCAGGCCAGTTCCGGGCCAGTTCCGGGCAGCATTGGATCGCAGTTTTTCCCGGGACACTTGAAACATTTCCGTTTGGAACAGACTGTATGTGAAGACACGGGCGGACGGTCCTGAGCAGAGGAGACAAGATAAAACAGAAGTAAGTCGAACGTCGATTCACACATTCACAGTTTATGCGGTATTTCATGTGGATCCCGTTACTATTTACAGTACAGACATGTTGTCAACACGTTCAGCCACAACGGTTTGTTTATATGATCTAAACCAGAGTTTTTACTAGCTAGCTGTTAGCTCGTTTAAAGTTAGCAAACCTTGAATCTAAAGGAAGCAAGTCTCAACATAGTCAAGGTTATAAGGAAACTAGAAAAGCATTTCCTGAAGAAAATGCGAGTTTGATGGCTGCAGCTGCAGCTTTGAACGCTGATGTGAAGGATTGATCTGAATTGCTGAGAATCTGCAATCTGAACTTAATTAAACACGGTTAAGAATTTGAAAAGATGAAGCTCTTATTTTGAAAAGTAGAAAGTCTTTGAATATTAGGAAGATATGAAAAAGAAACAGCTGAAGACAAGAACAGTATGAAGCCATGACCTTAAAGAACAGCCTGTGAATATATGAAAGGTCTGAGGCTGGAATAAGAAGCTCAGGCTGTGTGATTTGAATACAGCTGAAGGATGATCAATACGACACATATAATGCTTAAAATGTGATAGAGACTACAAATATGGCTGCTTTCTATGCTTCGTGTGTGTCAGCCTGTCACTATGGTAACAGCCCTGCCTGCCATGTTAACCTCAAAATCCACTCCCACTTTGAGAGCCTGGCGCGTGGAAACGATTTGGAATTAGAAAATTCTGAATACAAGTTTGATAGAGCAGCATATCATGAGTGTTTTAAGACTAAACTGGAGTCTGTAGCTTGAAATGTTTAGGCATTTGGCAGATGACGGGGAAATTGCTTAATATTTGAAAAACCTTGCAGCAATCAAACTAATAAGCACGGCCGTTGGATTATAACAATGACATTACAGGTCTCCACATTAAATATCACACACGTTCTCCTGTCACTTTCTCCTGTCGTTTGTCATTTTGCTGTTTATACTTTCACATCCTACTTACGGTCCTGTTTCGACAGCATGGAGTCCAGTGGCTTGGTTGATGACTTTTTGTCTCCAGAGTCCACGGTGACGTCTCTGATGTCGAGCTCTGGTCACCTGCGGAGCAGCTTGCGGCCTCCTGAGCACAACACCTTCTTCAGATACAGAGACAAGGTTCACTTGGTTCATTTTACAGATTTATGCACAGACGAGGCACTGCTAAAGGAAGTGTTACTCTCACTCTTGTTCTTCCTATCCACTATGATATAAACACAAAGGTTTCAGCTTGACATCAACAACCTGTCATGTTTGTTCCTCTCTCTCCTTCATCCTCTCTGTCCTGTCTCCCTCTTTTTCTCCTCTCTCTCTTCATCCTCTCTGTCCTGTCTCCCTCCTCTTCTCCTCTCTCTCTCTCCTTCATCCTCTCTGTCCTGTCTCCTCTCTCTCCTTCATCCTCTCTGTCCTGTCTCCCTCCTCTTCTCCTCTCTCTCCTTCATCCTCTCTGTCCTGTCTCCCTCTTCTTCTCCTCTACCCAGCTGACTGTCAGCAGGAAGGTTCTCCTTATGAGTCGGGTCCTGTTCAAGGTTTCTTCCTGTTAAAGGGAGTTTTTCTTGCCACTGTTGCTCCCAAGGGTGTTCAGGTCTCTGTGAAGCGCTTTGAGACAGTTCTGATTGTAAAATGTGCTGTATAATTAATATAAAGTTGACTTGAAATTTTTCATAGATGGAAGGTTTTTTTTTCTGACCTGATTAAGATGATGCTGAGACTAGTGTAGAAGTTACATTCATACTAAAATCTAAATAACTAATAATTGATTCCAGGACTTTGATTCCGCCTCAGCAGCTCTGGATGCTTACATCACAGACTTTGAGAGGAGCCATCATGACCACAGCTCCTTGGAAACAGGAAGGCTGTTTCTGCCGCACAACCCACTCTTCACACCACGCAGACCTAAAGTGCACACTCTCAGAAACAAAGATGGTATGTCACCATGTACGTTGACTTCATTAGGATCAAGTGTGAACAATCAATCCAACAAAGCCACATTTGTGCAGAGTCTTACAAATCGTTGCCTCATATCCATATTTTGAAAATGACCTAAGTGCAGAAAAAACAGTAGTGATTGATGAATTAGATTGAAGTACAGCTTCTTTCACCAATGGAAGAAATAAGTGAAATCCTTTTGTTCAAGGTGCACGATTTACCTGGTCAACAACACTGGTGCCCAAGAAACCTTAGTAAAACATGACAGCTTTATACAGGGTGGTGCAACCTGTTAATGACAATACTTTGCTTCATTGTTTATTATGTAAAACACAGAGTCTAATGTATGTTGTCGTAACATTTGTTCGTGTTGATGCTTCTACCTTCAGTTCTTAGGGAACGTTTGACAGACACGGAGCTGGACTTCCTGAATCTCCCTGTTAGCTCCCTCCAACGAAATAGCAACCATGACAGACTCTCCATGACAACAGATGAACTGCTTTCCGTTCCTTATGATGGCACAATGCCTGTCACACACACCACTGCCTTCCTCCAAGGTCAAGATGCATCACGCATGGCACCTCACATCCCCTCACATACCCCGGGACACTCCCACCAAGAGTCCACACTCACACACTTAAGTTTCTTTCTGAAGTCATAGAAGGCTCCACCCACAACTCTCCATTCACCTAAGATTGGAACACCACAGCCATGTCTTTACCCAATGTCTTTTTAACACATCCCCTGTCCTCATCTTTCACATGCATCATTTTACCATACGGTACTGTTTGTTGCATTCTTTATGTAAATCTGTCACCTGTTCATTCAGGCCTCCTGCCCCAGTCTGGAGCCTCCAGGCCCGGTCACTTGTCCTCCAGACCAGAACACAGAGTCTGTGCTAGGCTAGGTAGCAACCAAGCTGTCTCCCACTACCACTCTCTTCCAATTAGTAAACCCCGGAGTTCCAGGTTTGTACTGCCTTCCATCTCATTTAGGATGTTTCCTGAAAGACCTGAGGCACAATTTAATTTTTATCACCTTGTCCTCTTCCACAGGTGCAGATGTCGGCCAGGGGAAGCCACGTTTAAACCAGATGTTTTTTCTAATCCATATAGCAGTAGTTTAAAGGTGACTATGATTCAGAGGTTTCTTCTTTAATGTGTAAAATACTCTGAGGTTTTGAACGTGATTCTGACCATGTCATCCTTCCCTGCCCATTAGACTGCACACAGAGGGATGAGCTCAGAACGGCCAGAGCCATCCTCGTCGCTGCATCTCCCCCTATGGTTGACCAGTAACAAGGCTGACATGGACCTTTCTGGAATCACTAGCATGCCTGACCTAAAATACCCAGCTTGGATCCAAAGCTGCGATATTAAAGAGCCAGAGCTGCTCACTCAGTCAGAGCGATGGGATGACCACAGTATGTCACACTCTTCACAACACTGGCACTAACATTACCGTTTCCTCCATGACACTATGGTGTCATTACTTTATATATTACATTTATAAATACATGTTTCCAAATAATAGCAATTCCTGTTATTGATTGATCAGTCACACTGTTTTTGTATATGCTTAACACCAGGTTGAGAAATCTATAACATAAGCGAACCTGAATTTAAACTTCAGCATGCAGCATCATGCCGAGGGTCATATACAGTTCATCAAGTCTTTTTAAAAAATTCAGGCTAGTCCTAAATGTTTTGATGATAGCTGCTATGTTTTCATACAGATCTTGTTTGTGTATTGAGATGAAGGATATTATTAATGAAGTAATATGCTGTTCTTTCAGGTGTTCTTCCACGTGGTGCCTCCAGAAATAGAGCTCCATCCTGGGTAGTAGACCTGGAGAATGATGATGATCCTCGACTGACACTTGCAGAGGTGAGAGAAGCCGAATCTAGATTTTTGTAAACTTTTAAATGTATCAGCTAGCAGGTGTCAAGACCAGTCACAAATTAAATGAAACCTCATATAAAGGCCAGATGAGAACAACTTGTATAGAGCTTCAGGTAGGTAGAGACCACCTCCTGGTTGTCAATAGTGATTTATGACCTATAGACACTTATATCTTGTTACAATATTTTTAGTAGAGGTTACTTTGTCACCTGTGTGGACTAAACAATATAATATAACCAGGTTTGTGTTTGTGTGTCTCTTTGTGTGTGCATATGAGTTTAGGTCGACAGCCAGCTAACACTCAGAGATCTGAGGCATCAGTGTGCTGAACAGATGCTTCTGCTTGCATCAGATAGAAAAGGCTCTGACACAACATCTCTGCTTAGAGGTAAAAGTGCAAATGCTTCAGAAAATTAAAAAAAAAAAGATCTGACCCTTTTTGTGTGTGTGTGTTTTCTCCTGTCAGACAACAGGATTGATTCCCTGATCCAGAAGGCTGATCAAGTATTGAACTCTCTTTCTCAGAGTCTTGGGAAAGCAGAGAGTGCTGCAGATACAGGTGAAACCAATGCTTTTTAGCATCATACCCAAAAAAGAGTACACACACACACACAAGAGTCACACAGAGTATTTAATTATAGACTAAAACCTGGAGTTTTTAATTTAGCTCATCTGGCATGGACACAAAGACACTGAAATCTTTCAAAATACTGCCAACCCAGCCTTGTTCATGTTGAAACTGCTCTGCAAATTTTGACTTGTAAGAGGTTGAAACAGATTGTGGAACATTAAGAGTTGTCCTAACAGCTGTGTTCCTGACAGTGTGACAGTGAACCTGAATTGGGATTTGAACAGCTGTCTTTGTTGTTGTTAGTGAGCAGTGGTGCACTGAGTCAAGTTAACACAGAGGAGCTCTGTTCACCATCACAAAGTCCACTGATACCACGGTAAGACTTGTTTACACTCATTTTTGTGTCAGTCTTTTGATGTGCCATGGCTGTACTGACATGTAAAATGATATGGGTAACCTGCAGAGACTCAACAGCAGGGGGCATCACAGAGGATCTCACTGACAGAGGAGCAACCTACACCTACCCACCTACAGTACACCTAAGAAAGGTCCGTTCAGTTCCCTCTTGATTCTGACTTGTTTAGTGGAATACACCTGTACATCACCTGAGTCACACATTTCCTTTGTAAAATTGTGAAGTTAGAATGCTCTTCTGACAGAGCCAGGATAACAGTGCCCACATCCAGGCTGATGGTTGCAGCCCCTCTGGAAACAGCACATGGAAGCAGCCTGGTCCGGTGGAGGCTCTCAAACAGATGCTATTCAGACTACAAGCTGTGGAGGCAGAGCTTCAGCAGCGGCACCCTGCAGCTCCAGAACCTATTGACGGGCCTCAGACAACAGCTAAACAGGTATGAAGAGTCAGTTAGACTGGACAAAGGTGTGCTCAATGCATTATCATACACACTGTTTTGGGCACAAACTGGTAGATTTTGGCAAAATAAACCACAAATTTAACCTAATTTCAAAATCTGAAAAATGAAATAGTACTTTGAGACACTCTGTGGGTGCTTCGGTATTGAATTTATAGTTCTGAGCTTCCACGGCTGTGCTGTGAGAACTAACTTTTTTCCTGTTTTTGGAGCAAGGCTTACAGAGATGTGTGTATGTTGCAGCAGCTTGATGGTGAAGAGGATTTTACTGGTACACCTTCGCTGCAGAGGTAAATGACTCTGGACCCAGGGACATTTTACTTCTTGTTAATGACTGTAAATTGAAAATGTACTAGAAATAGATTTATTTCTACCTGTACCCTGTGCTGACTTGTGTATTTTATGCCAAATACTCGAGCTCAAGTTGAATTTTTTTTAATAACACACTTGTAGCATTAACTGATTAACATCTAAATCTAAATTTCTAATTAGTCATACCTAAATAGTTTAGAAGAGTCTATTATGTTGTGTCTGATTGTGAGGACTTCAGCATGCTGATCTAAATGTAGTTTAAGTACTTAGTATTTAAATGAAATGTTTCTTTCCTCAGAGCTCTGCATCACCTGAAGCTACTAGTGGAAGAACCCAGAGAGAGGTGCAGAGAGGACGAGATGGAGAAGGGGCAAGATGAAGGTGCTGCTGATGAACTGATCTGACCAGAAGCCCTCCTGAAGATGAAGGGCTGAAAACCTTCACTTAGTGCCAAAGCTTTCCTATAAGTCTGGACAGTGTTCTCAGGACTAAAGGAGACTAACCCATGCTTGTATGTATCAGATGTGTCAAACACATGTAATCAATGCAGTTTATATACAATAAGAGAAGCTGTGAAACTGCTCAATCTCACAGTGCCGGATGAGAAGGAAGAACATGAAGTAATACAAAAACATGTCCGCATCTTATAACAAACTAAAGCTGCTAAGGTAAAACTAGATTGGGGAATCTCATCGGTAGTTCAATACCATTGTCCCAGTCAACCCGACCCTGTTTAAATCACATTTAAAATAAAAAAAAAAACTTATTTGGCTGTTGTCTTAGGACATCCAGAGTGCTGGGGACACATGGGAGCTCAAGGAGCACAGGGAGAGAACACCAAAACACCTGGGTTATACTGTAGTATGCATGTGAGTGGGCACACTGGTCCCCTTAATGTTCCTAGCTCTTTTTGGCCATGTCTAGTTAGTGGTTTCAGTTTACTGATTGTAATACAGGTCATCATTACCAGTGATGTTATTAAAACTGCTGATGTCAGTATTAGAGCTACTGATGTGCTCTTCCTCATGTCACAACCATAATACTTGTACTTTACGAAGTGACAAAAAACATTCATATAGCTCAATGTGTCCACCAGCACACGTTGCAAACAAATGCAATTGAATGAAGTTTGCACTAGATATATACAGTATATTATTTAACATAGATTTATGGAAAATGAATATTTTTACTACTTTCTGTATATGTATCAGGTGTGAGCCGGTTGGAATGTGACTTGATCAGGCTGATTAACTGATGCGATATAACAGTGTTGTGTCATTGTAACATGTTGTCTCTGCATGCACCCTCAGGACAAACTTCCAATCATTTTCAATTGTCCTCCTTCATTAACCTTAACACTGGAAATTGAAATCCAGATTCATCTTTGGATTCTTACCCTGTACCTTAGAGGCTGCTGCTTGTTTGTAATCAGCACCTCTACAATTATACAGTTTGTTCCTTTTCAGAAACATTAAACATCTACTCTTTTGGAAACAGCTGTATTTTTGGATTGTCAAACCAATACAGAAATATAATAATCTTGTTATCTTTGTTGCAGTTCTGTTTATTCAGTGATCCTCTTTATTCTCTGCTCATTTAAATCAGTGTTTCATTTACATTATAGTGTTTTTAAGAATGATTCATACTTGGACTGAACTAACGTCACGACCAGATGCAAATCAGCCCATCGCTTCCTGCTGACATCACAGTCTTCCCCTTGTGGTCAAATGTCATGCTCTGCACACCGTTGCTATGTCCTGACAGACTGCTCATGGCACAGGAGTCCACTTCCACCAGTCTGACCAAGCTGTCACTGCTGGCGACAGCCAGCGTCTTCCCTGATGGGCTGAACACCACCTGGTTGGCACCCAGAGGCCCAGCGTCCACAGCAGCTGTTGGTGTTGCAGGTTTTCTCATGTCCCACAGTTTGACAGCTCCACTGGAGTCACAGGAAGCCACAGCGTCAGCCACCGGGCTGTAGGTGGCATGGTTGCAGGGGTGCTGATGTCCACCGAAGGTGATTGTGCAGATGGCTAACCTTGCATCCCACAGGGCAAGGGTTTTGTCAGCCGAACAGGTGAGGAGGAGGTTGGAGTAGGGCAGGAAACAGACGCTGTTGACAGAGGCAGTGTGGTGATGCAATGTGAGGTGACAGCGCTGACTGTTCAGGTCCCACAGTTTGGCGGTTCTGTCAGCAGAGCAGGAGGCCAAGAAGTGACCACATGAGTGGAAAGAGCACCTCCAGGTTGGCTGGGTGTGACCAGACAGCATCAACACACAGCGGCTACGGGAGAAGTCCCACAGCCGCACCTGCACAAAGAAAGACACAAGATCAGCTAGTGTTGCAGCAGAATGTTGTAGTGCCATGAGGAACACCTTACTGTCGTGTCTCCACTAGTTGTTGCCAGTTTTGATCCATCAGGGTGAAAGCTGCAGCCTGACAGCCAATCAGAGTGACCCACACCTGAAAACACCATCTGGCCAACCTGGTCACACACATTTAATGACATCACACCACAATCAACAACAAAATAATCATTTCAAACATTCTTTCCACTAAAGATTTCACATTTTTTTCAAGTTTGTCTTTCACATTTGACTTTTCCTCTCATCTGACCCAACAAAAATACATTTTTAAAATAATTACTAGTGTATAAAAAGCATTTTCTTTTTAAACACGTGTCATTCCTAGTGCTAAACAGACACCATGCTTTAAGGATTTAAGTGAGACAAAATAAACCCCTCTGCACCCATACATTCATTGTTTGTTACCTTCTCTCCGCTGGTTGGCAGAGCCCACAACCTCCAGCTGAGGTCATCACTTGTAGAAGCAAGAATGAGTTTTTGTGGATGGAGGTCGATGCAGCTGACTGGGAGCTTGTGGGCTCTAAATGACCATGACAGGCTGAAGGACCTGATGTCTTTTTCTGTCTCAGGTGTTGCCTGATCCAGCTGAGGGTTTACAGGCCTGCTACACAAAGGAAACTCTGAGTCCTTTGAGTGTCTGGTGGTACTCTTTGCAGATGATTTATCAGTTGTGTTGCCTCTCTCTTTCTTCCCTTGGGCTGGTTCCTGATTCAGTCTCTTTTCTGTAAGGGTTTGAACCCTCTCCTTCTCTAAGCTGATAAGCTGTTTCTTCCTCAGAGCTGCCTGGTACTTGTGATCCAGCTCACTCAGCACTGGCTGGTAGGACTGCAGGTGTTCCTTCAGCTGTTTGAACCTCTTGATTAGACTGTTTTTTTCCTCAGCAACTCGTTGATACTGCAGCCTGTGGAAATCTCTTTCCCTCTGCATCCTCACCAGGCTCTCTGCTGCCTCCAGCACCTGCTGCCTGAGCAGGTCTCTCTGTCTGTTGACCGTGTCCAACTTACTTTGGAGGAGGTACCTGTGGGTGAGTGCATCAGGCATGAAGAACACATCTGGGGTTTCTGTGGTCAGGGCTTCTGGCAGGTGTTGATGTGCTGAGCTGTACGACTCCGCCTCAAAGCTATTTAGAGTGCGGCTCAGGCCGGCTCTTCGAAGGAAGTTCCTCAGGAAATCCTCCACCGGCTCTGGAATGTTAATGATGATGGGCTGTTTCAGTCCAGGTTTTGGTCTGGTAGTGGTGGAGGAGGCAGCCTCCCTCATCACCTCCTCTATGTCCTCCTCTTCAGCACTCCTCTCTTTTTCCTTTCTATCTTCCGTTGCTGACATTTTCTCTGCTCTGCATAGGGCCTCTTGTTTACTCATTGCTATGGTAACAGTGGTCGGGTTGCTGCCTTCACTCTGTTTGGCCTGTTACTCTAGCAACTTTGTGACACCTCTGTATTGGACCTGCTATGTATTGCTGCAAAGTGCTTTAAGAACTTTAGATTTCTGTTCTGTTGAAGAATCCAGCAAAGTCCGATCTGCTGATTGTGCAGCGATGTCTGTCTAATTTAATAAAATAAAAACAATGCAGTAAATGTCCTACAGTCTAATCAAAGGGTTTCAAGAAGGCAAAACATACATTCATTTTAAGAACATTTGTATTGTTAGAAACACTCAGCAGAGCCCAGGCCTGGCCAAGTCCTTGCAATAGCATTTGAAGAGTTAACATTTTTTAAAAGTATTGTACTGACAAGAAACAAACTATTCATCAGGTGAACAGTTTATTTGGCAAATCAACCGTATCACAGCACATGGTATAAATACTGTAACAGCAGAAACACTGTAGCATTAACAATAAGTTAGTTTAAAGCCATTTAAATAGATGTGTAATAAAAACAAAAAACTTTGGACTGGTTTTAAGTGCCTTAAAAATCTTCTATGACTCCTCTTCTATGAATTTGCAATGGAGATTGAGATACAAGGTTTTTCAATGACACATGTACACATCTGACTTAGTGGCATCATTTAGGACTCCCAGAAGTCCTTAGCTTTAGCTAACAACCTTAGTGCCCTTCCTCCAGGGTGAAGGTAAGCTGGGCTGTGTTGTATAATACAGCTAACACAGTGTCTCAGACTTCACATAGAAACGTTTAAAACAGTCAATCAATGCAGTCAGTTAAACTCAACAATAAGCTTTAAGGTTTGGTGCCAACACTTCAGAAACATTCCATGTCTCTGTGATAAAACAACAGAACACTTTGAAAGAGGTTTTAGATGGCTGCCATCTGTGCGATACAACATGTAAATGCAGGCCTCAGAGCTGCTGAGCTGCACTTAAAGAGGTTTTCAGAGCATATTCACATGATAAAAACATGTGCTGTCTTTTCATTGTGTGTGGTTTGTTGAAAATTCTCAAGTTGAGACCAGAAAAAACAGAAAAAGAAAACGTCGCAAGAGATATTCTCACAGCAATGAGGTTTGTTAAAAATCTGAAATGTTGCAACATACTAACAATGTCTAGCAACTTTGTGACACCTCTGTATTGGACCTGCTATGTATTGCTGCAAAGTGCTTTAAGAACTTTAGATTTCTGTTCTGTTGAAGAATCCAGCAAAGTCCGATCTGCTGATTGTGCAGCGATGTCTGTCTAATTTAATAAAATAAAAACATGCAATGCAGTAAATGTCCTACAGTCTAATCAAAGGGTTTCAAAAAGGCAAAACATACATTCATTTTAACAACATTTGTATTGTTAGAAACACTCAGCAGAGCCCAGGCCTGGCCAAGTCCTTGCAATAGGCTACTGGCCGCAAGAGGGCGCACCTATTCACCACGGCCTGCTACGTCACATGACCTCGTCACATGACTATCAGGAGACAAACACAACAGGAAGAGAAATGGTCTTGGTTATAAATTGTTTTTGCAGTCAGATTATGTCAGAAAAGCAGCTCCGTGCTCCCGTTGGATGAAAGTAACGTTCGCTACGTTACGTTTTCTGTGTTCTTCTTTACGGCGAAACCTTCTGATATCTTGTTCGAAGAAAGGGAACTTTGCACGGAGGTATGTACGTTTGATTGAAGACTTCCGAACGGATTTTAGATAACACAGCTGCATAACAGCTCTGTTTGTATAATCAACATACAACATACCAAGTATATAACATTTGACTCCAGTTATCGTGACTGCAGAAAGCAGCTCCTGTACCTCCAGGTTATGACGATAACTTTCATGCATGAAGCATGTTCACTGTCTGGACCAGCATCGATGAGACATGTCATCATGGCGGTGATGGCGTTGTAAATAAACCTTAGCTGTACGGTGGTAACTAAAACTGTGCTCACATACGTGGTGCTTTCTGCGTTAATTTAAAAATATAAAAGGTGCTTTATTCATAAAAACATATGGCCAAATTTAGGAATCTCAGTTAATGTTTCTGGTATCATCCTTCATACATTTTAATTTTGCTCGCCAATGCAATGAGGTGATTTCGGTCTCTGCACTGGGGACACAAGTAATCAGCTTTTTTCTCATATGTCCAACAAAACACGTCATGCAGTGGAGTGGACATATGTTTGTGTACTGAATTACGTTTTTAGTGAGTTAAGTACTCACAAAACATAATTAAAACATCATAAACAAACAAAATATGTTTTAATACATTTTAAAATGTATAAATAACAACACATGAGACTGCTGTCTCTCTGCTACTATGTACAATATCATAATGTCGTATCACTCTGCTCAGCAACATCGTAAACTAATATTGTGTAGGCCACTCTATTGAAACCAAAACAGCTTTGAACAATCAAGGTATGGACTTCCTTAGACCTCTTAATGTCTGCTCTGGTATCTGAGACACTAACACCAGGACCTCCCCTGGACATTGTGACGTGGGGCCTCCACTGGTCAGAACACAGGGGTCAATGCTTTCAGCAATTTCAGCTGCCGTAACTCCTTCGTTAATTTGATCCACACTTGCATCACTGAGCTTTCCCTCTGCCTTTCTTGTGCCACTTCTGATAGCTACTGACCACCATCAAACAATCTATGACGTCTGTAGACCTTTGTGATAAAAACATCTCAGGTCACCGAATAGTTTTCCCTCCTCCTACAGAGAAGAATCTGCTGGAAGGATGAGCATCATTGTACCACTCCATAACTTAGTCAGATCCTTCAGCTGACCACCTGAATGACTACAGTAGACAGAGACTGCATATACAGTGTGCTGCGGTATGTTTTGCAGGTTCAGAGGTCACCATGGGGTCTGCAGTGGAGCGGACAGATGAACATGTGAGGGAGTATCTGATTTACCGGGGCTTCACCAACACTCTGAAACATCTGGACAGCGAGATCAAAGCTGACAAGGAGAAAGGTTTCAGGGTATGCTGACAGAAATGTCCTTCTTCTGAAAGGCATTATAAGGAAGAGGGAGGTCTTCACAAACGATGCCTAGAGACCAACAGCTTTTTTGGGGTGTGTCTGCAGGTGGATAAGATCATCGATCAGCTGCAGCTCTTTGTTCAGAGCTTTGACCTGTGTGGTCTGAAGGAGTACTGGCTTTACCTGGACAGACGTCTCTTCTGCAGACTGGAGGATGTGTACAGATCCACTGTCAACAAACTGAGAACCAGCCTGTACAGATACTACGTCATCAACACCATCCAGGTAACGGCACACCACTCTGATGTTTCTCAGATGTGTCACTTGAAGAGTGCCTCATGACTGTTCTGCCATCCCTCTAGAAAGGAAATCTGGAGAAGACTCAGGAGTTTTTCCAGAAACAGGCATCAGAGCTGCAGAGTCAGGCCGAGTGGCGGGATTGGTTCATCTTGCCATTCATCAGCACCCCTGAGCAAAACCCCACCTTTTCTCCATACTTCTCCCGCCAGTGGGCAGACACCTTCCTTGTTTCACTGCACAACTTCCTCTCGGTCCTCTTCCAGTGCATGCATATCCTTCAGCTGAATCCAGCCTGTAATCACATGACATGCTGTGATCTGTGTACACTGATCCAGGCTGTGTGCTCTCTGATTGTGCTGGTTTCCTTAACTGTGTTCCACCCCAGCCTGTTCTGCTGAGCTTCGATGCTGAAGTCCAGAAGATGACCAGCCTGACTGAAGAGAACGAACAGCTCCGCCAGCTGGTGAGAATTCTATTATACAAATATTTGATTGTCATTATGAAAATTGACACACACCAACTGGAGGCACCTGCACACAGCTACTCTGTGCTGTTAGGGCCTGTGTCCTTAGGTGCTGTCTGACAGCAATGTGATTTCTGTCAATGTCAACATATCTAAGTCTATATTTTACATGCACAACCCCCTAAGAAACAAACAAACAAACAAAGAAAACAAATCCTGTATTTTGAAAACTAATTGGCAGACCTCTGTGTGTGTTGTGTCACCCAGCTGTTCGCCCTGCAGACAGAGACCCGGGACCAGAGGGATGGAGATGAAATGGTCCACCACAAGCTGCCACCTTATGTCCAGAACATGGACCGACTGGGAGACACTGAGCTGTGAGACACTAACATCACTGTCTTTACTGATGACTGAGCACAACAAAGATGGCTGCCATCCTGTCAGATTTTAATGCCCATTCTGTTGACACAGACTATGTGTGTGGTCCAATACGCCTTCCACACATTTACACTCCGGTACAAAAACAGGTGGTCGTCTTAGTATTTTTCATTGTACATGTGCTGTTCTAGTCTTAACATTGTTAGTATGTTGCAACATTTCAGATTTTTAACAAACCTCATTGCTGTGAGAATATCTCTTGCGACGTTTTCTTTTTCTGTTTTTTCTGGTCTCAACTTGAGAATTTTCAACAAACCACACGCAATGAAAAGACAGCACATGTTTTTATCATGTGAATATGCTCTGAAAACCTCTTTAAGTGCAGCTCAGCAGCTCTGAGGCCTGCATTTACATGTTGTATCGCACAGATGGCAGCCATCTAAAACCTCTTTCAAAGTGTTCTGTTGTTTTATCACAGAGACATGGAATGTTTCTGAAGTGTTGGCACCAAACCTTAAAGCTTATTGTTGAGTTTAACTGACTGCATTGATTGACTGTTTTAAACGTTTCTATGTGAAGTCTGAGACACTGTGTTAGCTGTATTATACAACACAGCCCAGCTTACCTTCACCCTGGAGGAAGGGCACTAAGGTTGTTAGCTAAAGCTAAGGACTTCTGGGAGTCCTAAATGATGCCACTAAGTCAGATGTGTACATGTGTCATTGAAAAACCTTGTATCTCAATCTCCATTGCAAATTCATAGAAGAGGAGTCATAGAAGATTTTTAAGGCACTTAAAACCAGTCCAAAGTTTTTTGTTTTTATTACACATCTATTTAAATGGCTTTAAACTAACTTATTGTTAATGCTACAGTGTTTCTGCTGTTACAGTATTTATACCATGTGCTGTGATACGGTTGATTTGCCAAATAAACTGTTCACCTGATGAATAGTTTGTTTCTTGTCAGTACAATACTTTTAAAAAATGTTAACTCTTCAAATGCTGACAGAGGGCTGGGCCAACAAATACAGTGCATTCTCAAATTATTAATTACTTAAAAACTTTAAACTTTTAGAGAAAGTTGCATCAAGCATAGAAACATTATTTACAAGAAGGAAGGTGATAGAAATGATTTGAGGAGAAGTGAATTAGAGGTGTAACTGAATGTAACCAATAAATCAAGGCAGAGAGATTTAAGACCTGAACCTGACTCAAGACACACAGTTCTCCTGTGATGACTATGCTGTACCACAGCCCTGTTCCTGTGTAGTGATGTCAGACTACATTAGGAGAATAACTCTGAAACACTAAGCGGCTAATAAGTAACAAAAGTAAAATTTCAGCCCCAAAACAAATTGGTATCCAGAGTAGTGTCGGTAAAAGCAGGACTGGATGTTAGTCAGCCAAACATGTTTTGGGCTGATACTGTCATCTCAGATGTTTTTTTATCTCACAGTGTCATTAATTCGAATGAATATAGCTGCTGTGAGCAGGATGCACTATAGTGTAATCAAACTTTTAAATTAACTCATACACAGACCAGACAAATGTGCATGCCTCCCCTCAGGCCTCTGCAGGGTTATGGACTGTTAATCAGAGTATTTCTGTGAGTATAGTTGTAAACAATCATCATCAACAATCAATCATTATCTGCTGAAGTATATATATATTTTTTATTATTATAGTAAACGCTGTCCTTTTTTTTTCTAGGCTATAGCTAGCACGTAGCATTTCATTATTCATTCATTAAAGTTAATCTCACTGGAGCAGTCAGTTCCAGTTGAGTCTGCCTTACTCATGGTAATCAAAATATGGGCAAAGTGGTGGGGCGTGTGTGAAACTGAGGTGGGCAGGCAGGCATACATTTTGTCCTTAATATAATTAGTAATGGGTGAGTAATACAAACTTTCACCCCCTGTAGAATAGGACAGTTCTCTCTAGAGATAAAACTCTTTCTTCTTGCTGTAATGTTGAGTCATCTTTGTTCTTGACCTTTTTGAGTGGTGCACCTTTGTTATTCCTTATTGACCGTGGCAGAGAGTGCATAATGTAACAACCCTATATCATCAAGGAGGATTTTTTGAACAGTGGTTGTGCGTGCCTTGGATTTAGTTTGTTCTTAGTGTTGTTCAAAGTTTTGCTCTCTTTCTGCTCTCACAGGGACTTGGTGTCTAGCCAGCGAGCTGCCATTGCCACCACCACTCCTTCCAGAAACTTCTTCTCTACATTCCTCCCACAGGGCAAACGCACACCAGGGAAAGCAGCTCAGGCCCCCCCTGGATTTTCTCCAAACCAGGCAGCTGTAGGCAGAAAAGAACCACTAAGCAATCAGGTGAGAATGGGAATGGCTAATATCTAAATGATTCCTCTGTCTGTGGCTGCTCAGTGGCTGCATGTTGGAATGAGTTTGGAAACATCTCGTTACCATTATGATAAAGTTTACAGCAACTTGAACACCTGGATATGATTTAAACAAGGATACGATACATAACCTGGATACTGATGTAAACAAAGTCGGTATGTTTGCTGTATACAGTTAATAGCTGTTTTTATGATATTAAAAAAGGTAATTGCTGCAACAGCTGAAAGTGAAAGTATTCTTCTGTAACAGCATCAAACAGTGACATTTACTGCCTGTGAGTGTGTGTACAGTACAGCATGTTTCAACGTTAACATATTTATTATTAGCTGACATTAAAAAAAGTGAATATTGAAAAACAACAAGCCAATAGCCAAAGGTTCACTTGTTTTTTACATCCATGGTTATGATCCTTTATATTTTTCAGCCCATAAAGTCTAAAGAAGCAGTCCAGGCTAAGGAGGTGAAGCCAGCTTCCTTTCAGTCATTATCCAGTGAACCTGCCAGTTCCCAGTCCCAGCAGTCTACAAACCAGTCGGCAAACCAGGGGACGAACAATAATCCAAGACACAAGAGAATCCAGGATCACGAGAAGGAAAGAAAGGAGCTTTTTTCTAAACCACCACAGGTACCTGACAGCTGGCACACCTGCTTTCTGCTGCATTCACGTGGTCAGGCACATTATTTTTGAGGAATAGAATAGAATAGAATAGAATAGAATTGTCACATGTGATACAAGTACAGATATACAAGTAAAGCTCCTCCTACACATCTATCCACAGCTCGTTTCTTCTATCCAAACTAAACTGGGTAGCCCATTAAGAATATATAATTACATATATTTTATTTGATTTTAATACATTGTCATGTTACAATCTCTTGATCTTGCTAACTCGATAATACTAAGCAGCAAGTGGTGCCTGTTGCCATCAAGGATGTACTGAGCACTACCTGGTCACCAGTCACGAGTAGCTCACCACAACACTGCAATCACAAGTCACTAATTTTCCAAATGTTCTGACTGAAGTGTTCCTTCCAGACACCAGAGAGGAAAGGTGAGGTAGCTGAGGCAGAGCCTCCCACAGACACGCCCAGTGAACCTCCTGATTCCTCAAACAGCAGAAACAGTGGGCCAGGAGCAGAGGGAGGAGGCCTGTCAGCAGAGCAGCCTTTCATTATACTCAGCCAGGAGGAGTATGGGGAACACCACTCCTCCATCATGCACTGCAGGTACACCTTCAGTATTCTTACTCTTTAACATCTCTGCATCAATTTGTGTACTCCAACACACAGACAACTGCACTAGCTTGAATGGTTGAAGAGCTTTAATCTCTGATCTGCAACACTCCTTCAGTTCTGACCGACAGGTTTTTATTTATTTCTGTGGGCGATAGTCATGAGTCAGAGCGGCTGGTCTGATTCATTTTTCTTTTTTACTTCTGGTTTCCAGGGTTGACTGTTCTGGTCGTCGGGTTGCTAGTTTGGATGTAGACGGCGTCATCAAGGTAATGTGCATTACAGTTAGATCTGTAATACATGAACACAGAAAAAGTCCCTATACACCCGCCTCTCCTTCCTTATTTTCTTTAGGTGTGGTCATTCAACCCCATCATGCAGACCAAAGCCACTATCATGTCTAAGTCTCCTCTTCTGTCTCTGGAGTGGGCCACAAAACCAGACCGACTGGTATGAGGAAGACACACAATCTGCACCTAACAACACAGCACTAGTCAGCTTTCGGATGAGCATAAATGGCAGCCTTTTTCATTTTTGTTATTACATTCAGTTACACTGCATGTTAGACGCCTCACTGGGTCATTAAACAGATATTCTTATAAACAACTGCACAGCAGACCAAATGAGTTAATGCTTCGTGCACAAACCACTCAACAGCCAATCGAACGGAGACGTCCAGCCAAGCAACATATAGAAAGAGTTCTTTTTCTGAAATAGAATTACATACATATATACATAAGTTTTATGCCTGAATTACCAGGATGCATTTTACAGCATTCAGAGTGGTTGATGAAAGAATGATTAGGTACAGAACACAGCTTGTTATGTCTGAAAGCTGTCTAAAAATACATTGTGTGTGTGTCAGTTGTTACTAGGGAGTGGAGTGGGCACAGTGCGGCTGTATGATACGGATGCCAAGAAGAATCTTTATGAGATGAACATTGATGAAACTCATCCACGGTAATACTTCCTGTCTGTCTGCTCCATGTACCTATACAGGACATATGTTAGAGTTCGGGGATACTGGTGTTACATATGTGTGTTGAATTTGTTAAAGTGCTACATTTTCACTGCATTTCCAGAAACACCTAAGCCTTTAAGATGCAAATGATAGACTGCAGTAAAAACAGTTATTTCTTAGGTTATTATTTGTAGTTATTATTTAATGAAAATATAAAGATTAAACTGCATGCTTGACTACAGCATGACATGAAGTTGAGACTATTATTTGTGATAACTTTATTTTCTCCATCTGTCAGTATCTTGTCATTGGCCTGCAGCCCCAGTGGGTCATCGTTCGTCTGTTCAGCTGCAGCTCTGAGTCGATCAGGGAGCGTTGAGTCTGTTCCACGACTTCCTATACCGGTGTCTGGTCAGCTGCTTCTGTGGGACACGAAGACTGTGAAGCAGCAGGTGATTCCTGAAGGCATTATAACAAAACCTGGCATCCTCTGACCTGATTTAGATCTAACTTTTATACTGAAGTTCAACCTGTATAACATGCTTATAACATATTTGGCATTAGCCAATATATTTCCAGTATCTGTTGTGTAATCACTTTTCTGTCTCTTAGCTCCAGTTCTCTTTAGAACCTGAACCAGTAGCCATTAACTGCACAGCCTTTAACCACAATGGAAATCTGCTGGTGACCGGAGCTGCTGACGGAATCATCAGACTGTTCGGTTAGTGTTTGTAGGTGACAGCCAAAGACTATCTTCATTGTAGAGTCATCGTATCTGCTTTTTCACTGAGCGAATTAGTGCTACAATTATTTAGAAAACACAATCCCACACACCTACACATGGCCAGCTGCATCAATACACCTAACTTCTGACTTGTGTTCTGTCTGTTGTAGATATGCAGCGGTATGAGAGCGCAATGAGCTGGAGAGCTCATGATGGAGAAGTTTACAGTGTGGAGTTTAGCTATGACGAAAACACAGTCTTCAGCGTCGGAGAAGATGGCAAGGTGTGCGAAGCTCATCGTGCTTGATCCTAAAAACCTAATTTTACACAGAATTAAACATATAGTGCTCTCTGTCTGTGTCTCTGTACAGTTCATTCAGTGGAACATCCACCGTTGTGGGGTGAAACAGTCGGAGCAGGTTTTACCTCAGGATGCCACTGGGCCCTTCGTGCTGTCAGGGTACAGTGGATACAAACAGGTAAGCAGTGTTACAGCAGAAACACCTGGTTCACCTGATAATAGAACCAGATTTAATTTATAGGTACAGGTAAAATTCAATTCAATTCAGTTTTATTTATATAGCGCATATTACAATCAGACATTGTCTCAAAGCGCTTCACAGGAACCCCCCTAAGAGCACTGTGGCAAGGAAAAAGGAGAGAGAGGATGAAGGAGAGAGAGAGAGAGAGAGGAGCAAACATGATACAAACATGATACAGTACAGAGCAAACATGACAGCAAGATGAAACAGTGATTATATTGCAATAGATCTATATATATCGTCAGTCCATAAGTAGGAATAGTAATTTGATAGCAAGGATGAGCAGCAGGGGCTAGTGAAGTCGATGAGCACAGGAGAGATCAGGGGCAAAGAGAGAGAGCGAGAGCGAGGCACAGAACTACGAGGAAGACAGTTAACACAGATTATGAGATGATATTACCCAGTATGATCCAGACTAAGGAGAGTGGAGGAGAGGTCAGAGGGTGCTCAGAGGATCGTGTTTGTGCCACCCGACAACGTAGAGCAAGAGAGACTTCACAGGCCGGACTGCAGGTCATCATCCAGGTCTTGAGACCAGTGTGAGCCAGACTAAGGAGAGAAAAGGAGAGGTTAGAGGGTGAGAGGGAAACTGCTCAGTGGATCATGTTTGTGCCCCGACAACGTAGGCCTAGAGCAGCATAGCTGTGCTACACACTAGGTCTAAGGCTAACTGTACGCCTTACTAAACAGAAAAGTTTTAAGTCTAGTCTTAAAGGTGGAGGCAGTGTCTGCCTCTCGGACCCAGATTGGTAACTGGTTCCATAATGTGGTGCCTGATAGCTGAAAGCTCGTCCTCCCATTCTACTTCTATGAATCCCAGGAACTACAAGTAAACCTGCACTCAGAGATCTGAGTGTCCTATTAGGAACATATGGTACAATCAGGTCCTGCAGATACAATGGAGCAAGTCATGTACAACATTGATAAGTAGGTCATAAAAACATCGAGAAGCTGATGAAAATGTTTGACAGACTGACTTGATGAGTGAATTTATGAGTGAGCTCTTGAACAGGTTCAGGTTCCTCGAGGTCGACTGTTCGCCTTTGACTCTGAAGGACAACATGTCCTGACCTGCTCCAGCTCCGGAGGACTCATCTACAGAGTAAGCATATATTCTACACTCAACTCACCTCATTTTCTAATTTTCTTATGGTTTGGTATTGTTATCTGACTTAGCATTATTATTTTGTACTTGCTGACTGACTTCCAGCTGACGAATGGGGAGCCAGCTCTGGATAGAGTACTGTTGCTGGGCGGGCACAAAGCACCAGTAGTGACAGTTGATTGGTGCTCAGCGGTGGACTGCGGCACCTGCTTGACGGCGTCCATGGATGGGAAGATCAAACTAAGCACGCTCCTGGCACAGAAGTGCTGACTTGGGATGAATGAAGGACACCTGAGGGGTTACAGATCACTGCATCAGCAGTGACACTGATTCACTATATGCAGTTACCCATAATGGTTAGTCTGTTTCATAGTGTGAGATGGACAGTGAAAACTCACCAGACACAAATAAAATCATTAAAATCTGAAAATTGTATGTAAATGTGTTTTTTATGGAGCACACTAGTTTTCTCAATCAGATAAACAGAGAGGTGTTTGCCAGGGCCTGTGCTGTCTGTGGGGCAGTTCCCCCACTGACCCTCACCCCGTTTCTGAGGAGACTGAGGACCCTGCAGTGGGAAAAGGAGGAAGAGGGGAGGCTGTTTATCCTGTTCGGGGAGACAGCAAAATCAAAGGGGATTACAATATCAAACCTGATTAGACAATATGCAAAGTTCTGCATATACATTACAAGAAACACAACACTCAAAGAAAAACGGACCATGAAAACCTGAGACTTCACAATTACCTAACCCTAATGCAAGTGTAGATATGAGCACTGGTGGAGGGAGCAAATCATTTTTTTAAAGACAGATTTTGGGCAGCTATTTTGTGTTGTTATTTATGGATAATCTAAATATTTACATTAATATTCTAATAATAAAATATTTTTAACAAATCTGCGCACTTGAACTCACGGTAAAAAGCACATCAAATTGTTCAATTAAACAGGATAACGGTAAATATTACAAATGTTATTTAAGCATACTGGGCCACACTAAAGAAGAGGTCAAAGACAGGTAATAAATGATGCACAATTCCTTGCTAAGATTGCTTTGCTAAGATGTTTTGATAGCAGCTGTGTTTAAGGATACCAAGTTTAGTATGTAGTGATTCTTTTTTTATCTTACAAATCATTTAAAAACTGACTGCAATAGAAAGAACACGCTGTGCCACCTCACATAGTCATGAACTGGCTCAAAGTCAACTCGGGTCAGTCTTTTCGGGTTAAACCCAGGCTGTCAAGTCAGATGTAGTTTTTGTGATAGCGGCTGGCTGCAGTACTTCCTCTCCACCAAAGTGGCGCTGCAACAACAATGTGTGCAGTAACGTTTATCAACGAAGGAGACGCAGAAGCCACAAAAATAGACAGGTAGCTTCACGAGCCGAGTTAGCGTTTAATTTCAGGTATCATGCATGCTGATGGGATGCTTTTGTAAACAGGCTTTGAAATAGTTCTGCACGGAGGTGAATTCAAGCGCCATGTTGTGTGTTTTAACACAGACATAACATGCTGTCACTGCTGTGACGCACAGACTGAGGGCTAGCTAGCTTTGCCATTTGCTTGTTTACACTGAGCAGTTTCTCGTTTTCCGTTTGCTGTTTAATGTCACTGGTCCCTGGCGCCGCGGGCAGACATGGAGAGCCTGTACAAGCGGAAAATGTTCGCTTCAATGCGGAAAACCAAGGTGGCGGCGACGAAGAAGCGGCAGATAGGCCTGCCCGCCTCTATCTTGGACGACAGTGACGAAGGCTCCTTCTCTTCCTCCTCCTCTGGGTCCCAGTCTGACTTCCAAAGCTCCCCAGAGGAAGACAGTGACTCCGGAGCGACATCCAGCGACGACAGCCGCTCAGTGACCCGCAGAAAGCGCTCGTTTCTGGGAGGTAACGACAGCTCCTCGTCGTCTAGCACTGGCGAACAGGATGAGGATGAAGACGAGGACGACGACGAAGATGGTGAGCAGGACAAGAGTCAAACGAAGAGATTGGTGCAACCCAGGAAACGGAGCAGACTGCAGCGACAGGACGAGTCAGACTCGGACCACGCAGAGGAGAAGCGGAGAGAGGAGGCAGAGAAAGCGAAGAGGCGGCAGAGACACAACAAGCTGCTGGCACTGTCCCGGAGGATGAAGGCCCGTGTCCCGAACCGAAGGAGGAGCCGCCTGAAGCAGGTACACCCCTGGACCCCAACACTCACAGACTTAGTTAAAACTGCACATAATAATAACTATAGCCCTCCAAAATGAAATGGCATGATGGGTTGATGAGTCCGCTGTGTCTCTGTGTTTGCAGGCTGCGGACAATGAGGAGGAGTCTAAAGAAGCTGAGGATGACGCTGGTGTGGATGAAGACAGGGGTGTAGAAGGCAACCAGAAAGAAGCTGTGGGAAAGACAGACAAGAAGGACAAGGAGGAGGAGGAGGAGGAGGAGGAGGACAAGGAGGAGGAGGAGCATGACGAGGAGAGAGACAAACAGTAGACCTTTGGAGAGAACAGATGTTTGAATGCAAAAAAAACACAAAAACTTTTGACTCAGCTGTTGCTTTGTACAGTTTTTTTTCTTGCAGCACTTAAATTGGAGGTACAAGGTTTCCATGGTAATATTTTGTTGCTATAGAAACATAGTAATGACATGAGGATGTGGACAGCTACCATGTGTTTTGTTACGGTTCTAGATTGAACAGTGGCTCGGTGGCATGTCGCTCCATGATGACTCTTCACGGTCCAGCCCTTCAAGTCATTTTTATTTATACATCACAAAGTACCCACGTGTTGATCCCACATGGCCCCTGACAACATTTTAACAGTCAGGTACCTTTAGGGCAACTTCAGTTTGTCTCAACTATTACTGCATTTTAATGACTTTTTGAGTTGGATTTGTGCATTACTATTACTAATTCATTCACTTCAGTTGTTTCTTGAACACAGTGAAGTGGTAGTATCTACAAATCTGTGATGTCCCGTCAAGGACTACTTTCTGGACTTGTCTCCAGATTGACTGCGTCTCCCACCCCTCACAGTGCTTCTACTGTTTTCTGTCATGGACTGTGGTTCTTGTTACGCCTTTGACTCTGACATTGACATTCTTTACATGTTTAAAAATGACAAGCTGTTATTGGATTTGCATAATAGCTGATAATAATAGTCCTTAAATAGTTGCATCTGAAATCCCCAGCAAAAGCTCCTAAATATGATTTTATAAGATTTGTTTCCTTCTTATTCAGATTAAGATTAACTTTTGTGCTCTTATAACTGGCACCCCACTCAGCAGCTCCCTAGTGGCCATGTTTCACCATCTGCTGTTGCTGAATCTGTGTTACAAGTGACAATTGTCGGACATAAAACTCCCTGGGTCGCTGAAATATCTGAACCTGTGGCTACTTTAAAAATTATGTCAATCATCTAGACCGGTGTCAGAGCTTTAGATTCTTATTTGATTGACAGAGGACCACCACTACAGTGTTATGAACATGGCTGCTGCAGTATATATTGTACCTTCCTTTGATTACACTTTCTGTTTAAATGCCCTCTCATTGTATGAGTAACATGATCGTCATTCATGTGTTTTCTGTATATTGTTGTCCATCTCAGAAATTAATTTAATCACACACTTATTTGGCTGCAGCTTTTTCATGACTACTTCCCCAAGCAGTCCCTCTGCTTTGTAAGGATTTTATCCTGTAACTAATGGTTATGAAGTATTTTTCTTACATGGAAACGTATCTGTACTGTGGTGACATGTATCCACTTCCATGCGCTGTATTAGGCTATAGGCTGCAGTTAAAAACATCTCTTAAGTCTTCATTAAGCTGTAAAAACCTCCTTGTACAGTATGAACAAATACAGCAAACAATTGTCAATGAAGTGCAGGAACAATGGACATGGCTTGTCCATGCTGGATGTCTTCACAATGCAGAAGCCTGTTTACTTTTTGCACTTGCTGGAAGCATTTAGTGTTAATGGTTGGCCAAATGTGACATGAGAAGTAATACAGGGATATACAGCAAATACAGCAAAACCCACATAAATACTTTGTACTTTTGTATTATTTTCCCTCTTTTGAAAGTTCCAGTGCGGCATTTGTGATGTACAAATTGGACAAATAATAACACTCATAAAAGTCTTTTCCATTCATTTTCTTCTTCCCTGTCTCTGTAATTGTGTGTTTAAGTGCAAACTTAATAACTGGACATAACAACAGAATGACTGGTGAACGTGTTTCTGAGCATTCTGTTAGCCACAGAAGCTAGTCTGTGTTTTCAGTCTGCACACTGTTCAAGAGCCTAGTGGCCTTTTTCTGTTTGTTGCTCAACAAATACTCAGTATGTTCATACAGTATACAGCATATTTCCATACCAGTGCTGTTTGTATGTCTGCCTCTTCTGTTGGTGTAGAGCACTCTTCAGACTGTCTTTTCTCAATAAAGTTTAAGTTTATGTCCAACCTATTTTATATTGAAACCTATCATATCTTTGATGTGAGTATATTTTCCATGAATTAGAACGTCAGCACAGACGGGACAAACATTTAGTGGATGGACTTGTGATCCTTACAGGATGTCATGTGTTTGTTCTGTGTACTAAAGTTAGAAGATCCCAGATAAACTGCCTGGCCACAATCCTCTGTGTGTGTGTGAACTCGTGTCATGTGGTTTGAAGTTAGTAGGGCAAGTGTTTCATCGTTGCCTGTAGCCGCAGGCTGTTCTTTATGTGTGCAGTGTGTCTCACCTTCCTCTACAGTGGTTCTCTCCACTCTCTTTTCAGCTGCAGCA
The DNA here is from genome assembly GCF_900634625.1 of Parambassis ranga. Taxonomy (NCBI): domain Eukaryota; kingdom Metazoa; phylum Chordata; class Actinopteri; family Ambassidae; genus Parambassis; species Parambassis ranga. The sequence goes on along the minus strand of NC_041032.1, from coordinate 524,123 downwards.
GGTGTCGCCTCCTCGCCCGCTGAGTTCATTGAAGATGGCATGCAGGCATGTGTAATAGTCGCCCACAGATTTAGTTAACGATAATGCATTCAAAGCACTTAAAGCACTTTATATTTAAATGCATTATTCATTCAAACAATGGCGGTGGAAAACTACACATGTAGCCACAGCTCCCCGGGGGGAGACTGACGGTGATTGTGATGATTCATATGTATTCGTATGTGCTGGAGGCAATCTGGGTAAAGTGCCTTACCAAAGGACACACAACATCGACTAGGGAGGAGCGGGGTTCGACCCAACCTTCCGGTTATAGGATGACCCACTAAGCCTGTAATTACGTCACTGTAGGTCTTGGATCTGTTTTAAGGCACAATCAAAGATAAAAGCTGGTGTTCCCAAAACACTTTTTACTTCCCAGACATTCCAAGGTATCTCTACCCTGTATCCATGTAAGTGGAGACATGATGCTCAGTTCAACAGGAATCAGAGAGCACCTCCCACAAAAAGGACCAAACAAATAAAAAACAATATCAAACAAACAACATTTAAATCCAAGTTTATCTTAAAACATTTCTGTCATCCCTTCTTCCTTTCTTCCAGCTTTCAAAAATCTTTCCCATAAGGAGTCACTTAGACTAGAGTAGGTCAGGCGCCTCACAGACGTTGGTCCTCTCTTCTCTGAACAATGTCTTTGCAAGGTAGAGGCGGATTACACCAGGACATCCCCACCGTCGTCCCTGCCAGGTGTCAGGCAATCCCACTTCTTACACCGAGTTTGTTATGGAAGTTTCTCTAATCTGATATATGAATGATGAGATGAATGAAGTTTCGCAAGAAGAGCTGTCGTTTCTAAAATGTATTGTCTTGCACAAGAGAGAGAAAGCAGTCATACAGAGTCCAGTCTCTGACTGTGGATGTCCAAGGACTACAGGAGCACAAAGTGCTTCTATACTAAGATCACTACGTCACATTACACTTTTGCTGAGCAGATTGGCCTTTGGTGGGGTGGTATGACTACTCTGCACAAAGCAGGCTGGGTCAAATGCCCACACAGACAAGTTCAGTACATCAGGTGCAAACTCATCTCTAACAAGCTACTTTCTAAAACTCAACACTCTTCATGTGAGGGAGGGCCTTATGTAGTGTCCTTGAAGACAGGTGCTCACAGAAACACACACAGAGGAAAAATACAAACACAGGGAGCAGTAGTTTTACCATCACATAAAACATAAAGCTTTTTTTTACTTTCAGCACATACTGACTTCATAATGGACATTACTGTAGTATGATTAGCCATGGAACTCCTGGAAAAACTGATCACATGTCCTTGAAGCCAGCAGTTTATTTCTGTGTAAACATTGATTAGTTTTTGTTCAATTGCTGTTTTCGGAAAAAAAATAATTACAACTTATTTCTTTCTATTTACATTAAATACACATTATAAACGGTAACTTTGGTGACAGCAGGGACTGTAACAATGTCTATCCATCCATTTTCTGAACCCGCTCATACTGGAGCCTATCCCAGCTATCAACAGGAGAGAGGCACCCAGGGCACATTGGCAGTCCATTGCGGAGCTGGTTGACATTGAAGGGATAGACATGCAACCATTCACAACCAGTTTAGAGTGTGGGAGGAAGCTACAGTACACAGAGAAAACACATGCAGGCACAGGGAGAACATGCTAACTCCACTCAGAAAGTGCAGTGTGCACTGTGAGGCGACAGTTATCTACTGACAAATGTAAAAATGCAAACCGAAACTATATTCTACACATTTATTATGTGTCAGTTCCATCTAAGGAAGTTTGTTTCTCAGACACTTTAACAGGTGTGGTCTTCTTATTCTTATCAATGCAGCGATGAACAAACACAGCTAGCAGAGCTACTGCTGATAAGATCAGCCCAAAGTAGAGCCCAACTTTTCCTTCACTCCATGTCGGTTGAATCGGAGTCACTCTTTGTGTTTCTGGTTGAGCTGCTGCTGTAAAAGGAAAGAAAAAGGACTGTTTGTTCATGTTTGAAAAGTCCTGTGTTGTTGGTGGCAACAAATAACGTGTCAGGAACTCAGACTTTTTTAGTAACATGTCACTTTGGAGGACTATTCTCAATCATCCTGGTCATTTTCATACAAGAGCTTGACTTGAGGCATCAGAACTAATGAAGGTGCTTGGATGAGCACCCACAATCACAATGCCAGACTCAGCAACAACCCCATAAATAAAGACCACCACCCATACCACCACCACTCATCAGCAGCCATCAGGTTGAGTTAGTGATAATGAATCCACTCACCAGAGACACTCAGCTCACAGCTGGCAGAGCCATGACCAGATTCTGTCTGTACTTCACACACATACAGACCAGAGTCTTCAGTCCTGAGTCTGGACAGTTGGAGTCTGATTCGACCTTCTCTGAGGGCTTCTGTGTCACTCTGGACTCTTCCTGAAAAATGTTTATGTTGAGACTCTGACAGAGTGACACCAGCATGGACATGATACAGAGCAGAGGCCTCTTTGTTGGTTAAATGTCCACAGAGGATATAAAGCTGTTCAGATGTAGTGTTAGTGTTGGGAAACGTCCACTCCAGTGTGATGTTTTGGTTCTCCTCTGCCTGATAGGAGGTCTGTGTCACCTTCACTTTAAAGGCTGCTGCTGCGGAGGTGAGTATAAGAAGCAACAAGATCATCGTCTCTCTGTGAGAAGACACAGAGGTGAAGAGCCATCGAGGTTAGTCAGTGAAAAACTAAAATCGACAGCACACACACACACACCTTAAACAAACAGTGTCAGGAGAGGTTTAAGCTGTAACTTTACAAATTAAATGATCTGGAAATTTAAATCAATGTGAAAAATAAAACTTAATGTAAAGTGAAAACAAACAAAACCCATTTGTTTGTGCTGCTGAACTGAAGCCTTCGCCTGGTTGTCTGAAAAAAGTTACAAAACTCCAAAGTCTCAAAGACCAACCCCTACAGTGACACCTTGTGGTTAGCTGCTATACTGATTTTCACGGTCAGAAAGGGGGTCTGTTAGGCCGGGTATGAATTAGGGATGTCCCGATCAGGTTTTTTTGCCCTCGAGTCCGAGTCTGAGTCATTTGATTTTGAGTATCTGCCGATACCGAGTCCCGATCCGATACTTTCTATAAAGGCACTCATTGCGGCAAAACCCGTGTGTGTGTGTGTGTGTGTGTGTGTGTGTGTGTGTGTGTAGGCCTGTCACGATAACAGATTTAATTTTGTCAAATCAATGTTCAACTAACATAATGATAATGACATATAATGCAAGTACACCCTTTCAAAGATCAATAAACTTTAATTTCTAAAGAACATTTAACATTGGAAAGGCCCCCAATTATCAACACTATTATTATTATTGTTATTATTAATGATATTAATATTATTATTATGAGTAGTGGTAGGCCTATTACCATAGCTTATCTGAGCATAGTCAATGGAGTTAAGTCAAACCAACTAGCACGTCATGAGCAACAGAGCCAAACAACACGCACTCTACCTGCTGCTGGGAGTGGGCTCACCTGTGCGCACATGTGTTTGTGTGCGCACGCGTTTGCGTGTGTGTATGCGCATCAGCGAATTTTAAAAACGCCACCATGTAGACAGAAACACATAAAATAGCAGAGATGGCACAAGAGGGCAAGAGAACTAGACTGGGTGGCGCTGCCGCGAGTGCCGCCAGTAAGAAGGCAGAGAACTTCACTCATACAACGCGGACTCTCTCTGATGGCACGTTATTCATGAGCATGTTTAGTCTCGTGGTGAATTGTGTGGAAGTGTTGAACCAGTGTTGTGCAGCTTCACAGCTCTCTGTGTTGCTGTAACGTCCAAGCCCTGCAGCGCTGTGACGCACCGTGGCGACGCAGACAGCGAGCTGACCGTGGTCTGCTCAGAACATCCCGTAAACGTTACACAATGAGTTAAAAAAATAAGAACTACCTGTTGGTTTGACACATTTTAAGACAGAAGCCGCGGGACATTTTAAATCTTGCACACTTTATACGCTACGACGCACCAAGTGACGCCTTTTGTCATCCAGCCTCTTCGGCAGCGAGAGGGAGAGAGAGAGAGAGAGGAAAACAAACCAGCATGCAAATGCAATTTATCGCGGCCGAAAAACTTATCGAGCCCATTTAAAGTTATCGTGCAATTAATTGATTTATTGTTTATCGCGACAGGCCTGTGTGTGCGTGTGCCGCCACACGGAATCAGAAATTAGTTTTGTGTTTCTCTAGCTTTTTTTTTCTGTAGACACTTCCTTGTTACATTTTGCAGTGTAACACGACCACTTTATCAGAAACCCAACACAACAATAACACACTGTGTCTTACCGTGTGTCTCTTTAAATCCGACTGAAATCATTCTGAACGGCAACACAAGCACAAAATCTGCAGAGAAACGGTCACAGCTGGAAAAACTTATGGAAATGAAGTTGTGTATCGACGTGTTTCTATTATGAGTTTCACTTCCCTGCCTGACTGTGTGATTGACTCTCTCTCTGTAGGTGGGACATGACTGTTCAGTAGTGTTCACGCATGACAAACAGCTCAGGGTGTGAACGTGAGTGTGAGTGAGTGTGTGTCCGTGCACTGGGCACAAGCCGGGGAGGAGATGTTTTTTTCTGTTTACAGAGAGAAGGAGAGCAAAAATGTAATGTGTGTAATGGCGACCGGAGGAGAGAATAGCAGTAACGTATGTTTTATGTACAGTGCACTCTGAATAAAGCCATTCTCCCACCTGTTATTGGCCTTTCACCACTTCAGCCACCATGTAGAGTTAGGCAGGGAGAAGAGAAGACGGCTCTACCCTGTGTTCCCTGACCACGGTCAGGAAATGAAGCTAGGATTAGAGAGAAATAACTCAGTTAAACAAGTTTGTACGTTCTGTTGCACAGAGCTCTGCACATTCACATAAAACATTTCTGTCTGAGAGTTAAAAAAATGTGAGTTTAATATTTTTTAGTGTCAATATTTAGTGTCACACACTAAATCTGCAGTGAGGTGCACACACAATGAAGCAGACTTATTGTCTCTGTCCTTTACAGGGACAGAAACCTTCTATCAGGCAGAAGACGACAACATCACTATCACAAGGGACAGTCAGGTCCAAACTGGCCTGTTTCACACCAACATGACCTGTTTGTTCCTCTCAAAGCCTCTGAAGGTTTTGAATTAAATGATAAAAGGTGTTGAGGTCCAAGAGTCTTAACATCAGCAGTTTGCAGGACGGGTTCAGAGGGATAGAGGTGCTCTCAGAGAAGGACGAGTCACACTCCACCTGTCCAGACTCAGGACAGATGTAGAGAGACACTCTGGTCTGTCTGTGTGTGACATGAAGACAGATTCTGGGTTTGGCTCTGGCAGCTGTGGACTGAGTGTAATGTGTGTAATAAAATAATGACATGTTTGATGTATTTGTCTAGATTGTCTGTTTATTTTTGCTGATAGCTGCACATATTGTTCCACCTGACTCCAGAGAACACCAAGTCTGCTCTGCCATGAAAATGTCTGATTCAAATGTGCTGACATGATGTGCACACAGAGAGCATGTCAGTGTCAGCCTTAGCCTGCTTATACACCTGCATGTGTGCTTTGTTTTTGTAAAGTAAAAGTTTAGATGTAATGGTATGTTACAGATGAATCTGTTTTCATAGCTTTTACCAGCTGTATATCCTCCATAATTTTCACTGTGCTTTTCACTGTCACTCTGCTTCACTTTAACCAGAATAAACTCCAGCTGGTAACCACACAGCAGCTGATTGCAGGTTTCTGTCAGCAATAGGTTTGTTTACAACACGTGCACGTTATTAGCAGTCAATAATAAACAAAGTGATAAATGAGTGCAGCAGCATCGTATGATGACAGTGTTTCTCAGCTCAGGCAGCTCTGTTAGATGTGATAAGGATGCTCGGAGGAGCAGCAGAACATTTTCAAGTAACTAACAAGTCCATCTGTCCGGTTTTGAGCTTGTGAAGTGACATTAGTTTTCACTGCTCTGTCACAGGTGGCGCTAAAGAAGCGTTTGGACAGGTGTAGTGCAGTGACTGATGTTTCTCTGCTAAGACTCCAAATTCTCTAAGCTCAGAATCCCATGTATTTGTAAGTATGACCCTGGGTACAGGCTGCTACCAGCAGAATGAAAATCATTTCAATCAAACCAGGCAAATTAGCTTTTAATCCTAGTTCATACTGATCTAAATGGTTAACTTAAATAGTTTGTACAATTATTGAATGGATGATTACTAACAGACTAGTTTAGTTTTTTTTAAGAAAATATGCATCTTTTTTACGAGTATAAAAATGGATTCAGAAAGGTCAAAATGGGGTCAGTAGCAGTGTTAGAACAAGGTGTAAACATGGCTTTTAATAATAACTAAGTAGCTGTAAGGCTGGTTCTTTGTAGAAAGATGGGCAGTTGATTAAGATGTGTGATGTTGAAATAACAGTGTTAAAATGATTCAAGATTTTCTGATGAAAAGATGCAAGTGCAAGTAAGGCTTTCGAACGTCTGTATTTGGTGATGATGAAGCCATGTGGAAATAAGCAATGTCCCCCTGGGATTAATCAAGTATTTCTCTTAAGTTCAAAGGACTTTTTACATAGTTTAAAAATAATGGGCGGACAAATGCTGTGTTAAACTCTCAGCTTCAAAGACGTCCTGATTTTTTTATGTTACCTGATGCTGGGTTGTCATTTGTATGGATCTCCTTTACAGAGGGCCACCAAATATAAATTCTTGGGAGTTGGGTGTAATGAGAGACTTATAACTGCTGAACATGTGATAATGTGTTAAATGTTACAGGGTTCAGGCACACCGTATGGTTTATGCCGTTATGGATGTTGTTTATAGTTCTGCTCAGATAGGCCTACTGTGGAGTAAATCAACGCAGTTGGAGTAAATACTTTTTGATCCTGTGGAGGGCAGCAGTGCACCAGCGGGCGTCACAACTGCAGACTAAGAAGAAGAAGCTTCCGCGGAGCTTGGTGGAGTCCCAGTCCGGGTGTCAGTGAGTGTTGCCCGCGGAGCAGTAATGGTCCAGACGTGCTCGGCGTACGGCTGTAAGAACCGCTACCACAAAGACAAAGACATTTCATTCCACAAGTGAGTTGTTTAAGGTGTGTTGGAGCTCTTATTAGGTGTCTGGTCAGGCTGCTGTCGGACCACAAACAGAGTTCACCCACAAACGTTTATTAATCCTTCTTTTGAGAGAGCCAGCGGTCGCTGTGAGTTGAACTGGAGGCAGAATATGTCTTTAAACGGCACTTTTTACAGTTAAGTAAGTCACAGCCAAGCCCCGTTTAAAAATACTGGATGCTGTCAAGTTACTCCAAACAAGTGAAACTACACCGTGGACACGATGTCCAGACACCACGATCCTCTCTAAAGCATGTGTATTGTCACGCAGAATAAAGTGTTGATAACTGATGAGTGTGTAACACGGTTACGTTGTCCCACATGTCCACACTTGGTTTATGGACGCTTGGCTGGTGAGCTAATGCTAACCTCCCGTCGCGCTTGGTGGAACGAGCTAAAACATGTGGAGTCATGGAGACCTCCGCTTCGTGTCGGTCCCCGGAGGACGCGGCGTCCGCGGGGATTCTGCACCGAAGAGGCCGAGATGAAGGCTGCTAAGTGACGTGTAGGGCCTGTCGCTGAGCAGACACTGAGCAGGGCCTGGACAGTGGTTCAGGTTCCACCCAGGCTGTGGACACACTAGCTCTCAGTGGACGGTGTGGAGACTGGGTCTGCAGTGGGTTAATAATAACCAGAATGTCAAGACAACGTCAGCTAGCATCAAACGTGCAGAGTGTTAGTAACTTTAAAAACATGTTTTAATACTATGTAGGATAAAATAAGTGGTGATATCTGCAAACAGCGCCCTGGCACAGGCTCATTCTCAGTAGGAGGTCCAATCAAATGCATTGATAGGTTCACTATAATACAACTTGTTTTTCTTTGCTTCTTGTTGTGAGATTATTTAGTGCTACAATGCTTATTTCACAGCACCACTGTTGTTTGTAGTGTAATCTTATCTGTGCTCAGTCATGTGATTGGTTTTCCACTGTGCAGGTGATTGTAGTAACCAGGCAGTATGTAGCAGAACATCCAATGCTATGGGTTTGAACATAGACAAAGCTATAGTGGGACTGTCCAGTGGGACTGTCCACTGGGAGCTTTTGGAAATGATTTTGGAAAATTCCTGTTAGTAGTTTGATTGCCACTGCTAGGCAATCAAACTACTCTGGAATTTTCCAGAATCATTGTTCTTCACCCTCTTTCTTCTTCTTCTTTTTCATTCTTCCGTACGTTTTTTGGCGCAGTGTATCTTCAGCATACATTGACCGATTTAGGCCATTCAACTATCAAAATGTTCATCTCACAGAGGACATTCCAGGTTCAAAAAATTATAATTTTTTAAATATTAAGCAATTTCTGTGTCATTTTGAACATGGGAGTCTATGAAAGAGCCCTTCAACGAGGGTCATCTACCATCTCCTTCAAGCTACAGACTCCAGTTTAGTCTTAAAATGCTCATTAGATGCTGCTCTATCAAACTTGTATTCAGACTTTTTTAATTCCGAATTGTTTATGCGTGCCAGGCTCTGAAATTTGGAGTGGTTTTTGAAGTCTCCTCTGCTGTTACCATGGTGACAGGCTGACACACAGAGGCATACAAAGCTCTGATTCTCAGTAATTTAGAGCAATCCTTCACATCAGCGTTCAAAGCAATGCTTCAGCTGCAGCAATCAAACTTGCATTTTCTTGGAAATGCCCTTTTGTAGTTCTTATTATTGTTCTTCCATCCATCCATCATCTATTAACCCGCTTCATCCTGCCGTGCAGGGTCACGGTGAGCGGCGGGGTACACCCTGGACAGGTCACCAGTCCATCACAGGGCAACATACACACAGACAACCATTCACACACAAGCACACCTACGGGCAATTTAGAGTGACTGTAGAATGTGGGAGGAAGCCGGAGCACCCGGAGAGAAGATTTGTTGTTCTTACATATAATCAGAAATGTGACATTGTTGTACAAAACAACAAATGACAAAGTAATGTCTCTATTGATTATTTTGTATTGATTTTGCCAGGTTTCCTCTGGCTCGTCCAGATGTTTGTGGTAAATGGGTGGCTGCAATGAGAAGAAACAATTTTAAGCCTACAAAATATAGCAACATCTGCTCACAGCACTTCACCAAAGACTGCTTCAAGAGAGAGTGCAACAACCGAGTGTTAAAGGAAAACGCTGTGCCATCCCTATTCACCTTCAACCTCAGCATCAAGGTAAAGCTGCTCGGAGTCCTGATGTTTTTTTTCAGAACAGAAATGTCATTTTCAGGGTTTTGGTAGAAGACATTTTAAATACAGTTTAGATATACTGCAGTTAAAAGGGGATAATGTTTTACATGGTGCACATTTGTTGGTCTATCAGATAAAGCTGCTACTTGCTGTAGCAGTTTTGCTTGACTGTGGATATGGTTACTGCTCAGACCCGCCTTTCACAGACCAACAGGACTAGGTCCTGTACCTGTTAGTTTGATTGTTGCTGCATTTTTAAATTTATCTATGAAGAAAAGTCTCCAGAACATTGAATGCTGACTTGTGTTTTGTATGTGTGAATGTGGAGAGGACAGTGATTTGTCTAAGACACATTGGATTTGTCGTTGGCAGAGGACATAAAATATCTTTGGCTCCAGTTACTTATATTTAAGTTTATGTCATGTTGGCTGTGTTTGAAGTAACTTATTATTAAAGCAGCATTTGAATGTGTGCTTTTGTCTAACAGTCAGAGTCCCTTGAGGATCCTTTCGTGTCAGAGCTCCACTTCCCGCTTTCTTTGACCTCTGACCCTGCTGTGGAGGAGAATCCTGAGATCAGCATGCCTGACACCCGCAGCGACACAGCAGTGGTCTCCTGTGACCACAACTACACAGTTGAAGACTCAGCACAGCAAAAGAGACGCATTGAGCAGCTGGAGCACCAACTGGAGCGTCTGAGGAAGAAGCTGAAGACCGCACAACAGAAGTGCCGGCGACAGGAGAGGCAGCTCAAGAGGCTGAAGGCTGCCTGCAAGGCAGCAAAGACTGGTAGCAAACCAGCACCTGCATTCAGTGAGGGATATGTGATTTTACCCAAACATATCTACCACACACTCAAAGGCATCAAATGACAAGGAGGGATGGAGGGAGTGACAGCTGTGGTTTACCTGAGCAGCAGTTGCAATCTGCTGCAGCCAGGCAGACTGTTGAAGAGTTACTGAGCCACGCAGCAAACTGAGAGCTGCAGGACCCTTTTCTTTGGGATGGTACATGCAGATCAGATCACCTTTGGTGACTAAAGCAAACGGCTTATGTATCATTTTTACTATCATTAGATTTTCTTTCGACTAGATGTTTGGGCTGCAGTTCTTGGACATTTGGTTTTCGTTTTGCTATGACACCCTGGATTTTTACTGTAACTGCAGTTGCTAGGCAACCAGATGAAGTTTTGCTCATATATTTTTGCTAAGAAATGTGTTCCATCATGTAACTACCCTTGTAGTCACAAACTGCTGCTCGGACCGATGGCGTTGCCATGCTGTACTATTGTAGGCTAAGCTAGGTTAACTGTTCACACAGGCCTGGGATTGGTATGGACCCTCTCACACTTGTCTGGCATCGTCAGAAAAGGAAGCACCTTCACATTTTGAACTGTTCCGTTAAAGGATATGCTATGGAAGCTTAATCTCTGCTCTGTTGTTTGTTGGAAAGAGAAATGAGTGAAAACTTGTAACCAAGGGTATACATTTATTTCAAGTATAACTGGGTTCATTTGTTCTGAATGCTTTACTTTTTAATTTTTTCTTAGACGGATGCAAAAACGTGTGTACAAGAATGTGTGTTTGTACATGCAGAAGCCATGAACAGCTGCTCATGTGCAATAAATAACAAAAACAATAAAGTCCTGACACTTTGTCAGCTTCTCTTTGTGCAAATAAATGTTTGTGGATTATCATTTTTAGAGAGCGTTGCTCAGGAGGTATCCAGCTATCCAGTTTCTAAACCTTTTGGTCCATCAGATCATGGTGGCAATGGAACAGAGATTCTCTGACCTCTCTGTCTTATCATCTTTCTCCTCCATGTGGGGGTCCTTGGCTTCTCCCAGGCCAGCTGGGGGGGGTTTAATCCCTTTAGTGGATTGTGGATCAGCCTTATATTCTCTGCTGAGACTGCTCTGCTGAGACTTAGCTTCCTTTTGGTTCAGCTCTCTACCATTACATCCTGGTACAGCCCCTGCAAGGCTACACCCTTCTAGAATTGTGGCTAGTTGTCTGGAGCTGTATGCCTCCCAAGACAAACAATCCAAACATTGACCTCTGATAATGAAAGGGAATAAGAACTTGTAAACTCTGCCTAGAACAGGCAGACCTACCACTAGAAGGAGGCCTGGTTTCCAATTCCATTTTGTTTGTGTTGTTGATTAGCACCTGGTAGCTGGGTTTCTTACAGAACATGGTTGGGCTCAGGCTGGATCAGCTGTGTGGAAGGTCCATCACGGAGGTCAGGTGTAATGAGGGGGGAGGCTGTGGCTCTCCCTTCCTGGTGGCTGTTAGTGCAATTTATATCATCAGCCATTTTATTGTGTTATTTCATGTTTTTCTTATTACAATATTCTTATAAGAAATGATAATAATAATAATATTAACTTTATCTGTATAGCACTGTTAAAACAGTTACAAAGTGCTTCACATCCCATAAAATACACAAAAAATAAAACAATAAACAGTATTGCAAAATAAAACAAGATAAAACACAAAACAATCAGCCAGTAAAAATCAAACCACTAAAAGCACACTCATAAAAGTGGGATTTAAAAGCAGATGGGGACTGCCAGTCTGAGCTCCTTGGGGGGATTGTTCCACAATGTTGGGGGGCAGAAAAGTTCCAGTCGCCCTTAGTTTTCAGCCTGGACTGTGGAATCATTAACAAACCGTTGGTTAAAGACCTCAGGTTGCAACCAGTGCACAAGGAGATCAGAAATGTGTCCAGGAGCCAGCCCACACTGTGCTTTAAAAGTTAGCATTAAAATTAGCATTAAAAATCAATTCTAAAACTGGAGCCAGTGCAGGCTAAACATGTGTGTATGCCAGTTCATTCAATAATCAGGGCAGGGAGATTTTTTCCAATTTAGGTTTTATGAAAGGCAGAAAGACAGGGAGAAGGTATAGCATTCATTTGGAGGAGACAGCCAACTAGCAATCATAGTTCTGGCCAGCAGGTGGGGGTGCAGATCTGAATAGTGTGTCTGCGTAGTGAAGTACACCAACAGGTTAAACGTGGCCTCAATGAGAATCTTATCCTGCCTGAATTGTTGTATTAGAACGTTTAAGTTTAAAGTATGGAGAATGTAACAAGGGAAAGCTAAAATGATGATTCTGAAACACTTTTTCCAGTGTCCTTGGTTTATTTTGCACACATTTCAGCCAGGAGAGTCCAGGAATCCATTTGTTTATTAAAGAAAAAAAAATCTTCATTTACATCCCAATCACTTAGAGACTTGGCACCATTATATTATAACTCTATTCTGGATTTTATGGGAGCCAATGAAGAGAATACAGTTGGAGAGATATGCTCTCTCTTGCTAATTATATCAGTAGTGTTTTGGGTCAAGGTTTTTCAGAGAGTTGTTGTGACATGCTGACATTTGTGAATTAATTCCAGCCTCGAACTGCAGAAGGTTCTGTGATGGTCTCCTCTCCTGTTCAAGGTTACATCTAGCCTAATCATCAAATGGGATATGAGGGCAACAGGCTGATAGATTGTGGAGGTGACTCATGGCAGCAGAAAGGGCACCCTAGGTCCAACCAAGTGAGATTATTCACTCCTGTAGAATCACCCTCAGACTGTGTGGTACCCACTGTTCCTCCATGCCCCCAGTCCTGACTTTGTCTCTTCACGACCTTGACCCTCTGCCGGTGAACAGACCTCTGCAGGGCTGAATCTGATACAGCTAGACGTGTTTGGTCTGAAGTTCTGCACCCGAGGCGTAGCATCAAGGTCGCCCTGTCAGAACTGTGGTGCTCCTCAGGCTGTAGTCTGACTGCTCACATTAACCACCTGGATGACCTGCTGCTTTTTCTTGCATGCTCTGCTGCCAGCCAACAAAAGTAATGCATTGTTTGCTGCATGCTTCTTTTTTTTTACAAACAGAACATCTGGACGTCAGAACATCATTACACAGACCACATTAATGTAACTAGCTTTTTACAGGATAGATTTTACAGGATCAAACTGTGTTGTCAGCATACTCAATGATGTTGTTTTGGGTGTTGTGGGTGAGGAGACAGGTGGCTCAGGTCGTAGCCTTGGGTGAGCCCATACTCACTGTGACAGTTCTTGGCTGCCAACCTGACCGTCTGCCACACTGTGTCAGGAAGTTGAGGACCCATTTGAAGGACTGTATTAAAGAAGGAGGAAGACGGCTATAGACGTTATCCCTTATGAGGTGGAGATGATGAAGATTCTCAGTCATCCTGGACTTGTAGAGTTTTCTTGAAGACGTTTCGCTGCTCATCCAAGCAGCTTCATCAGTTCTGTTTGGTGGGGAAACATGGTTTATATGTGGTTACAGACCTCAGTGGGTGGGTCTGGGTCAAACTTACAAACAATAGCACTAAATGTTTCCATAATTAGCTGTGATGATCTGGCTGACTGGGCCAGGTGTGTCTAACTGGCTAACGACTATGAAACTGCCGGAGGGGGACTGGTTGACAGCCCTTTGTTCTTACTGTGAGTATGTGCAAACCTCCTGGGAATGGATGGAATCACTGCATTGTATGTGGTAGAAAGATAATGTCTGAGGCCACCACCTCTGTTAAAGGTAGGGTAGGAGATTTTGAAAACTCAGTAAGAGTCAGCCAGATTTTGAAAGTAAACACACGCCCCTTTCTCTCGGAGCTCACCCAGAAGCCACGCCTCCAGTCTGTGACTTCGGCCATCATGCAGGTACCATCATGCAGGTGCATCAGAATGAAATCTCCTACCCGACCTTTAAGGGAAGGTTTTTCCAGCTTAACATAGATGCTTCCTTGACTCCTCTTTCAGATCAGAGCATTCCTCACTTCTTAAACTGCTCCACGACCAGCCATATCACCATAGGGTGGCAATAACGCACATAAAAGCTGTTTGTTAACCACTATGAATAAGAAAAGATGGAGGTGCTAATGAGACACGTGTTGCTGTGAGGTCAGATGCTCAACAGGAGCTTTGTCACCAAAAGATGGATATTTGCTAAATGATGTGCACATCTCAGTTATCAAGTATTGCTGTCTTTGACAGATTCATGGACAGCATTAGGAGTCACTTGTCATTCCACACTCAACTGTGTGGTAGGGTGTGTGATGTCATAGTAATCTGATAACTCGCAGCAAATAGTGAATAATATTTTTGTTTAAATCTACATCTCTGTAGTAAGTGACAATCTGACTGAGGTCAATGTAGACTGGAAGTATAGCTATCAGTTCTGAAGAAAGGAAACCACTTCAATGAGACATGGAAAAATGTTCAAACTGTGAAGACTGATCTAGCATTGCTTCAGTTGGTCATGTCTGGGTTGAGCGATGTTATGAAGTCAGCATGTGTGTGTGTGTGTGTGAGCTGCATGAAAAATATAATGAAAAACATAAAATAATGATATGCTTGTGGTCATTAATTTAAGCTGAATAATCCTTATATCATTTCTGTAAACATGAAGATATTTCTGCTTCTAATATATGATGTACATATGTGAAAATATGATCCAAATGTATGGATAAAGATGAAGTGTGTCACATCATGACTCTCCTTCTATTAGACTTAGATTTCTATTCTGTTTAGATGTTCAGTTTTCCTCTGTTCAGACTCCACTGATTTTCTTGCTGATGAATTTATTCATCCTCTGACCCAGATAGAAACTACACAGCCTCACTTTTCATTCTCTTCCGTTTATACTCACTATATACACCCTGGAGCACCAAGCCAAGGACTCAGACCAAATGGAGGTTAGCGGGACAGTCGAGCATGACGATAATGACTATGTATATCAATATAAACACTGCCATAAAGCTAAAGTCTGCCCGGCAGCATCTATCAGATCTATAACACTGTGTGATCTCACTGCCAATAATCTGCTCTTTCCTCAACAACGCTTTAAAGATGCCTTCGGGATGGGGGTGTGTGTGGGATGGGGTGGGGGGAAAGCGGGGGAGGAAGGCAAAGGAAAGAGGGCTTTAACTGTGAGCAGAAAAAAGATCAGAGGGCGAGGCTGCTACTGAGTGAAGCAGCTGCTCAATATATAGAGTACTGAGAGTTGATGATAATACATTAATATTATTCATAATAAATAGTCAATAATTCTAACTCCTCATGGTCCAGGATTCTGGAGCTCAGGAGTCATCAGGAGTATATGTGTCACTTATATCAAAGCTATTAACTCATACTCTTACACTCGTACTTACACACAGATTTAAGCTAACATTACTTTTGTACATTTTTCTAGTTTTTATGTAAAAATGCATAGATGGTCATTTTGGGATGAATCTTAATTATTACCACTAGGGGTCATGGCCTCCCAGATCAGACAACATTGCACTACATTTTTTTCAATTCAATTTTATTTATAGAGCGTCTCTTACAATTGAAATTGTCTTAAGGTGCTTTACAGAGCCCCAGAACCTGAACCCCTGAGCAGGCGCCTAAAAGCAGAAAGGGGAGGAAGAAACCTTGGACCCAGCTCATAAGAAAGAACCTTCCTGCTGACAGTCGACCGGGTGAAGGAGGAGAGGAAGAGTAGACAGGATGGAGAGGATGAAGGAGAGAGGAACAAACATGCAACATACAAAAGGAAACACATTCATTGTTATCTGGATCATTGTGTTTTCTCTGTTACATTGGTACTAGCATTATGTAATTCATACTTTTATGAACTGTGTCATTTTTCAGTTTTTACAGAGTTTTATTTATTTGTGCTATTCTTCAAAATGTAATGTGTGCACTGAAACAGTATTTACACTGCTGCATTTTCTCTGACATCACACTGTGGGTGGGCTGTTATCAACAGGATAACTTGCACTGATGTGATTCAGAGTCTGAGATGTATAAATGCAGCACACTGAAAAATCTAATCCACAATGAAAACATGGGTTTGGCGCATTCAGCTTTGTTTTACGCAGCCTCAGAAATGTTCTGCTGATGTCATGTGGCATGTATTTCAAGAACATTAGCAGTAAGGATAATTACTTTAATATTGGGCAGGTTTAAACACTGAACACAAAGCGAGTGATTACCAGGACAATCACTTCCTACAGCTGTTTGTCCCTGCTCTCTTTTATACGTTCATAATTCTCTATCAGCACTGAACAATTTGTAGTTTCATTAGTTTTGTTTTTGAATCCATATACTTCTAATGTCATTTGCACAATAGATTGTGTTGTGTTTTACCAGATTTAAGTGTGTGTCACTGTTTATTTAACAGCCCAGTACACAGAAACATGTTATTGTGTCTGTGAGCGTCACCATGACGCACACTCGGGCGGGGACAATGTGACATCATTTCTGCGGGGTTAAAGGGCGTCGCTGTCACACACAGAACCATAACGAGGTGGTTTCACCTCCTGTGTGTGTTGGTGTGTGTTTTTGGTTTGAGTCACGTCTGAAAATGTAATTCCTGCCTGATGTCATGAGAAAGTTTGTCTGTATGAATGCAGACATGAGACTGTCTCACACTGAAAACCAATCACATACAGATTACAGCTGTACATTGATTGATAGACATTCTTTAAGGGACATTGTTGCTTTACAGCAGCACCAGCAGCAATAGAAAAAAATGGAATATAACACGGGATAAAATATGCATCATTTCATTTGCATTAGTCACCTGACACTAACACTGCCTGTTCTGCACGTGATGGTGGTGTTTGATACCTAAGGAACAATTAACAATTAGTATAAAACTGCCTGGAGGAGCAGTCTTTACCAAGGTCAATCAGGTAGACTTTCATCATTCACCAATTATCTCTCTATCTGCCTCCCTGATCTCTCCCTCTCCACCATCCTCTCTCTCTCTCTCTCACTCTCTCTCTCTCCCTCTCCACCATCCTCTCTCTCTCTCCATCATCCTCTCACTCTCTCTCTCACTCTCTCTCTCTCTCTCTCTCCACCATCCTCTCTCTCTCTCCCTCTCTCTCTCTCTCTCTCACTCCCTTGCTCTCCCTTAACCTCCCACTCTGGCCTGGTGATTAATAAAGCGCACCTCCCTCACCAATCAGCTGTTGGTCCAACCAAATCACTGGCAACCCTCCTCCACTCCAGGCACTGCCAGATTCACGCCGGTTCAAGGCCTCCTCTCTCCTGCTCTCCAGCCTTCCATCTTGTATGGAAAATGAGCTAGATGACTAAGAATCTTCATCAACAGATTATTCTACCTGTAGTAGACGTATGTGTGGATTCCACAGCCAAAACAAACCTGTTTGTGGCATTAGCTTGTGAAAAGTCTGCAGACCTTTGGAATGAAAACACAGTAGTGCAGAAACACAAACTGCAGCAACAGCTTTCAGTATTAACATCGCTGTGCAAGACAACATCACTGCTATAGTTACTTTAAATACAAAGCCTGAAGCTCCTAGTTATCACTGGCTTCTTTCAATGTTTATTGGTTTTATTTAGTGAACTTTGAGAGACTGCATTCAGATACAGGAGATGCTATTTCCACACAGAGAGGCCACGTCTGATAAACAGGGTGAACTCTGTGTGTGGCCTTTGGGACCGGACATTCAAACATTTTTATGTTGTCAACACTTGAGGTAGAATTTTCACTTTCATCCAGTAATGCAGCAGGGACATTCTCATACCTCTGCTACTCTGCCCTATGACCTTATAGAGCGTTTCATGCATATATAGAACTGGGACACGACCAGGAGTTTATCAGACTTTAGTTTGTCTGTAATGCAGGAAGGTAAAGTCAAAAAGTCAAAAGTGCTGAATGTGTGTCACCCTAAGCATTTCAGCTAATAATAATCTGAAGGTAACAAATCAACACACACACGCAAGCACGCATGCACACACACACACGTCATTTGTTTGGGATTTGTCAGCTTTAATTCAGGAACATTAATCTGCTACACAACAAACAGCAAATATATTAAGATGTGCGCTTTCTGATCCAGCAGGAAATAATGTCTGCTGTCATTTGGAAGGTGAGACAGGTGGGAACAATTAGGGCAAACTACCAACAACTGACACCTACAGCACAAGATGTACAGTACAGTGAAAACACCTTAATGTTTTGTCTCTTATTATTATAATACAACTTCATATGAACATCAACATATAACTTTGATCACATACCTATGATTGAGGTTCAAGGAGATGCTGCAGATGTGAATCAGAGGTGGATAGGTGAGTTGGCATACAATACAGGAGGCTGCAGCTTAAGTTATAACATGAGTGTATGAATAAATGGTTGCTATAATAACAATAAACAGCTAATAATTTTCTCTAAATATAATATTCAGTCTAATTTTCAGGGCCAAATACTATTCAATGACCTTTGACCTTCAGCATGAACGCACAACATAAACACTGTTAAAAATCCTACTTACTGTAATATTCAAAAAAAGGTTGAAAAAAGTTCATGAAATGGAAGTAGTAGTAGGAGTAGGAGTAAAATTTGACAAAAAACGACCAAAAGAATATCATGTGAACCTTGTAGACAGATGCAATTAAAATGAGACAAAAGGGAAAATAAAAATGTAGGACAGCTCCGGCAGAGACATGAAAGCTGCTGTTGATTCGGATTCTGACCTCCAGTTTGAAGATAAAACGTGAGGCGTTATTATTTTTAGACGAGCCGCGACCAGGACTCTGGATGAAATTAGTTCATGGCTCCGTGAATGTGCATTGCCCCCTACCCCTCACTACACACACACACACAGCCAGAGTCAGCCCCGCACTGCTGGCCTCATCCTGAACGTGGCTCTGATCAGATCTGATCAGTTTCCGCTCAGCTTGCTCTCCCACAGCGTGAACACAAAGAGGCAGCAGCATAAATTTCCTCGCCGTGTTTTTCTCTGTAATTTCATGCAGCAGAGCAGCTGCAGGGCCTTTTCCTCTGTCTGTTCGTCTGACCATGCATCCACTCCCAGCTGAGCAGGTCGCAAGATGAACGTCAAGATTTTTACCCAAAATGACGGTCAGGCTAACTTGTACACTGACATCACAAAATATCTGAAATAAATAACGGTGCGTTAAGCCACCATGATGTGACGTTTTCAAGCATTAAATGCTGAGAGCACATGTTCTGCTTTAAGTCCTTGTGACTGTTCCTTGTATCATGATTCCTTACTGTATCATATTATAAAAACTAGTTATCGGTTTCATTCAAATCCTCAAGTTTTTTGTAAACACGTTATTAATATCTTATTTCCAATCATCATTCAAAAATATAACTGCATCATAATCATGCTTACATATGCAGTTGGATTTACATTTATGAAAAAACATATTGACATGATGAGACTGTTGGTGTAAAGCAGACGTGGAATCGTACAATTACTGTGTTGTATTATTAACTGGGACCAATGCATCCACAAGAGTCCAGTGTGTCCAGTATGCTAGGGTGGATAGTTTCTGTACATATTCATGAGTCACAGAATAGATGACAGTGACTTTGTGACATGAGAAGATTGGTGGCTGTTCACAATGTCATGGAAAAAAATGATGAGGATCCTCCTGAGATCTTATCACCTCCCCCCAACATGAAGGTAATGTGGGAATGTGCTCTGATCACAGAGGTTCTGCTGTCAGTGCCAGATCAGACCCTGAGTGCCATATCAGAGAGCCACAGACTGATGTTAGAGAAACACAAAACATCTCTCCTCAGTGCTACTTTAAGAGAAACAGAAGGAAACACAAACTCCATGTTCATTGATTTAAACAGTAAAGTGAACAGATGTACAGACACAAAGTGGATGTATTGTGAAAGCTTACTATTAGTATTATATTACACAGGGCATAGGACAATTTCAGTCAGTGCTCCAGTACTTTAAATAAGTTCAATAAAATACAATATTTAAAACAGACATTTTTAGCTGGAATAACTACATTGTATGGTTGAAATCCTTTCAAAAATATATTCCTTCTGCAGGTCATTTCTTGTCATCACCACACCTAAAACATGCCAGTAACTGCCAGTACCTCCACTCAGGAGGCTGTGCACCAGCCATGGTGTGGTGGGTAACACTGTAGCTTGTAGAGTGGCAAGAACAATATTGTCACCAGAATAAGGTAAGGAACAAGGTCAGGGTGCAACACCACACATAAAGGAACATAAGACTTGTGCTGTTAGGTTGTATGGGAGTTCCTAATGTGTTCAGTTATTGAATTTATATTTTTGTATTATTTTATTATTATTTTTTTTTTATTATTTTATATTTTTATTATTTAATTATTATTTAAGTTATTTAATTGTTAATGTGTTCAGTGACTGTAAAAAGTACATTTTCCTAAAATAAGACTCCTGATGTAAAAGAACACATAATCCACAAAGGCCCTGCTAAAATCTTCGATGGGAGCCCTGTATGTGTTGATCAGTCATTGCTACTTGAAATTCTCCACAGATGAGGATACTTGACACACCTGCTGATCCTGACTGATGAATAGCAGTTATTGTATTTATTAATGTATTTATTATTTTGTGACACCACATTACTGCGACCGTGCCATTTGTCACACCCTTCCTGTTCTCATCTCCTCTGGGCCCTCTGGTACTGGCCCCATCATCCTGGCTCATAATCACTCCATGCTGGTCTTCTCTGAGTGGCTGGTGGTTTGGTGACTTGCTCCAGGTCTCCTCTGTGGTTCTTCTCCTTCACTTCCTCTCTGTTTTCTCCTCATAAGTTTTCAGTTTCAGTGTGTGTTTGACTCAAGTGTGTAGACTTATTTAGTATGTGCAGATTGATCTCACTGGTTTGTATTTAACCTACTTAGGCAGAGAGTGAGCGCGCTAAGCTGAGCCCCCTGCAGGATTTAACATTTCCAACTGTCAGGATGAATTAACCGGCACTAATACCACTTTCATCCCTCGCTGGGTTCCTTCTGTGGAGTGACTCACAGCTCTGTAAGGCTGAGCAGGAGGATGCTGGAGCGTTTTTGAGAGTGATTCTTTTAAACATCCATGATGATTAGACTCTGATCTTCTCCCAGGGGCTTCAAGAAAAAAAAACATCAGCGTGTGATTTATAAAACAATCATTTAGGAAAAGACAATTATTAGTCTGAACATTACCAGTGCTTGTAATCACTACCAGCCTGTTAAACATGCATCATGTTCTCATTAAATTACACTAAAAAGAAGATTTTTGTTTTGTTTGTTTTTAGTTTTGTTTTTTGCTGTTGCATAGTTTCCACTGTGTATAAGTTATTTTATAGATTTATTTTATGGAAACAAAGCTAAAGTGATCTCTAAATTCTCTCTTGTTTTAGAGGCTTTTCTTCCATTAAATATGTATGAGAGCAAAATTAAAGGGATTGAATTTTAGGCTCTGCATCTTTAATCACAATCCAAATCTGCAAATTGTCAATCATCTCCATGCTGTTTGGGTTATTCTGGGTAGCACATCCCTATTTTTTTATAGATTTATTGTTCTTTTGAGGATTTAAGGTTAAAAAGAGTTTTCCTCCCCCCACAGTGACAGCAGGGGAAACATTAAGAAAAAACAAAACAAAACACAAAATTAAACATGAAAAGCTAGTTTAATTGCAGGGAGATCTCTTCACACCACCAGCACCACCACCTTATAATCATCCAACTGTGTAAAATTTAAATAAGCTCCTCTCTCTTCCAAAGCCAAGAAAAAAATAAACACCTCCATGAATTATAGATGAGCGTGAAGAGGATTAATTATAGAGGAGTAAAACCTGTAGCTAATGTGCTGCGTTCAGACCGACACTAATGCTAATGACAGAGATAGAAACCTCATATCTACACACAGGAGGCACTGATCGTGTTTCCATTTTCTCTGACTCTCTAGCTTCTACTACCATCAAATGCAGTGAAGCTTCTTCTCCCTAAAATTTGCCACTAATATGACATACATCAGACCTGCAGTCAGAGTAACTGCAGGGTAAATGCAAACTTCCATTCAAAAACTCTATGACGTGTAAGTTGATTATTCACCAACATATCAGTCGAAGTCTAAGTCTGATTTTAGACTTGGTCTATTGTGTTTAGTGCGTACATAAGTATACATAAGAAGCATGCATGGGTTAAGATAAGATAAGATAAGATAAGATAAGATAAAGTAAAACAATGTAATCTAAGTCTAATAAGGCTATAAATTGATATATCAAATTGAATTTACAATGAACAGAGCATGAGTAATGGTTGCAATGGCACAACATAGACCCTGATATGAACAAAGTGTAACAGTGTAACAGGTACCACATGGATCGTACAAGCGTGCAAGGTAGTGCAAGATGAAAAGTAATCAGTGCCAATAGTCAGGTTGATCATGACTGAGCATGCTGCAGTGACTATACTAAAATGACATTGTAAGTGACAGTGCAGAGTAGTATGCTCAATTAGAGTTCAACAGTTCAACAGCAGAGGGGAAGAAGCTGTTCTTGTGGCATGAGGTTCTGGTCTAAATGGACCGTAACCTCTCAGCAGAGTGCAGTCTGTGCTCGTCCCTGGCTGTGGCCCCAGCGTACCACATGGTGATGGAGGAGGTGAGGATGGACTGAATGATGGCTGAAATAGCATACAGAAACAGACTGACTGACTAAACTCATTCATTTGTTTACTGTCAGACCTGAAAGCTGCATTAAATGCTTGGCTTGCCTTTACATGAGATGTTGGCATTTGCTAAACCTCCTAAGAATATCAACAAGGGAGTAATTGTAACCCTGAACTCCATGCACCTAAGAGGTGTCCATGCTGCTAGAGTTGGAGGCCTTGATTTCATCAACATGTAGTTCTGTTACTGACTGAAATTACCTCATTGTACTGTATGTGCTTATTGAGACATAATCACAACAGATTGAACTAGTAAGGAAGGAGAAAGTCTCACCTTTAAAGAGAATCAAAGAGAAAATCTTCTCTACAGGATGCTTGTTTATGATAAGTTTTGTATCTTATTTTCCACTAAATACATTTCTTTGTAGTGTCATCAAATTAATTATTTGCATAGCTTGCTGCAAATAAAACAGGATTTTTTTATATATCTATATATACACTGCTCAAAAACTTGAAGGGAACACTTAAACAACACATTATAACTCCAAGTCAATCACTCTTCTGTGAAATCAGCCTGTCCAGTTTGGATCAACACTGATTGTGAATCAGTTTCAGCTGCTGTTGTGCAAATGGAACAGACAACAGATGGAAATGAGAGGCAGTTATCAAGACAGCCCTATAAAGGAGAGGTTCTGCAGGTGCTGACCACAGACCATGTCTCTGCTCTCATCCTTTCTGCCTGATGTTTTGTCACCCCTAGAGGTAGCATGAGGCGGTGTCTACAACCCACTGCTCAGGTAGTGCAGCTCATCCAGGATGGCACATCAATGAGAGCTGTGGCAAGAAGGTTTGCTGTGTCTGTCAGCACAGTGTCCAGAGCATGGAGGAGATACCAGGAGACAGGCCAGTACACCAGGAGACGTGGAGGGGGCCTTAGGAGGGCAACAACCCAGCAGCAGGACCGCTACCTCCTCCTTTGTCCAAGGAGGAGCTGGAGGAGCACTGCCAGAGCCCTGCAACATGACCTGCAGCAGGCCACTAATATGCATGTTTCTGCTCAAACTGTCAGAAACAGACTCCATGAGGGTGGTATGAGGGCCCGACCTCCACAAGTGGGGCTTGTGCCTGCAGCCCAACACCGTGCAGGGTGATTGCTATTTGCCAGAGAACACCAAGACACCTGTGCTCTTCGTGGATGAGAGCAGGTTCACACTGAGCACATGTTCTCAACATATTCCACTATGTAATGAATGAAGCTTCTCAACTAGAATGTTTCATTCATTGAGATCTGGGATGTGTCATTTTAGTGTTCCCTTCTTTTTGAGCAGTGTATATTTACAAACTGAGTCAATCTTCTCAGTCAATAATACAATAGAATACAGTCAAAATGGCTAAGGTGGGAGTTGGTCAAACAGTCCTCAAAAGGACAGAAACACAGAGATGACAATGCATTAGCAGGTAGAACCTGGTATGGAAAGAAAAGATACAATTGTAAACTGTCAGGTATGGACAGGGTGGCAGGAGCTAGACAGCTGATAACAGCTTATTGTGACACAGCCATATGAGACATGATTCTACTCCAGGAGAGTTTCTACAGCATTTGCTAACTTCAGCTAGACTGTTGGAGTGGATGAGGATGGACCTTTGAGCCCCCAAAGGAGCAGATGGCTGAAGATGTTAGCTCATCCATTACATAACATTATGCTCATTCATACTTGCAGTTAAGGTAATCCACAACATATTCCTGTGTGCCTGTGCTGCTTTCCTGTTGTAATAGCTGTCTATTGTCTCGACCTCTCTCCAAATGCCTCCACAGTACCCCAGAGTCTCATCTGAAAGGCAAAATGGCTTTGACCTTAAAACATGAGAAACATCCCAAATGCAAATACAGATGGCTTCTTTGCTTTAACTGAGCTGGTGGATTGATCACAATCTTGTTTTTGTATTTGGTGCTATGGACCATGATAGATGTAAAAAGGTTCAAGGCTTTATTTACAGCTGCAGTACATACTAAAAGCAAAAAGTGGACAAATATTGTCATGAGCCTGGGTTCTGCTCATTGTCATGTGATCATATTGTTTATTTTGTTATTTAGTTTTAGTGTATTTCCTCTTTCTCTGCTCCTCCTCAGTCCTTCCCTCTCTCCTTCTGTCCCTCCTCCCTGATTGTCAGCTCCTCCCTAATTGTTTTCACCTGTGCTGTCTCTTCCCTATTTAAGCCCTGTGTTTCCCCTTTGTCTTTGTCAGTTCTTCCCTTGTGCTCCCATGTGAACCCCGTGTGAGTCCTGCTCGTCTCCCATTGTGATTACCTGCCTTCCACCGTCTCATTGTCCTCCTTTTAACTCAGTGTTTTTCTGTCCTCCTCAGGTTTGGTTTGTGTTTTGATCTTTTCTTTAGTTATTGGTACTTTAATTTTTGCATTTTACTGGCACTGTTTTCAGTAGCCCTCCTTTTGTTCCTCCGCTCCCCTGGTCATTGTGTTGTAGTTTAGCTTTTGAATAAAGCTACCTTTTGTTGAACTTTATTCTTGTCTGCGCCTGGGTCCTGTTAAAAATCCTACACATCACATAACAAATATATACTATGCATAAGACGTACATTATGCTTGTCTAAAACAACAGCTTCGTCTGCATTGGGAAGTGAGAACAATAATACATGGATCGACTTTCTTTTCTACCTTTCTCTCCTTGCTTATTTTTATTCTTTGGACTCGTGCACCTGAAAAAGGGATGTGATGTGATCTGGACACATGTACATGTGGGCCACACATTCAGTTGTTCTCTAATTTAGGAACATTTGTGTGTTTTTACAGTGTGATTATACAGGAACAGACTGCCAGCCTACATGCTGTGGGCATCTACCAGTGTAACTGCAAAGAAAAGGCAGCTGTCTCAATGCATCTACATACACTGCTGTTTAGAACAGACTCACACACACAATGTATAACACACTCTATTTTACAACTGCTTCCTGAAGCATGCCTGTAAATGCCCGTAAAAGTATTTATAATGCAAAACTGAAGAATAAAAAAACTAGACATCATGGTGAAATTTACCTTTGGATATAAAATGCAATCTTGATTTATCTTATATGACATTTGTATAAAAAACAACAGCTCTACCTAGACTTGTCCAGTTTTAGACTTCCCCATAGTACAGAATCCATTTTGTGGAAGGTTTATAATGACATCATGTTGGTTGTGCATTCAGCTTTCTTTCTATTTTAGTATTTAGCTATGTGTAGCTTTTGACTGTGTGAACCACATTATTCTGTTAACTTCAGTATTGTCATTATTCAAGTGACAGCAATATAAGGGTTCACTTCTTACTGGACAGACAGAACAGCAGCACCACTTTATCAGGAAGAAAGGACTTTTCAGCAGCCTAGCTGAGATTAAATCCTGGATGTCAAGGAACCAAATAGAAATGAATTAAACATAATTCTATTTTATTCCACCAAGCCCTCAGACCACAGACTCAATCTTGCTCTCTCCAGCTTTAAGCTCAGTCTGATAGTGTCTCTACCTTACTTTAGGCACCCTGTTTACTTTACAGGCACCCTGTAAATATATAAATATATAATATATATATATATATATATGTATATGTATACATACATGTAGATAGCTCAGATACAGCAAAACAGGCCCAAACCATGATACTACCACCATGTTACCAGACAAATAGGGCAGGTTCATGCACTAGGATGCAGCACAATTTCTCTCCAAACAAAAGGCCTCTCACGGAAAGCAAATTATTTTACTTTGGTCCCAGTTGTTCACAAATAAGTTCTGAATTGGTCAGATCTTACCCTGGGTCTAGAAGCCAGCACCACCACTCGGGGAGCAGAAAGTTCACTCAGAAGATGAAACAGCTTTAAGGATCCCCAACTTCTAACAATAGCCCCAGGGTAGTTAGGGTGACAAGGTCCCTGCACAGTGAGGGATCTTCTGACAAGAAATATCACTTATATGCACAAATATCTGGTGGGACTCAAGGCTAAACGGAATAGACTTTTGTGGTCAAAGGTCATTGTGAGCTCACAAAATGTTTTTTGACAAAAACCTTTATGTAATTTATTATAATTTATTGTAATATCTAGTTCCATTTAACCTACATTTGCCTGCAGAGTTGTTCTTATTGTGCCGACTAATGATTTCCTTCCTTTCCAGCCAGCACTATTGCACTTTGTTCTGTCTCATCTATGAACCAAAATAGCAGGTAAGATTGGACATGCGAGTCTGAGGCATGGGTGCGCTGGATCTTTAGGTCCACTGGGGTCACAGCTTTAAATGAGAAGTCAGTTTATATCTCATTAATATTATTACAGGACCCTTGGGGAATCTTCCCCCAACATGGATGACCAGCTTTTTGGAAGCAGATTGTCTGATGTGTGCTGGAGCCCGGAGGTCAAAGCTAAAACAAGATCAGACCTAATCTGGACTGACATCCCGGCAGCCAAATCTTCTGCTCAGAACTGAAGAATGAGCTGCTGTTGTTATTTAGAGAGACTAAAACAGACCAAACGCCTGCAGGAGATGATGCGTGAGGGCGAGAAACAGGAAGAGAAGTCTGCAGCAACCTCCTGACCTGTTTGTCAGTGTGAGGCTGGGATACTCCAGGTCAGATGTTCTTCACTGGAGGAAAAACTCTCAACACCACACTGTAAGCAGTGGTGAGCCTCAACTAAATTGTGATTTACAATAGAGACTTCTTTTTAAATTAATTTTGCCCCAACATCCCCATGCACGGCCTGCTGTATGATTCTTACCCAGCTTGTACATCAGTTTCCTGTCGTTTTTGCCTTACCTTAGTTGTAGCAATTACTGACAGGCGGCTGTGAAATTATCATGAGCTGTTTAACAGAGAGCTCACTATCCTTTCACAATATCATCCATAATAACAGTGATATTGCGAACTCAACACAACTCCATGTAACCATTGCCAGATCTGTGGCTCGCCACAATTCTGTCTCTGAGCTCTTCAGGCAGCTCCTTTGACCTCATGATCCTCAATGCTCTAACATGCACTGTGAGCTGTAAGGTCTTATACAGACAGGTGTGTGTCTTTCCTAATCAAGTCCAGTCAGTATCATCAAACACAGCTGGACTCAAATAAAGGTGTAGAACCATCTGAAGGATGATCAGAAGAAATGGACGCACCTCAGTTCAATATATGAGAGTCACAGCAAAGGCTCTGATACTTAGGACCACGTCATATTTTACTTTTTCTGTTTTAATACATCTGCAAAAATGTCAACAACTGTGTTTTTCTGTCAATATGGGTGCTGTGTGTAAATGAATGAGGTAAAACACGAACATAAATGATTTTATCAAATGGCTGCAATATATAACAAAAAGTGAAAAATGTAAAGGGGTGAATACTGAATACTGAATTCATTGAACTTTCCATACCCACTGTATGTAAAAGCCAGTTGAAATTTAACTTAAATTCTGACATTGTTTCTTTTTTCTTCTGATTAGACAAGTTTGCCAAGCTCTTGTCTTTTTTGTAGCGTGTGTTGTATTTTGTTCAAGAATGAAAACTTGGAGATCTGGTGGATCACGGTGAGTCTTCAGTTCCTCTGATCCAGTGGGCTGACTTTGGTAGTGCAAAGAGAATGCACCTGTCTTACAGAGGTTTAGCCTGATGACACATCCCTATGACTGTCTGTGTGGATAAAGAACGGTTAATTAGAGCACAGCAGAGTGGCCCTACTTTGTCAGCCTGCTAGTCTCTTGTGAAAAATCTGACGTGAAAACCACCCTATGATTAGTGGTGTTCTACTGTGCTGCTAGTATCAAAGCTGTGGTCTTGATCATGAATCTGTGTACCAATATTGCTGTGCCACAGGTTTGATTCTCAGGTCCTAAACCTTGCTTCTGATCACAGTCTGATCATTTGGGTATCATGGACTCCACTATTTCTTCTAGCCTGGACTCAAGTCTGATGTTGTGAAATTGTATCTATGATATTCTAAAGACAATTGTCAAATTCATTTATACTTTTGGTTTGTTGAAATACATCCAGAGTGATCATGGTTAATCTTTGCATGTCATTTCAGAGCTTGATGTGAAGCATTGTACTTCTAGTTATCATTTCAATAGTCAGTGAGCATTACACAGCACCAATCAAACTCTTAGAGCCATTTTGTGCAGTATATATCTAGTATATATCTATATGTATATATTATATATGTTATTTGGTTTGAGAAATGTGCCAAGAACCTTCGGGGGATGGTGGACACTGTTCTGTGCATGTTAAAAGCAAAGTGCAAAGTGTTTCTGGAGTCTATAGTTCAGTTCATATTTGTATAAGTGATGTTATTGTATTCTATTTTTGTGTGTGGCAAGTCTCTCCCCCTCTCATCCCCTCACCTTTTGTTTGTGACACTCTCTGGAGGAGGTGAAGCCTGGACAAATTCAAACTCTGGATTGGACCAGAAGAAGAGTGAGCCTTTTTTAAACCACAAACAGCCCCTCTCTCTCTTTCCTCTCCTTTCTCCACCACTCCTTATTTCCAGAACCAGTTGTGTGATAATTTGCCCCCTGTCTCACACCCTGAATCTGTTTAGTGTGTAAACAGGAGCCAGCTCATTGCTGTGTATTATTTGTTATTTTTTGTAAACTTTTAGTACACTATAGATAATTTGTAGCTGCAAGGGCCCTGTTTGTTGCTCTTATCATTTTTTTTCTCTTGTTTTTTTAGGCATTTTCCAATAAAGTGACTATAGACCCATAGACTCCTATGTTAAAATGGCCAACTTTACTATCTTATCTTCTAGGAGAATTACTGTATGTTATGTCTGGGTTCCCCATAGGCCTGGGTCTAAATGTCAGGGCCGAAAAGGAAACAGGACTCAAGGTGCAGGACGAGACAGATAAGTTTAATTCACTTCAAGTAGGTACACAGGAGATCAGTCCAAAACAAACACAGCAGTACCAAAACTTGACCAGAGAAAGTCCGGGCGTAACCAGAAAGGCAGTCCACAAGCAGAGGTAACAGTTAAGTGGACACACTAGCTCAAGAAAACAGTCCAAAGCAAAGGTAATACCACAAACAGTCCGACCAGGCAAAGGTACCAACAAGGGAGAGGTGAAGAATCAGAAACAAGGCAAAGGTTAGTCCAAACAGAGATATCATACAAAAAACGCTGGAACGCTGGGAAAATCCACGAGACGATCTGGCAGTGTGATGCAGCAACACAAATAGGCCGCCGTTCCCAGGTGCTCACTGGAAAAAGGGGCGTGCCTGACCCCTGGTGGCGGGAGTCCGGCGATCAGCAGGAAGTTCCGGGTTCCCCGGGGGTGGCCGCCATGTTTGTAGTTTTAGTAGCGGCCGTGGAGTCAGACTCCGGACAGTAGCCCCCCTCTATGCGCGCCTCTTGGCGCGAAACCAGCCTTCTCAGGGTGATGGCGGAAAAAGTCCTGGATCAAGGATGGGTGCAGGATTCTGTTGGCAGGTTCCCATGACCCATGACCGTAGCCCTACCAGTCCACCAGAAACTGTAGACCTTGGCCCCGCCTTCTAACGTCCAACAGGCGTCGCACCGTATAGGCGGGCTGGCCATCGATGACAGGAGGAGGAGGAGGGGTGGAAGGGGGTTGCAAGGCGCTGGAGACCAGGGGTTTGATCTGAGAGACATGGAAGACGGGATGCACCCGTAGAGTCCTCGGGAGGCGGAGTCTGACAGCAGTTGGGTTGACGATCTTGATGATCTCAAGGGCCAATGAATCTAGGTGCTAGCTTCCTGGACTAAGTTCTCAACTTAATGTTGGTAGTGGAAAGCCTGACACGCTGACCCATAGCGTAACTGGGAGCCGGAGTTCGGTGACGATCAGCCAGGCATTTGTTGGTTTCAGAGGTCCGTAGGAGCGCTGCCCGAGCCTCCCTCCATATGCGTTGACAGCGGCGAAGCTGGTATTGGACAGATGGGACGGCCACCTGTTCCTCAGCAGGCAGCAGGGGAGGCTGGTAGCCGAGAGACACCTCAAAGGGGGACAGACCGGAGGCGGAACACATGAGAGAATTGTGAGCGTATTCCAACCCAGGGGAGTTCTACGCTCCATGAGGACTGGTTGCGGGAACAGACGCATCTGAGAGCCGCCTCCAGGTCTTGGTTAGTGCGTTCGGCCTGCCCGTTGGACTGAGGATGGAAGCCCGAGGACAAACTAGCGGATGCCCAAAACGCCTTGCAGAAAGCCTGCCACACCTGAGAGACAAGTCTTTCGTTTATATGGCATGGTCATGGACATGGTCTCCTCGGTCCGAGACCATGTCCATGACCATGCCATATAAACGAAAGACATCAACAATCATCAGCTGGGCCGTTTCAGCCGCTGTAGGTAACTTTTCCAAGGCAATAAAGTGAGCAGCCTTAGAAAAACAGTCAACAACAGTTAAAATGACCGTCTTACCTCTGGACGGGGGTAACCCTGTGATGAAGTCCAGGGCGATGTGGGACCAGGGGTGGCCGGGAACAGGAAGAAGGTGCAGAAAGCCGGATGTAGGTTGGTTGTTGGCTTACTACAGGAACAGACCGGACAAACTCCCGGACATCCACCCTCAGGGATGGCCACTAGAAGCTCATTTGGAGAACACTTAACTGTCTAGATGGGTCGGCCTGGGCCAACACCGTGAAGAAACGGGGCTTCAATTCAGAGAATGCCTTAGCTGCAGCAGGCGACCACACGAAGGGGAGGGAGGGGAGGTGAGTCGTGTGATTGGAGCGGCAAGAGTACTAAAATTCCTGACAAACCTAAGGAGGAAATTAGCAAAACCTAAGAACCGCTGTAGCTGTTTATGACTAGTAGGCACCAGCCACGAGGTTATAGCCTCCACTTTATGAGGATCGGGTCCGATTGTGCCGCTAGCTATAATAAATCCCAGGAAGGAAACTCGGAGTGGAACTCACACTTTTCAGCTTTCACAAATAGCCTGTTCTCCAGAAGCCTCTGCAGGACTGCCCTGACATGACCCTGGTGTTCCTGCAAGTCTCTAGAAAAGATGACAATGTCATCGAGGTACACAAACACAAAGCGGTACAAAAAGTCTCGCAGAACATCATTAATGAGGTGTTGGAAAACAGCAGGGGCGTTAGTGAGCCCAAAGGGCTCTATGGGCGCTATGCCCTAGCGGGGTGTTAAATGCCGTCTTCTCTCGTCACCCTCCCTGATCCCTGAAAACCCTAGCCTGTTGAAGAGCCTCGAAGGCAGAGTTCATGAGAGGGAGAGGGTACTTGTTCTTGAAGGTTATTTTATTGAGGTCACGGTAATCAATACAGGGACGCAGTGACTTATCTTTCTTCTCAACAAAGAAAAACCCCACCCCCACCGGTGAAGTGGACGGCCTGATCAGGCCAGCCTTGAGAGAGTCTGAGATGTAATTTTCCATTGCTTCCAGTTCAGGCTTAGCTAGGCTAGGTGAATGATGGCACTAGCCGGGGAGGCTCTCATCTGGCGGTATAGCTGACCAATCTGCTTGATCACCGTGGCAAGCTGCCAATTCTGGCGGTTAGACACCTCTAACAAGCCTTGTTGGAAAGAAGCCAGCTGCTCGTCCTGCTGCCGGAGTTTCCGACCCTGGGTGTCCAGTGAAGTGCACGTCCACTGAGTCCATGATATGGCCAGATCGTACGATCAGGGCCGAAAAGGAAACAGGAATCTAGGTGCAGGACGAGACGGATACGTTTAATTCAGTCCAAGTCGGTACACAGGAGATCAGTCCAAAAGACAGAGTCCGGGCCAAGTCATAACCAGAAAGGCAGTCCACGAGCAGAGGTAACAGGTAAGGGGGCATGTTAGCTCAAGAAAACAGTCCAAAGCAAAGGTAATACCACAAACAGTCCGACCAAGGTACTGACAAGGGAGAGGCGAAGAATCAGAAACAAGGCAAAGGTTAGTCCAAACGCTGAGATATCATACAAAAAAATGCTGGAACACTGGGAAAATCCACGAGACAAACTGGCAAAGAGGCAGTGTGATGCGGCAACACAAATATGCCGTGGAGTCAGACTCCTGACACTAAACAGAACTGGTGTTTGCACTGTCTGTAGTTGTGTGTCCAGTCTTCCTTGTAGTTTTTCTTCTCAAGGTTTCTTTTTGTTAAAATGGAGTTTTGCTTGCTTGTGAGATCAGGCTCTGGTTTTCTGTAAAGCACCTAAAGACAATGTGGATTGTAAAAGGTGCTATATAATTAAATTGAATTGAATTGAATTGAAGGATTTAAAATCACGCTGCCATTTATGTTATGAACTTCTGAAAGAGCCTCCTTTGGTAGGTTTGAAGCAGTTTCCTTGTGGCCGACATTTCTTTTTGCAGCATGGTAAACGAGTCATGGCATTGCACTGATGCTCCATCAGACGAGATGTGACAGCCGACAAGCCTACCTGTCTGGATCCCTCTGCCACGGCCTCACTGAGACAGAAGCTTTATGTAACATCACAGTCTGAGCTCATTAGACACAAAGAGAAACAAACAAATAAATAAAGGCTGGAGAAGAGTGCACAGTTGTGTGGAGGCTGAGAAAAAGTTTGGACAAGAGTGGCAACTAATTCTTGAGGTTAACTTGATGACATTAAAATAAGGGATCTGCGGGTCCATGCCAGGAGGATAAATGTTGACTCTGGTTGGATCAATACACAATCTTCATGTTTAGTTAATAACACAGCTAATCTGTAGAGATAGCCTGTCATGAACCACATGATTGACATATATCCCAACAGTTAGCGCCAACCACAAGCAGGGTTTCTGGGAAATGTAGTTTAAAAAGGAAAAGCTGAAGTGCTGCTGAACAGCAATAAGAGTTTAAACCCCATATGTTTCAGATTATTAGTGTGTCTTCTTGCTGTAACTTCTCATCAGCCAATCAGAAAAAACAGTGAGAAAGAGTCAGATTCTCACTTTTCTGACATTTAAATCAGGTACATCACACACACATACACACCCACACACACACACACTCATGGAGTACTTGGCGGTTCATGGTGACTCATGGTGTCTGTGGGTGGAGCATTTGAGTCACCCTCAAACAACTACAGAGCCAATAATACATTCCTCCATCCTTCCCTCCATCCGTTCACACCTTCATCATCCCTCTTTCAGGCTCAGGACAACACTGATAT
The DNA here is from genome assembly GCF_900634625.1 of Parambassis ranga. NCBI lineage: Eukaryota > Metazoa > Chordata > Actinopteri > Ambassidae > Parambassis > Parambassis ranga. The sequence continues at coordinate 490,231 of NC_041032.1, read as the reverse complement.
ATAAAATTAATGTGTTTTGTTGTTAAGTTCTGAAGCAAAAGCTGTTGTCAAGTCAACATACAAACATCCGTTACATAACACACCAGCTCCTGGATCACTGTTTCACCAGCGCAGTTTATTTCCTAACACAAAGCAACCTCCACTTCTATTCTCACATATTCCCCCTCTTGATCTCACTCTTCTGTCATTCTATCAATCAGATAAATGATTACCATTCCTGATTATTTGTACAATAACGAAAACATGAAATGAAACTGGTCACTCACACAAGCAACAACCTCTCCAATTCTCTGAATGTTCACAGATGTGTTTTACAGTCTCATGTCATGCCTCTCTCTTTATTTTCTACGTCTGTTTTTGTTTCAAGCCAGCATTGCCATAGCAACATCAACATATGTGTGTGTGTGTGTGTGTGTGTGTGTGTGTGTGTGCATAGTTATGTAACAGGCAGTAACACTTTGGGTCAGTCAACAAGAGAAGGAAAAGGAGAAGCAGAAAGCAAAGCAATCAATGAGATTCCTTTTCACATCTGCCCTGATGTGGAGTTTTTTTTAAGGAAGACAAAGTACTGCATATGGGTAAAATACTGTCTTTCACAAATATGACTGAACCTCTGGCTCATGTTTTGGAACTAAAACATGTAATACTTAAAGAAAAGTGTTAAAAGTGTTTGTGGTCCAAACAGATGACCAATTTATAATAGTTTGTAGGCCTGGACTGAGGGAGACCACTGACCATGCAATGAGAAACATTAATATCCAGATCTGTACTTGCTGCAGATTTGCATGTTTTAAAAAAAACAAAGATCAAAACATAAAACTATATCTAGTCTTTTTAATCACTTGTATCGTAACGTAATGAATAATTGCTCAAATTTCTGGACTATCTTGCAAGTGCCCTCTGAATTCAGGCAATGCAACTTCTTGTTAGATGGAAATTATCTGGTATGCCCACACTTTTTTAACCCAGGCTGCTAATGGGTCTACCCAATTCTTTCGATGCCTCTCAGTGAACTCACAACAACTTTGGCAGCTTAAGACAGAAGCTGATTGAACTTTCTGAGGTTTTCAGGATTGCTTTACTGTGGTGTTGGTCTGATCCAAATGCAAGCCTCTAGCACATCGTGTCAAGTAGCAAGAACATGCTCCACACAACCGGGTCCGGAGCAGATCTGAAAAGGAGCTGCAGAGTGCAGGCATGATATTCCCTGAGAAAGAGGGAGTGGCACAAGGAAACAAGACTTTTTTGCATATGATCCTCATACAAAGTCCAGAGGCTCAGAATAACAAAGAAGGTCAGACAGACGTTTTAAAGGAGTAGTATCATGGAAATGGTTTTCACTCCTGTAGGCTGAAAGATATGAAGCCAAAAGCCAGCTCAGTGGGTGACACTATGAGTTTTGACAGGGAAGATGGATCAGACAGCATGCTGCTGTCAAACACTCAGATCCCTTTTCTCCAACAGATCCTCATGACGTGCCCCATGTTGTATTGTTTCTCCCCTGGAGACCCACCTACATCAAGAATGCGGCTGTCACCTCGACATCATGGCTCTGGGAAATGAACAGTATAACTTTCTCAGGCCTGTCCAAATCAGGTGTGTCTCATAATTATTTGTATGTGTATGTAAGAATGTACATTTCTAACACTTTAGATGTTTTTGTTTTAAATACTGTTATTTGACATGATCTGGTTTGGTTCTTTTCACATAAAAATGTGAAACTGTTTTAACGTTGTTTTAATAAAGTCATGTTTTGTTAATTATACAATATTTATGTATTTTTCACAGTGAATTGTAACAATTAGTTCTGTTCTTCTGAAGTGAAATTAAAAACTCAGTAGTAGTAACAGCCCAACATCTCATAACCAGTCTCCAATGATCAACTGTTAACACTCATTTATTTATTTTTACTTTTAACAAATAGAACCAGAGATCAAAAAACACACAGGGACAGCATGAATATGAACACACCACTCGTATGTGTGTGTGTGTGTATGTGTGTGTGTGTGTGTATGTATGTGTGTCGAGGTGTGGGTGGAGGGGGTATTAGTCACCAGAAATGGCACAGAGCCTCTCTCTCCCTCTCTCCCATAAGTGGGTCACTCCATCTGGAGCAGAATATGGAAAAACAGCAATACAACATTTTTTACCAAACAGCTTAACACACACACAAACACACACATTACAAAACAGCCTGTACTCACCAGGAAAATGTCTGTTTTCTAAAACAGATTAAAACAACTAGTGTCGTAGCTCTGAACCCTCCCACATCACACATTCAATTAAATTCAGGGGACCTTAAAAATAAACCAAACTTATCAGGAAAATGTGTGGAACCAACAGGTATACCTGCCGCAGATGTGTTACAGAGGGCTCACTGTATGTCAGCCAACGAGCTGTGTCATTGTGTGCCTTCACAATGATAAGGGTAGAGACACCATCATAGTAAGTCATTACATCTGGTTTGTCCTGAATCCAACAAGAAAGAAGGAAGTATGATGGTCAGCTGTGTTCATGTGTTCCTGCAACAACAACCTGTATGATGATCTGCAGGATCAACATGGTCTGGTTGCTGTGAGGACCAGGACTCCATTCCACAGTGCTGATGTCAACACTGGGAGTTTAGTTTTAGTTGATTCCTACCGTTGACTGACCACAGTCCACAAATCATGTTTCTGCTATTATATTTGATAGAAACCTTACACATAATTGTTCCTTATTTTGCTTGTACACTACTTCAACCATGAATATATAACATAATGAAAGTGGATTCAGAAAAGCAGCCTCGGTCTGTGAGTTATTTACATGATTTATGGCTCTGGTTTCACTCTGAGACGCGGTGGTTTTCTGACTTTTTTCACTGCAACTGTATAATTGAAGGATTTCTATAACTGCCAACTATGACTTACTGTCATTAACATGAGTGCCTCAGCAACAACCTGTTAGGTCAGACTGTAATAATTAGCTTTATTTTTAAAAGGAGTCTTACCTTTTAAAGGTCTCAGCTTTGACCCACCAGGTGATGAATCTGTCTTCATTCTTTATTAAATCCACTAATACTACTTGGCTAATCTCTCTGTGCTGCACCCACAGACAGTCACAGTAAAGAAAGTTATACTGGTGTTGAAAACCAGCTGTGCACAGGTTTTCTCAACCACAATCTCCCAGGTCATGACCTTAAATATCTCAGTCAAACACACAAAAAAGAAGTCTCTTTCCATTTTTAATAACACAATCTTTTAGTTTTGAACATTAGCCACACTATTGTTGGTTGTGTTATAAGTAAGCGTATTTAATGGTATGGTGTGTCTACTGAATTGACGTGTCTAAGAGATTAGATCGAGGCAACTGGACTCAAGGATTTTTTTGAACATGTTTCACCACTCCCCCGATTGGCTTCTTCAGTTCTTCAGTCCGGAGCAGGACCAGTCACGCATATGTATGAGGAGTTTCTGAGAAACTCAGAAGGATTTTCAATACACATCAGATTCCAATACACTTTAAACCCAGCTCCACCCTGAGACAAAAACTGGTCCACCCCAAGGACAACACTCCCAGGGACACACAGACATGTAGTCTATGCAGTCCAGTGCAGTGAGGAATGCTCTGATCTCTATATTGGTGAAACCAAACAACCAAAGACTGCTCCACATGTGTTGGGGATGGAGCTCCCACATCTTGATGACATCATCTGCCTGTGAAAGAAGACGAGCAGCATTACCACAGACTCAACTTACCCTGGACCAGACCTGACCAGAGGCACCCCTCCCTCCTTCTTTTTTTCTCCTTCCCTCTGCAGAGAGCCTGTTTCCCTGTCGTCTGTTGTGCCTTCAGGTTGGGTTCCCTTAAAACACATTTCTGGTCTCCCCTTCAGATGAGGTTTGGTTCTTTGTTTTTCATTAAAGTTTGCTCTGCATTGCCTGTGTGGGGAGATGCTCTCCCAGTCACACACAGGGAGAGGAGAGGGCATGGGCACTCCCCAGTAAATGACAGGACCCTCACAGCTATGACAATGTAGTGTGAGTACAGTATATTTATACAGTTATATACAATTAGCCGTTTCCAATTTACCATATTATTTATTTTAAAAGTAATGGCAACAAGAAAAGAAAAATCAGTGGCCCTTTGCTTTCTTAATGGAAGTTGATGTGACCCTGGGAAAATTCAGTCACCCCTGCGCTGACATGTACTGTTTGAGCTGTCTGGTAAAAGGTTCAGAACAACAAAATCCAAAACAAATGAACAGAAAAGCAGCTTGTTTACCACAGCTGTGGCCCCCACCGGTCCTCATGGGCTCCCGTCCCATCACTGTGACTCACAATTAGTATTGCACATTGCACACTTTAACACCATGCTGCTACTAATTTATTTACTACCCATTATTTCAATATACCTCCACAGATGTCACTTTCACTTTTCATTATGTTTTGTTACAATGAAATAAAGACTATTCTGATTGGAATTTTTGATCTGCTGGAATTCGACAGAGAGGCGACAGCTGAGAAGCTGCACATGAAAGCAAGAAATAAGCCTAATCACATTTGAGAGAAGTTCATTCTTTTTGTTTATCTTCTTTTTTTCTCAATGTACACATAATGAGACACCAGACTCATAAAAGTATATGTGCCATACAATAATCAGACTGTCAAATGAACATTATCATTGAGAATGCATACAAGTATAACAGAAATGGGCACAAATATTGGTGTAGTCATACAAAGGGCTTCAAATCAGAACCTTTAGAAGGATTAGTGGTTTACAAACATCCAAGAATGATCAAAGTGCAGCATCCTACAATATGAACACAAAATTGCATGAACAAATGCAGGAAACATATTTCAGGATAACATAAGAAGTTTCAGTGTATAGCATACAGCTCAACGACAATGAAACATGTCCACTGCAAGTGTGACCCACAACGTCACATTTAGGAATCAATCAGCCACAGTGATGCTTTGAGGGATTCTAAAGACACAGCTTTTAAAAAACAAGGTAAGGCTTAAATCTAATGTTAAATCGGACACATCAGTGGACAATGGTATCATGGAAGCTGTTTGACATGTCGTCAGTGGAAGCAGTTGTCACTCATGTTAGTAAAACACTCTGGCAGCCAGATTTTACAAGATTTTTTTGACACAGGAAGACACATCCATCTTTAAGGCTCAGCCCCCTGTTTCTAGATGACTGATGAGTGATTTATTATAATTGTTGCTGCTGTCAGTTTATCTAAACATCCACTTGATGTGCTGAAATGTCATTGAGCTTAAGTGAAACACCAAACTATAGAAGCCTCAGCCCATCATTCTGAGCAGTGAGGGAGTCAGTGGTGGGGGTTGTCTTCAGTACATTTATATATTTTATTGGCAGGAGACAGTATATTCTAATATATATATATATCATTATTGTGAGACATCAGAAAAGACAATGGAATCTGTTACTGAACTGAGTGTTTTTCAAACATAACCCTGCAAAATGACAGCTGCTTTAATCATTACCATTTTAACACTTTTGGTACAATATTTACCAGCAAAACTCAAATGTGTAAATATCACCAATATAATTTTGCAACAATACAGCCCTCTGCTAGCATCACTGTTCTTTGACTTATTCCTTCAAAGACACAGCCAGAAACACAGTCGTTATGTGTGGTCACTTGCAAAGATTGTTTTTAACAAAGCATATGGAGTGTAAAATATTTTTATATTCACAATCACAAATCTTATTATCAAAATAAGACTATAGGACAGAAGAAATGTGTTACTAAAATGAGAAATTTCACACAATGTTACAATGAGTTCAGATTTCAGATGGCCAACTGGTGTGGTTTGTTAAACAAAAGCTATGGTTGACACTGTAGAACCATGGTGGATTTGGTTAATGCAAGTATGTGTTAGTACTGCAGACTTTCATGAGCTTAACATGAGCTAAGTGCTGAGTTAGACCCACAACAAGCAGCTAATAGATATACTGTTGAAATGTATTGTCTATATACATTTACTGGTTTGTTTAATATCAAAGTATCTTGTCGTCCAGTCATTCCCAGAAAAGACTCTTGAACAATTTAGTAAAGACCCAAACAGACATCAGGTCTACACAGCAGGTTTTGGTTCTCTCAAGTGTCTTTAACAGTGAAAACAAAACTGGGAGCTTCATAATAAGAAAGTACATAAATCCAATAAATAAATACTGCCACTGGAGTTCATGCTGACTAAGTGCAAAATCCAAAAGTGGACAGGTTTTATGACTCCTGTACATTGAGGTACAAATAATCAATAATAAACATTATGTGTACATCCATGTGAAAAGAGACAAGGTGTTACTTATAATTGTGAATACCAAAGTGACACAACCATCTGAAGAAAATAAGAAATCAACAAGTCTGTATAACAGGATATTTTCATTATAAATGAGGACATGAGGGAGTGGACCAAACAAACAGTATGTACACAGTTAGGCAGTTCTAATAACAACGTTTATACATTTATACAAAAATAGAAGCCTTACTTAAGATCAAAAAATAAATATTTGCTCAATTTGTTAAGCACAAAACAAATTATATATTTTACAGCAGTGGAACTTTTTTTGTAACAGATTAGTTTTGCAATTATGTTTTTCTGTCTGACAGCTAAAAAATAGCAAATTATTACATGATACAGATGCTGACTAGACAGTAAAGTCACAGCGAAACAGTCCAACAGAACCTCCAGAGCTATGTTTATGCACTGCATAAACCGCAGGATTGCAGGAGTGACTGCACTAAAGTATCAAAGCCCAGTCTGTCACTTTTTAATGTTAGTGTAAAGTGTGTGCATCCACACACAAGAAAAACTACAACTGTGTCCTTTCACTGAACAATAACACACCCTTAAATAACATGCACAGTGGGGCCACACGGAATCCAGGGTTGGGATTGGGTGTCAGAAATCATTTGATAATATTACATAGGATACAAGGATACAAAGGATACAAACTTTGAGTTGATAAAGTGCAGTTTAAATCAGAGCTCTAAGTGTATTATAAACTGCAGGTAACCATGGCAACAGTATGGCCCATCTGAAATACATATAACATCCACAATGCATTTTCTCAAGTAACTCAGAAAGCTCCACAAGGTTCTTCAGAGTCCAAGGATTGCAGGAACTTCTTGCATATTTTATGATTGCTCCTCTTTATTGACCTGGATTTCCTTCCAAGCTTCTGCAGACCTCAACCAGGTCCTAATGGACCGTTTACTCTGGGACATTTAAAATGTCTTGAAGGACTTCTACATTAGTTTAAAAAGTCATAAAAGGTTCCTCAAAATATACTGTCATACCCCACAACCCTTTTCAAGATCCTAGGAGCATGGAGCTCAAGAGTGGATGTTAGACCAATCCAATTAAAAGACACACTGTCAGAACAAACACAGCTGATGCTACAGAGAGGAGAGATGATGCGACACTTTCCACGAAGCATTTCATCTTCATTACTCATCTCTAGAGGCTGATCTTTGACAGCTGCTGCTTGTAAACACAGCTGCAGATGTCACATCAAATCTGGGGCTTTATATGATGATTGTCTGGTACTATGCGTGTATCCAGCTGGTGTTTCTATGACACGTGTGTTACCAAATACCAACACAACTGCATGATCACGATAACTTCAAAAACTGCATGTAGTCAGTGCTGCAACCATTAATAAGGACAGCTATAATTTAACGACCAGTGTACAGCCATGGCTACATACACAGTGACAGCAGTGTCAATCCAGGGATGCAGTCATCTTCACACACAGCCTACAGTTTCATCTCAGCAGCAGTCCTTAACTGCAACAGCCTGAGCAGCCACAGCAGAGGGCTGGGTGCTCTGACTCACTGAACACTACCAGCGGTCTACTTAATACACGATACTGTCATAAAACATAACAGTGTTGCCTGATACATCAATGGAAATGTAATGTTATGTAAAAGTATTCCTCCAAGAAGGACACCGGAGGATCCCGGAAAGTTTCCTTTAGGATCACAGGAAGATTCTCTTTTACTATCCCAAAACTAGTCCCCTTTCAAGGACTGCTTTATATCTGATGGGCCTCAGGACTCCGCAGCACGCATTGTTTTAAGACATGTTCATAACCCAGAGGGCCTTACTGACCAAAATACACAGTCCTATTTTGGATTCCATTTAGGACTGCAGATCAAGCTCCAGTCACTGTTTTCTATATTGGCAGAACTTTAATGTTATACATTAAAAAAATACTTAATATGATTTTTCTTTTCTAGAGTGTAATGAAATTATCATGTTTTTACTTTGCATGCCAAAATCAGTGCTTAAAAATATGCTCAAAAACATGTTCTGCATGCCAGAGCCGACATGCCCTTAACCTGTGGACACCCATTACAAAACAAAAAAAAAGTCAACTCAACAGTCGAATAATGTGGTGCAGATGTTTTGTGAGTATCTTGTAAAATTGTATCTTTTCTTCTGACAGAAATGGGCTTCCATAGAAACTGTAAAAATAACCCAAATTAATTTACTTATCTAATTGTTTTTACAAGATAGAAAAAGTAAAGAAATAACATCAGTAATATTCATCACGGTATAAAAATGTTCACCACTACATACAATTTATTTCAACAATAAAGTCTTAAATATAGCTCGGATGTGAATGAAAAATCCTCTGTTTCGAATACAGTGTATTAGCAGAGACATTAGAAATCTGAAAATAAAACTTGTCATAAGCAGTTCAAAGAGGATAAACTATTTTGCACTAGAATGTTAAAAATCTAGCAATCAATTCCTCCTTTTAAATAAATGCATCGTGTCGACTCAGACATAACTGAGTCTCAAACAAAGTGTCTAAACTTCAGCTATGCTCACAAACAGGGTTTTGTCCCTCCTGTAATCTCCCATTTGTCTCCTATGCTCCACCCCCTGTACCTGGATGACTGATTTACAGTTCCATTAGAGTTCCACCTCATCTGCTGTGTTTGTGAGCCCAAATGAAGTGCCAAAGTCTCATGAGTAAACCCTCAGCCCCTCATCCTCAGCAACTGGAGTCTTCACTGCAGGTTCCTCCTCCTCCCGATTTGGTGGAGGCTGCTGAGCTGACAGTGATCTGACAGCCATTAGTGACATGACTCATGACCTTCTGTTTAAGCTGAGCAACCTGCTCCCGCAGCATGGCAGCAGTAGAAGCCAGGTCTGTGTTCTGGCTCTTCAGGACCTTCACCTTCTCCTCAAGCCGTGAGATGCGCTCAAGTTTCCGCTTTCGGCACTTGGATGCAGCGATGCGGTTGCGGAGTTTTTTACGCTCTGCTTTGATTCGCTCCTGCGTCTCCAGGTCAATTGGGGAGAGAGAGAGAGGGGAGGTTGGGTCCCCCGGTGGGTGAGGAACCTCAGGAACAGTCTGAGGTGCATCCAGGCCTCGAGGGTGGGGCTGAGGAGCCCCGCCATGACCTGAACCTCCACCGTATGCCATCTGTGCTCCAGAATAACCCATCTGGCCTGGGTTGTAGCTGCTAAGGTTGGTGTAGACAGGCATATCTCCACCAGACATTAGGTTCCTCTGGTAGGATGCCTGCAGGGACACACTGGAGGATGAGGATGGAGACAAAGGCCCAGCTCCCACCAGTTGGTTTTGCTTGTGAAGATCTGCCAGCGCTTTGACAAAGCCGTCAGCGAACCCTTCTTGCTCATTAGTGGCCTGGTTGCGGTAGATGAAGGGGTTGCTGGAGCTGGAGACCGGGCTTGTGGTGACCAGTCCTTGGTTGGACTGAATGATCAGATGCTCTAGGTCGGGGGATGCCAGCTTCAGCAGGTTCATGTCTGCTGATGTCACGGTGGAAGACACTGCAGATGTCATCAGAGAGCTGTTGCCAGTAAGCTCCAGGTTGATGGAGTTGCCACCTCTCCCTCCTGTTGCACTGCTGCCACCACCAGGAAAGTGATGACTGCCTGGCACTGACATGACCTTCTTACTCATAAGCATCTTGTTTGCAGTGTAACGCTCATACTCTGCAATCTGGCTGAAACCAGGGACAGCAGGGGAGTCATCATGGTAGAAGGGAGTCTCCATCTTTGCCGTCACTTACAAAGAGCCGCCTCAGAGGAAATCTTCATAATCAGATTACCCTGAATATCAGAGCGGATTGAAATGTTCCGCTGACCTCGGCGGCTGGAGGATGAAGGCCAGAGGAAGAGAAGACAAATGAAAAAAAGCGTGTAAAGAAGTGGAGTTCCTGCAGGACAAAAACAAACATGTGTGAGAGAAGGAGGACAACCAAGCCAGCTCACAGGGCGGTGCTCACGCTGCTGCTGCTCTTGTGTACTGGTCTACTCCTGTGGCTGTGTCAAACATAAACCTTCATTAGATGACAAAGCTCTGTGATTATTTTTTGAATTCGTAGACATCACCAGGTCAAAAATCAACATTTATACTGTGGAGACACATTGTCTCAATGATTTTAACACAGGATCTACGTCTGCCATGCAGGCTGCAGGCATAGATCCCTGTGTTCAGCGCTTCAGTTGTTCCCAAGAAGGAACTGAAGACTAAAGGTAACCAAGATGTTTTTCTCAAGGTCTCGTAGCTTTGGACAGACTGCATGAGGAGAGAGCTTTTGTGTTATTGTGTTATATTTTTCTGGATTTGTTTTATTTCGATAAATAAAAATGTTGCATTGATATAATCTTGGACATAACATGGCCTGGATGAATAAGAGCATCCACAGACATATTTTCACAGACCTATCATTGATTCAATCCTCTTTTTGTTATGCAACAATTCATTTCTTAGTTATTACATTTTACTTATTTTCTAGTTTTTGTATTTATCTCTTGATATTCTGCAAATTGTTTTTTGTGTGTGTTTTTTTCTGTGTTTCTGTATTTGGTTGTACTTTTATTATTCTATTCTACTTTTAATTATTATTTAATTAATGAAGATCCTTCATAATTTGCTGGTGTTTTGTCTCTTTATATGTCTAAACTTTCAGTACAGTTAGCTCTCTTGACAATGTGGAGTTGGATCCAGCCATGACTTACTGAGTATGGTACTGATTATGGGATTGTGTGAAAAGGTCTTTAGTGGTAAAAAGGTTTGAACATATCCTTTAACCTTGATCATTTAAAGATCACAGTCACAACAAAGGGCACACAATTGTCATTGGTATACCTTTGAATAAATAATTTGCATGTTGGGAAACATGTTTTATAAGCTGGGAAAAGTAAAGACACGCTGCTCTGTCAGTCATCTGTGAAGAAAGACTCATCACACAAGAGAGAAAACAAGATTTAAGTTAGTGACATAATGACAGGCTGCAACCGTCTGAGCTCAGCCGACTAACATCAGTCCAACATGACGCTCACTTAGAACACAGTCTGGTTCATCAGTATCCCGGCTGCATACTGATCATGCAGACAGTTGATGTTTTTTTAAAATGCAGATCCACCATTTTGAAATGGTAACATTCCTAACTGTTAACCCTAATGCATTTCTTCAACGAGTCATTAGTGTTTCTTTTACTAAATACAGTCCCTATGTGTGCTCTTTTAGAAAAATATTGTTCTGAAGCCCTGATGTCTGAGGTGCAGCTACTGACTGACAGCTGTGATTGACAGCTTGCTGTTCACTCCATCCCCTCATCAAGCTCATCTTTCTCTGATGTTTGGAACACAGTGATTTTTTTTTTCTTAAAACACACAGTTCTGGAGTGTTTCTGATTTGGAAGTTACATTAGCATTCTCTCCTTATTGTTTTCACATCAGAATGATCTATATATATATATATATATTTTTAACTCTTGGCTATCTGGGTCTTATACACTGAGTATTTGTGTTTTATTGTATTTGTTTTTTTCTTGCTGCTTGACTTATAATGACCACTGTTGTTGTTATTGCATAATATATGTAGAATCAATATAGATGCAAAAATCCATATTTATATTTTAGCCCTACTTCTGGACATCATGCTTCACCTGAACAAAATGGCATGGTGACACTACAAGCAACTGCCTCCTGCATCAAACTGGCTCAAACCAACAGGTGACGCCACCCTTTTGCTAATAAATGTGAGTTGTTACTGTAGTTGGAGAATTGCATTCATCAGGTAGTTACATGGTTTTCACACATGTATTTAGCTCTTCCATTGTTAAAAGACTACATTCTTATCCCTAATAAATTTAAAATGAGATGTGCAATGCTGCAATTTCTGTCAATCAGCATCCGGAGACCTGAGTGAGGCTACTGTGCCCTGCTTCCTTCACAGAGGTCTGTGGAAGAGACTAGTCCAGATGTCTGCAGTCAGGATGGCATTTGAGCCTGCATCCACAGTACATCCACAGTAACAGTGATAATGTTTGAAGTCAGTATCGTGTCAATACCGATCAGAACTCCTGTGTGCTTTCTGACTGTTTTTAAATCCAACCAATCAACATTCCTTGCTGCTCATGTGTCACCAAATGTGCACTAACTAATAAAAATCAGCCTGGACAGAGTTCTCCTAGTTCTGAGGTGGCCTCATAAATGAATAAACATTTAATAATAATTAACCTTAAGTCTATTTTACAAATGACATTTCCACATACAAACATATTGTTTCTAATGAAACGCAGGTGCCAGTTAAATCTATATGTTCAGCATCAGTCAACCATCAATCAATGATCTGTGTTCCATCAGAGGACCACCACCTCTCAGTATTATACAGTCTGGATGATCTGCTCCTACCACTAGTCGGGAATTCATCGGGAAGATGTTGACGCCGGTCAGACGCGGTGAAGTTCTCGGTGCAGCCGTGAACTTCAGAGCAGGAGAAACAACGTGAAGCGGCAGCTGGACCCGGCGGTCCACGCTCCCATCACCCAAACCGAGCACAAAAACCCACGCGGAGAACGCTTTATCAGAGGTCACACATCCCAGCTCACACCGGGCTCATATAACAAGAATACAACGGTTAATAGCCGACTTACCGTGCTGAAGACAGAGCTGCTGTGAGACCCGACACACAGCGAGTCAGCGAGAGAGAGGGGGGGGGGGGGAGAGGGGGAGAGAGACAGAGAGAGGGGGAGAGACAGACAGGGAGAGAGAGAGAGATTAATGTGATTTTCTGCCGTTGAGCAAAACCTTATCAACACATTTTTGATTAGCGCGATCATATCTCTGTTCTGGAACCAGTGTATTGTGACTGCTGTGTTACACCTGTTACTATCTGCCTGTAGCTTGTTGTATCTTGGAGATTGACTTTGTTTATTTCATCTTTAGATGCATCTTTGAACTATGTATCCAGCACCCTTCAGTGCACTGACAGAGTCTACAGAACACGGTTAATGTCAGTATTGTAAAGCAGGTGCTCACACCTCAACAGCTGCTTCTCCGTTTGAACAAATGAATTTTTGCGTAAAAATTCCAAATGAAAAAAATATATGCCCGTGTTTGTTACAATTAACATCTGATTAGGCTACTTGCTTATTTTTATATGCACAGGGTAACAAAGTAAACTGTACAAGCAGCGCCTCCCAGTGGAAACATTTAAAGTAACAAGAAGAGGAGAGGAGGGGAGAGGAGGGGAGGGGAGGGGAGGGGAGGGGAGAGGAGAGGAGAGGAGAGGAGAGGAGGGGAGGGGAGGGGAGAGGAGGGGAGAGGAGAGGAGAGGAGAGGAGAGGAGGGGAGGGGAGGGGAGAGGAGGGGAGAGGAGAGGAGAGGAGAGGAGAGGAGGGGAGGGGAGAGGAGAGGAGGGGAGGGGAGGGGAGAGGAGAGGAGAGGTTTGGTTTTGGTTTTTGGTCCTTTTAATGACCACTTACCAAAACTAACAAAATTTCAACATGTGAGTAAAGAAAAAATACAAAAATTTTCAGGGTACACAATCAATCCTGACCATCACAAATGAAACATCTCTCAAATCATAACTTAATGGTTAACTCCCCGTTTTCTGCTACAGAACACAGCACCCCTCCTATAGTCCATGCATGTATGAAATGCTGCAGCTTGTCTAGTGTTTTGTGAAAAGTGTACTCCACCTGAAGGCGAGATTTTAACAGTCCTCCAAAAACTGGCACTACATCCACACACCCACAATCCTGGGTTTTGTTCCTGCGTGTCAGCCAGATGCACACCCAGATACAAAATTCACCAATGTACACACAGATTTCAACAATGCCTGATATTTTGGGCCAAAAATAAATAAATCAAAAGAAAACCTCATCTCAAACCCCCAAAACAGCCTTTTCACCAACTCAAAGAGTGGTCCTAGCCTGGGACACTCTACAAACAAATGTGCAAGAGTTTCAGTTTGCGAGCAAAAGACACACTCTAATCCCACCCCAGGGTCCATGTGCGCTCTGTATCTGTTCGTAGCTATTGCACCATGTATAACCCTCCATTGGAGATCTGCTGTTCGCTTCTCAATGGGCGGCTTATACAGGGACCGCCAGCTGCCCTTCGGGGAAGCATCTGGGCCAAAGAACTCAGTCCACCTCGACTCCCTAACTTCTGAGAGGGACTGGAGGTGGAGAACTTTCACACAGGTTGTGTACAGATCCTTTTTCCCTGCATCCTTGAACTTGTCCAGGTGTGGTGTTTTAAAAGACAGCAACCGACCCCCTCTTCCTGCCACTCCCCCACTGCAGGAGAAACAGACAGAACAGGGAAGCCGTACTCATTGCCTTCGCTCCATTGCTCACACAGGGTAGAGTCTCTTACAAAAAGTCTTAAAGGGGGTGGAAGAGCCTCACAGACCTCCACCACCACCCTGTTGAACAAACGAACAGAGGTGAGTTTACTCCTCTCTCTCAGAACGTCCACCGGTAAAGCAGTCAGCTTCATCAAATGACCTACTTTAGTGCAACCAGCACTTCTGAGGTTAGCCTGCAGGCTAGCAGATTCCAGGGATAAAGGCTTTAAAAAAGCACTGCAAAACAGTGGTTCTTCAAAAACCCACATGCCCGGAGTCTCATTTTTTGCACGTAATGTTAAAAAAAATTAAAAATCCTCCAGGCCTGCAGTACAGAGCTGTAGAATGGTGTAAGTCCAGAGAGGTCAAGAACCTCGCTCTGTATAAGGAAAAGTTGTTTGTCGTAATCCAGCTGGCCAGCTCTTCTCATGAGGAGCCAAGCTGTATCTAACCAGCTTGGACCACTATTGTAAAGGATCTGTTGCGCTGTCTGCAGTCTGAAGGCAGCAATTTTAGACTGAATGTCAATTAGACCTTGCCCACCCTCGGCTACAGGTAGGTACAAAGCTGCTGCCCGACTCCAGTGCTTTCCAGACCAGAAAAAGTCCAGGGTTGTCCTCTGGATGTCCTCTACGAAGCCCCTCGGCGGTGTCAGAGGGATGAGTTTGTGCCAGAGAGTCGAGGCAACCAAGTTATTAGCAACCAGAACTCTCCCCCTATAAGACAGCTGAGGTAGCAACCATTTCCATTTAGACAACCGAGCGCACACTTTATCCCTGATTCCCTCCCAATTCTTAGCTTTAAACCCCTCAGTGCCTAAAAACACTCCCAACACCTTCAACCCCTCCCTCTTCCAATTGAGACCTCCTGGTAAAAAGGGCACTGCCTGATCCCTCCACTGGCCTAACAGGAGAGCCTCACTTTTACCCCAGTTCACCTGTGCAGAGGATGCCTTCTCATAAAGGAGCAGGGCATCTTGCAGCCGATGAACATCCTCCTGACTAGACACAAAGACGTTCACATCATCTGCGTAAGCAGACAATATTAAGGCACGCTCAAGCCTGCAGGACCCAGGTAAAGAAAAGCCACTGAGCCGATCCCTCAACCTGCACAGCAGAGGTTCAATTGCCAGACTACAGAGCTGGCCGGAGATGGGACAACCCTGCCTTATGCCCCGCTGTACAGAGATCGGCCTGCTCAGCCCAGCACCCATTTTTATCAAACACTGTGCATTGCAATAAAGTGTTTTTAACCACCTTACAAACCCTTCACCAAAGCCAAGAGACCTAAGCGTGGAAATCAAATACGAGTGATCCACCCTGTCAAATGCCTTCTCTTGGTCCAAAGAGACAACACCAATGTTTACATTAAAACAATCACACACATCTATTACATCTCTAATTAGAAAAATATTGTCCATAATATACCGGTCAGGAACACAATAGCTCTGATCTGTGTGAATAATAATGCCTAAAGTTTCTTTTAGTCTATTAGAGAGTGCTCTAGACAGTATTTAGACAGTCTGAACAAAGTAAGGCAACGGGTCTCCAGTTCTTTAAAAGTGCCAAGTCCCCCTTTTTGGCAGCAGGGAGAGGATTGCCCTCTGACAGGAAACCGGAAGAGATCCAGATTTAAAACACTCCAAGAAAACTCCGAGAAGATCATGACCAATGATATTCCAAAAAGTTTTAAAAAAGTCCATGGGCAGGCCGTCGATCCCTGGTGCTCGTCCAGACTCCATCTGATTGACGGCAGATGTCAGTTCCTCCAGGGTCAGATCTTTGTCCAGATCAGCCTTTTCCTCTATGCTGAGCTGGGGAAGATCTTTCAGGAGCTCTTCCCGACACTCCAGATCACAAGGTTCCAATCCAAACAGGCCTGCATAGAAGTCCATAGCATGCTTCCTCATCTCAACTGGGTCAGTGGTAGTACTTCCCCCCGGCAGCCTTAGGCATGTCATTAGCTTTCTCTCCGCCACCAATCTCTCAAGATTGAAGAAGAAAGAGCTCGGGGCATCCATGTCCTTTAGCTGGAGAAAACGTGATCGGATAAGGGCTCCCTTAACCCTCTCCTGCAGGAGTGAAATCAGCTCTGACCTTTTCTCCTTCAGCAAAGGGGCAGTGATGTCATCTGCACTACTATTTAAGCCTTTTTCTATGTTCTTAATATCTAATTCTAGATCATTGATTGCAGCTTTAATCCTGGCAGAAGAGTAGGAGGTGTACTGCTGACAAAAAGCACCACCACCACAACTTAAGGGAACAAAAGTTAACCTTTTGAGTTCTCCAATTATCCCAAAAGCATCCAAAATCCTGACAAAAATTTTTGTCCAGCAGTAATTTATTATTGAAATGCCAATAAGACTTGGGCCATGCACCTAAAGAAATCACTATTCTCACCGCTACTAAATGATGATCAGTAAAACCAACTGGATGAATACTGGAGGAGAGCAACCTTGGGTTGAGAGATTTAGAAATGTAGATTCTGTCTAATCTAGCTGCACAAACTTCATTATTGCAGACCCTGACCCTGGTGTACTGCTGAGATTGTGGATGTTTGACTCTAAAAGAATCAAGCAGGTCTAGATGTAAAATGACGTATATATGATACATGGATACAATATGGAGATGTAAGGTGCTAAGTAAGCATAAATATAGACAAGTGGAGGGAATGACAGTGATGCCTGACATGATTATCTAGCGCTTCTCCCTACAGAAAGGGGAGGAGTTATACAGTCTGATGGCCACTGGCAGGAAGGACCTCCTGTGGCGTTCTGTGCTGCTCCTCGGTAGTCTCAGTCTACCGCTGAATGTGCTCCTGTAGGACAGCAGTGTGTCGTGCAGGGGGTGAGACGTGTTGTTACGAATACTGAGGAGTTTCCTCAGTATCCTCCTCTCCATCACCTCCACCACAGACTCCAGCTCCACTCCCAGCACCGAGCCATGCTTGTTGAGCTTGTTGAGTCTGTTGGTGTCGGCCGTCTTCATCCTACTGCCCCAGCACACTACAGCGTAGAAGATGACGCTGGAGACCACCGAGTGGTAAAACATCTGCAGCATGGTCTGGCAGACGTTAAAGGACCTGAGTCTCCTCAGTAGATACAGGCGACTCTGTCCCTTCCTGTATATTGCCTCTGCATTTGTGGACCAGTCCAGTTTGTGGTCAATGTGGACACCCAGGTATTTGTAGCTGTCCACAATGTCCACGTTGGTACCCTTGATGCTGACCGGGTTTGGGAGTGTCTGGTGCTTCCTGAAGTCCACCACCAGCTCTCTTGTCTTTGTGACATTCAGCTGCAGGTGGTTCTGTCCGCACCACTCCACAAAGCTGTCCACCACACTCATATACTCCGCCTCCCGACCTCTGCTGGTACAGCCCACAATGGCAGAGTCATCCGAGAACTTCTGCAGGTGGCAGGACTGTGAGTAGTGTCTGAAGTCCGATGTATAGAGTGTGAACAGGAATGGAGACAGTACCGTGCCCTGGGGTGCCCCCGTGCTGCTCACTATCGTGTCCGAGACAGTGTTCCTCAGCCTCACAAATTGTGGTCGACCTGTAAGATAGTTAGTGATCCAGGTGACCAGTGGGGTCTCTACCTGCATGTCCAGGAGCTTCCTATTCAAAAGGGCAGGCTGCACGGTGTTAAACGCACTGGAAAAATCAAAGAATTTTTTAGAGGAGAGGAGAGGAGAGGAGAGGAGAGGAGAGGAGAGGAGAGGAGAGGAGAGGAGACAGGACATTCCTGTCTCAGAGCTGATGTCACAGTTTAAAATGGGGAAGTAAAACAGAAACACAAAGAAAGTAAATGATCAAAATAAAACAGGAAGTTAAATTCAGACTTTAGAGTATTAGAACAAATAAAACCATGAATGATCTCAAAGAAAGAACAACAGAAACAGAATGCTACTTCTTAAAATGACATTCATCAAAACAGGGATTTTGAAGATGTTGGTCTTGTAGTTTTTCAGATTTTCTTTAGCAGATGCCTGTTTCCACAAACACATCACAAACTTTGGTAAAGACATGATGAAAATCATCAGATCATACTGGGTTTTATTATTGATCATCAGTAGTCTAAAAAGACCCTTCCACCATAAACCATCAGTGATGAATTGATCTTTAGCAGGTGTACAGACGTTTTGCTGCTCAGGAATATTCAGGTGGGTGTTAACACAACAACAACAGGGAAAGACATAAACAATTGTGTTAGAGAAGCAACTGCTGCTGCACATCAATCTGGAAAAGCTCATAAAGCAGCATTTCAGCAGAAACACCTCATACACACTGTCGAGCACGGTGGTGGAGGGCTGGTGATTTGGGCGTTTTGCAGGACCATGAACTCCTCTGGATACCAGAGACAGTAAAGCTTGGGGGAAACCAAGTCATACAGCAGCAAATCTACCTGGAAAAGTGTAATACTCATTTGTAGAAGTGTCCACACTCTTAATTAGGTAAGCCTTGAGTCATCCAGGCTGAGGTCCACTCCAGTCTGTAGTTGCTGCACTACTGAGGTGGCTTCCTCTTATGCCTCTAAGTCCCCTTCAACCAGGGGCATGATGCAGGCAGGACCATGCTTCACTGTAGAGATGGTATGATCAGATGATGAGTTCAGAGACAAAATGTTGTTTGTTTTTTTGTTTTTTGTCAGATGAGAGTTTGTCCTGCTGCTACAGTGTATGTTTTAACGTAAACTCTGATGCTGCTGACATGGCAGTGCACGGTGCACAGACACATTCTACAGGCGTTACATCATCTACAGCTGCTTTCAGCTGGAACAATATAGATGCTTTTTCTAAAACTTGGACCTTGAAGATTCAATGAGTCAACATGACCGACCATCAGACCTAAGGGCAGCTTGTTTAAAAGCAGTGCATATGATCCATACTTAATACATTTCCAGATGTATACCCCTTTGTGAACCCATGTCTGCACACAATTTTGCATTTAAATCACGTATAGATCATAGAATACATACAATATAGACTGTTCTGCATAATATGCAAAGCATCTAATGGATTGTGATGCATAGAGGAGAGCAACAACCAAGAGGAGAACTGAGGACATTTTGTGTCACAGGGATGGAGCTGTTTGGAGCAGTGGCTCATGCACAAGTTTTGTTATAGGAATATGACAAAACTTTTGACTTTTGACTGGACTTGGGCCTTTCTGTGTGGGGGCTTCCTCCCACATTCTAAAGACGTGCTTGTTGTCACTCTAAATGGCGCATAGGTGCGCGTGTGAGTGTGTATGGTTGTTTGTCTGTGTGTTGCCCTGCGATGGACTGGTGACCTGTTCAGGGTGTACCCCGCCACTGCAGGATGAAGCGGGTTAATGGATAATGAATATATATATATGGAGTGTATCTATGACTAATAACCTATGACTCTATGCTTAATAAACTGCAGAAAGTAAAACCCTTCGATTGAATAAACATGCCTATGTGGAAGGTGCCTGTGGTAACAAAATGTAAGCAGATACACAGGACATGGGACTGTCTGGAGGCTCTTCTGTAAAAGACTCTGAGCTGCTCTG
Source organism: Parambassis ranga (assembly GCF_900634625.1). Lineage (NCBI taxonomy): Eukaryota > Metazoa > Chordata > Actinopteri > Ambassidae > Parambassis > Parambassis ranga. The sequence goes on along the minus strand of NC_041032.1, from coordinate 470,056 downwards.
AGGTTGGTATCCACCAGAGCATCTGATCATCGCCTGCTGAAACCCCGGCCCTAAGCTGCACTGCTGACCCTCAGGCTGCATAAAAGAGTTATATGACAGGTTGGGGAATCCAACTCTGAAATGAGGTGAGACGTGTGAGGTGGGTACAGTGATGGGTGGTGGGCAGCACATTTTCAGGGGCTCATTGTAGTAACCTTTGGGAGTTTGGGTGTGAACAAATGGCATGTCCTCCTGGCTGATGTAACTGGACTGTGGAAGTCTAAATTTATAATCCACCTCTACAGTATCAACAGTATGTGCTTCACTGTGGTGGCTCTTGTCCACGTGAGGATCACAGACAGTATGTTCACTCTGCAAAACAAACACAGTGAGTTCATTTAATGAAAGGATACTACACCACTACACAACTGATACTACACCATGGAAAGAAAACAATTCACTATGGATTTAATTTAGTGGTTTAAACTAAACACTACAGTCAGCATTATTAGGAATAATTAGCAACATAAAGTAAGTCTATAGTCTACATGGAATTTCATATTTAGGTTATTCAGCTATGGTTTTTTTTCATTTAAATAAGAAAAGAAAAATAACAAATAACGGAACTGTATTGTATTTCCATTGATTTTATATGAAACTAGGATTGTGTGTCAGCAACTCCTGTGGCTCATCCAGCAATCAAAAGCCAAACTATTGGATGGTTCCTAGTGTGTGCTGTGCTTCTGGTATCATCATAACCTAAAAGATCATCTGATTTTCCTATTGGATGTTTTCTACTGCTAGTTTAAACCTTGTTAATTGAAAGCTGGAATGTGCTTAGGCTTTAGAAATAATAAGCATTCATACACAACAGTACATCTGAGGCAAGAACAAATTGATCACATTGTAGGGGCAATGAGAACATGCAGATGAAAAAAGAATGTGAGTTATTATTGTCCCATTCAATATCAATGTCAGGGTGATTAGAAGAGCTCAGTCTCTTTTTGAATCTCAACCCTTCTACCACACTAAATGAGACATGAAATGAAATATTATTGAGAACTCCTCATGACAAATACAAGTCTTACTTACTGGTGATGTCAACCACTTGTCTGTTAGCACTGGCTTTGGGATAGGAGGATAGACTTTGTGTTTGATGCTGTTGGACATAAGAATGCATTAAAAATAAATATCAAAGATACGCCTACAGAAGTAAGATTTCAGAATGAATGTGTGTCATTTCTTACCATGCCCAGTGTCGGTAGCAGAAGATAATGGCAAGGACAAGCCCACAGAAAACTACCCCAAGAGCAACAACGACTTCTGTGATCATCTTATCAGCTGGTGGAGACAGACAGCCCAAATAACTGAATAAAAGTGGGTGCTCATCATTCTCAGATGAATGTACGGTCCCTCATATTGGACTTTCTACACTATTGAAAAAATCTGAAAGGAAAATGAGGCTTACTGGGATAATTCAAGGTTGCACTGATTGAGGTATTCCCACATTCTCCAACCGCCGTCAGTGCCGTCACTGTGAACGTGTATGAAGTTATTTTCAGGTGTCTGGCTGTCAGGCTAGTGGCCTCAGGATCGTCTAAAAGAAAACGACATTATAACTAAAGGAATCATAAGAATCACATGCTTTTCATTTAGTTCAGATGGGTAAGTGTGTGCAGAGAAATGACACATCAAGACTTTGGGTGTGCAAGAATAGGTCCAAAATTCCACTTACTGTTTTCATTTCTAAACAAATGGTTGGACCATTAAATAGTCCTTTAACATTGTGAGGACCATCAGAAATTCCTACATTACAGATATGTCCTCACAATAGCTTTACATCAATGTATATCATATCATATTATAGTATAATGGTGATCTTGTATTAAGAAAATGATTTGTGTATTTTTAACCCTATTTGTTTTTGTGGACATGCAATAATGGCCCTATTGATATAAGAAGTGGCACAAACCACTTTCTGTGCACATTGATGTGAAGTGTTTTGTCAGTCTTTTTGTATTTCAGCTCTAAAAGACATCTTTAATGCCCTCTACAGGCAGCTAGTCACCTGCAGCAGTACTGATAGTCATGGTAACATTCACACAAATGAACTGTAAAGATCAAATGTTGTGAATAGCCTGCCATTATTCTTGCTTTCTGGTGGGATCTGTATTATCCACGTTATTTAAGGAACAGAATTGTTTTAACACATACTAATATATTGATCCAAATAAAAACCAAACCTGGCTCACACAATGATTGCTTCATTTTGATTGGCCCATTTTCAACATGTATGGAGTTCCTGGAAGTGACTGGGGGTGTCGACTGTCTATGTATGACTTACATTTCACAGTAAAAACTACCGGTCTGTTTTGGATTCATTCCTATAATAACTGCATGGTTAGCAGCCCAGTCACCTTCTCCCTATTCTGTCCTATCACATTCAGTTGCTATAGTCTGAGTCAGGATGAGTGAGCCTGGTTTGGTCAGCCGGATAAGAGCATTTAGCCTCCTGGAGGCTATTCTACAAAGCAAGTTAGACACAACCAGGCTTTCTTTATGTGTGCCAGCTGCACAAACCCTGAAATATGTCAGAGATCTTTGATTCTATCACAGGGAACATTCTTTTCTTTTCACTCTTGTTCAGAGAGAAAAAAAGCAACAAAAGAATTTGTCAGGTACAGACATTATTCAGGTTTTATTATGGAGAAATACGGTATGATTTGATTATCCTGCACCACAGCTGCAGAAAATAAGACCATATGTGCCACCATATGTGTAAAAAAATTAAGTATGTTTTTATAGTATAGTTTTATAGTAAGTTTTATAGACTATATTAGGCTGTGATTCTCTAATTAAAATACTGGTCACTAATATTTACTATTTCAGGCTTTTATGAGAGTTCTCCTGGTTCTCTCTATGAACAGAACTTTGTGCGGTCATGGTGCTAACATGTTCAAGTGATCAGTCAAAGGGCAGTTTTTTTTATGGGTGAAACTGAAATTCCAAACATAAGAAATTTAAACATAACAAAAGTGTTAAGTGATTACTTGTTGTGATGACCATGCAAGACTTCCTATATACAGTGGGTACAGAAAGTATTCAGACCCCCTTAAAATGTTTCACTCTTTGTTATATTGCAGCCATTTGCTAAAATCATTTAAGTTTATTTTCTCCTCATTAATGTCCACACAGCACCCATATTGACAGAAAAACACAGAATTGTTGACATTTTTGCAGATATAGAGCCTTTGCTCAGTGCTTAGTCAAAGCACCCTTTCCCTTTTGTTTTAATACAGCCATGAGTCTTTTTGGGAAAGATGCAACAAGTTTTTCAGACCTGGATTTGGATCCTCTGCCATTCCTCGTTGCATATTGTGTGAGGTTGGATGGTAGATGTTGGTGGACAGCCATTTTTAGGTCTCTCCAGAGATGCTCAGTTGGGTTCAAGTCAGGGCTCTGGCTGGACCATATAAGAACAGTCACAGAGTTGTTGTGAAGCCACTCTGTTATTTTAGCTGTGTGCTTAGGGTCATTGTCTTGTTGGAGGTAAACCTTCGGCCCAGTCTGAGGTCCTTTCCCCCATTTCCTGACTGCATCTCTGTAGCTCATCCACAGTGATCTTTGGGTTCTTAGCTCAGTTTGGCCGGACGGCCAGCTCTAGGAAGGGCTCTGGTCGTCCCAAACATCTTTCATTTAAGTATTTTGGAGGTCACTGTGCCCTTAGGAGCCTTACGTTCAGCAGAAATTATTTTGTATCCTCAGTCAGATTTCTGCCATGCCACAATCCTGTCTCTGAGCTCTTCAGGCAGTCCCTTTGACCTCATGATCCTCATGTGCTCTAACATGCACTGTGAGCTGTAAGGTCTTATACAGACAGATGTGTGTCTTTCCTAATCAAGTCCAGTCAGTATCATCAAACACAGCTGGACTCAGATGAAGGTGTAGAACCATCTGAAGGATGATCAGAAGATGTGGACGCACCTGAGTTATATATGAGAGTCACAGCAAAGGCTCTGATACTTAGGACCATGTCATATTTCACTTCTTTTTTAATACATCTGCAAAAATGTCAACAATTCTGTGTTTTTCTGTCAATATGAGGATCAGGGAAAAAATAAACTTAAATGATTTCAGCAAATGGCTGCAATATAACAAAGAGTGGAAATTTAATGGTCTGAATACTTTCTGTGCTCACTGTGACACGACTGCTCGCAGGGTGAGATGGTGTGAGTGCTGAAATACCTGTGCTCTCTTTAAAGGCCATGTTGCTGCCATCTTGATAGTAAAAAGTATATCCTTGGATGAAAGCCGTCTGTTCTCTCAGAGGTATGGGGTCCCAGGACATTTCAACATCTGAGCCCTGCTGTTTATATTTCAACGTTTTAAACAGCCCGTCCTTTATCCCTGGCAGATGGACATGGGATGCAACACCATTGGCCAGTGCAATTTTAGCGTCACTAGTTGTGTGAAAAGTCAAACAATTCGACCTTACTTGTCTCGCTGACATAGCCCTCCCTCATCTCTAGTAGCACAGGAGCTCCCTGGGTGCAGGCATATATGGACAACAAGTATCTCAGTCCATCTTTGAAGTCCCCTGTGAAAAGGGATCACAAAGGATGAATGTGATTTTTACAAGCAGGTAGAATATTTCAAAAGAAAAAAACAGGACTTACTTGAATATATGCTGACACTAGTCTTGTTGGGAGGCACTTTCACCCAGTCTACAGTATCCTGCCTGATGGAGGGACACCAGTCCACAATAAAGCCACAGCTGGCTAAAGGACTGACAGGCCAGGAGAGGTAGAAGGTACGGTTGGCACCAATGATCCTAGAAGTGCTCACTCTGGTTCTGTCTGAAAATGAATTTGATTGAACATTTGATTTCAAAACCCTAATTCCACCTTGTATACTGTAAACATCTCTGTGATTAACAAAAAAAACCTGACTGATGTGTGCAGCTGTGTTAGTCTCATACCAGGAGTGAGGCTGGGGATGATGATTGTTGATGGGGATGAGCTGCCATAAATGTTCCTTGCTGAAACAGTGATATGCTCTTCATTTGTGTGCAGACTGAGCGCAACGCTGTGGTTGTTGTGAGGCACTGTGACTCTGGCCACAAGTCCATCGCTCCCCCTGGGATTTGCCCAGGTAACTTCATAGTCAATGATGTCTCCATGGCTGTGATAGGCTTCTGGTTTCTGTAGAGAGGGAACATCACTGACACTTCTGTATCTGTATCTCTAGCTGTAACTGCTTCTACAGTTAAAATACATACTGTTGCTTTAATAATTAAAGCAGCAGTATTGACGATTTGGAGGATTTGCTCGCGGGGTCCCCTACTGTGATTCATTGTGTTTGTGTTGGTGCTCTGTGTGTGCTCTAGTGCCAGGCGATACAGATGCTCTCCAGCAAAGACAGACTATGTGGTGATAACAGGTGGCAGATCATATCTCCCAACCCAACATGTATTACTTCATATAACATACAATGATATGAATGCTGACTGATGCTTGTTAGAAAGTGGTACAAACTGCTGTGACTCACCTTCCAAATGATTATTGTCTGTTTTTCCTTCCTCTGCATCCACACATCAAGAGCCTCTGGAACTGTGTTGCAAACAGACTTCAGACTTCTGTATTATTATACTGATGAAAAGTTTGATATTTTTTAAACTTACCATCACCCTTTGTGTGAAAGTTGACACTGCGGCTCCAGTCACCCCATTTCCAGGAGTGTTGTGCTGTCCGACATCGTACTGTCACTTCATATGTCCAGTTTGGTATCAGGTCATTGAAAACTGAAACATTAAGACCAACTCCAAACGTTTCAGTCTGGATATAGATAAGAATTCATGTTAGTCTGGTTCAAAATAGAAATATACTTTATACATTTGGTCCTCTCATCAACTCACTATGGTATATGTTTCACCACAGCTGATGTTTACTTGGCATGTTACATTGAGATTATAGTAGTGCTCCACAGTCCACCTCCACTGTAGGCTGACATTTCTGGCATTCACAGCTGAAGCTGTCACTTGCTCTGGAGCGAGCATGTGCACTGAAACAAAAGACCACAGCAATCTATTGAGGGTTCAGCACAACTAGACAACTAAATAAACAGTGAACAGGCATAACAAAATACAGGCGACAGGAACAGACAGAAAATTCAGGAAGAGAAAATGAAAGCAGCAGAACAAGGCCGAAGAGCAAGGAAACTAAACAGGAACAAAGACATGACACACAGGCCGAATAACACATAGACTGACCATACATGTATAATAGAAACTGGTGGGGACAATCTCAATGTGAAGTCTTTCTGTTCATTCACACAACTAACTCCCTCTGTGGCACAGCAGCATACACACATGGGACAGAAAACACAAGACTCAAGGAGCTTTCAGAAGAGATGGGAAAGAAGAGCTGTAACAGACATCTTAACAATGAATGATGAGTAAACCACCTCTGTGAGACAGGGCCGCCCTGTCATGGAGCTCCACCTTTCCCAGCACATTTTCTACTGTTAGGGTCCAGTTCCTCTCAACAGCGTCCACTTGAGTTTTTTTCGAGCATCTACCCCTAACTCCATCTGCACATGAACTGAAATACACACATACAGACTTTTTTTACATCATAGACGTCACTAGAACTCTGCTGGGGAAAAAGGTTGTACATTATACTGAATGATATTACGGAGTCCAATGAAGTTTCAACCTAATTTGTATAATTTGTCTTGAAAATGTGTCATTGTTCTACTGTAGATTGCTGCTATTGTATGAGGTCTGATGAATAGGCTGGTTAGGTCTGTAATAAAAATAATGTTAGGAACAAATTAATAATAAATTGGATTTATATTAATAAATAGATTCATTCATTTTATATTCTTAACAGGGCAGGCTTATTCTGGTTTCTACACAGTATAATTTAGTCACACAAGGAAGAAGAACTTCCTGCTGCTTAGCCCAGATCTTACTGAAAACACTGAGCACTTACTAACCATGTGGCTTTGGGACAAGCTGCACTATCAATCTGAAAGTAGCTATTAGTCTGATCGTTATGATAATTTTCCCCATATCTGTTATTAGTTTGTGCTGCCATGTTATTGGCTGCAGTGATGAATCATTAACTCTGGGATATAAATCCTTTCAGCCTTTTCTTGATTTCACCTCAGCCTATGGCACCAGGTATAGTTAAATGATACCTTCCAAGTAGCTGATAGGTTTGATGCCATTGCCCTGGGAGCGTCTTTCTTCCTGCTATCCAGTGACATTCAACAGATTCCAGATCCCGGGTTTCACACTGCAAATCCTTGTCACCAGGGGGGTCTGACCCATGCAAAAAAAACTGTATTTGAACAGATGTATATAAACAACACTACGAATTCACATGCTAAGACATACTGTACTTACCGCCAACATAAGTACAAGCTCCATAAGTGGTTCTGTTTGTTTTACAGATTACATTAATGCAGCCACTCGATGCGTGGGTCAGGGTGAGAGTCAGGGTGTAGATCTGATGACTGATGTTGGTAGAGCTTATGTTGGTACCATCATAACCAGTCAGGTACATTTTGTCAAAATGTTCCCCTGCTGGTAGAATGCAGCAGAAGGTAGCTGTGCTGCCAGCTGCAAACACTCTATCCCGTGGGTGAACTTCATATGTTTTTGAGCTTTGCTTCCCTGCAAAAGCACAGTGATAATACACAGTAAATAAAGTCAACATGGAGGGTCTAAATACTAAAGGACTTAATACTTACTAAGTGCTTGTTGTTGCGTATAAGGGCTTCTTTGGTTGCTGTATTGGGAATTGAGTCTGACTGAATGGGAAGCGCATTCTAATGACAAATAGGACGTCCAGTTCCATGAATGAGTGGAAAGTATCTGGTCAGGTGGAACAGTGACTTCATCCTGAAACATTTCATCAATCAGAGATACTCTAAGTATGACCATCTGTTCCTGTGACACAGGAAGAACCACTAGAGCAAATGAACTCACATAATGTACTTGCTGGTCTGCTATGAGAACCACCAGCTCATAAATGAGTTCATCATGTAACGCAGAGCATGAAGGGTCATCGTCCCACTCCAGGAGGAGCATCTGGTTCATGCTGTTAAGTTTCACATTCTGTGGTCCACATTGCAAAACACCTGAGGAAAATGTACATGACATAAATGTAAACATGCAGTTGTACATGCAACATGGTCCTGCACCTTTATGGAAACAGCACAATGGCTACAAGTACAAAATGTGTTCTTGTGCTGTATATAAATGTTCTAAATGGTGCAGATTTGATTTTTTTAACAGAAAGCAAAGGTTTTACTTTGAGCATGTTGATGTGATAAAATGTGATTATTTATAGCTGGTTTGTGGTAATATTGTCCTGTTTTCTAAACTTTCTATGATCAATGGAGTCATTTTAGCGATTTACTTTAAAAACCTCATTTCATACACACCAGTTGTGTGTCGTGTTGTGGATAGGCCTACAGACTTTTGTGCATGCTCAAAGGAAATTTCATGCCAGTAAATTAGGTTTCATGTTAAGGTCACACATCCTCCTAAAGAGAGGAACACAGTGGTTATCTAGAGATGTGTGTATTTTAGGTTTGCCACATTCCTTGTGGTGGTGCTTTTGCTTCTGATGCATTTGCACTTTCTAGGCACGGTGAAAAGTTGAAAACTCACATATTATTTACATCTAGCAGCTAATTGGAGGGCTAGTGTGTTGAGATTGTGTAGCAGGGCTGCACTGTGTAACTGTGAGTGTAACTGTAACAGTGACTCATAGATGCAAGAGGAAAGAAAGAAATATTCTTAAAGCAGACCCCTGCTAACTGCCTGGTGAATGTGTGGTGACATATAAATGTGTGTCAGTGATTTCTAGCATTCAGCAGTACTCTCACCTATTACCAATGAAAGGTACTTTGGAATGGCATCTATCACCTGTCTCACTATGTTATCATAAGTCAGAACTTTGACGAAGCAACTGACTTATAAAACTGTAATAATTAGCAAGAGAGGGCTCAGCATTGCTGTGTTATTATGGTAAAGATAGAGGGAGAAATAACAGATAACCTGTATTCAGTACAGCTCAAACAGAGACTATACTCACAGTAAAAATGAAGAAACAGAAACTGAATGAGTGTCCAAGCAATTAACTGATACTGTAGATGCACTGATTATTCAGTCACTTTTACCTGTCCATGCTCCATCAACACTTTGTTATATTTATGACTAACATATTTATATGTTACATTACAGCTGTGCAGATTACCATATGTTCTCAGGAGTTAGAGGACACTCACCATTATCTTGTCCTTTTTGTGCGCTCACAGAGAAGAGTGAGAGCAGTAACAGCCACGCAATCATCATGATCCTCCGCACGATGTCTGTTACTTGACAATCATAAATCCTTGATGCCATGGATCAGGTACCATGCCTGTTGCAGTTCACAGTGTGTCAGTCAGTGAGGCATTTTATGAAGGAAATAAAAATACTTACATGAGGAGTTCTTACTGAGACTTACAGAGGGATGGAGTTCATGTTGAAGGGTAAGAGTGAAGTTCCAGAAACCAGACTCCCTCAGACCAGTGATACATTCTTTGGAAATCCATTTGCTGTTAAGAGATCTTAGTGATTGTGAAATCCATGTGGACCACAGAGCAGGAAATAGAGCAGCAGCATTCTCGTAACTCTGAGTCACTGGCCTGATCAGACCTGTCTACTTGCACTCAGCATACTTTGGTGCTTGATAAAGACTTTACAGTTCAAACTTGGATTATGAATCAGGGTCACAGCTGTACTTTAGTGAGAAATCAGCAAACCAGCCCAAACCAGAAAACCCAGTCTTTCCACATGTGATCCAAACCCCTGGAAATAACGCTTGTGAAGACACTTGAACATATTGGACACACTAGCCAGAAGCATCTCTGCTAAGAATGAATTCTTTTATTCAATGTTTCAAAATACAGTAATTTCCACATGTTTAGAAAGTCCCTGACTTACACAAGTACAACATGTTAATGAAAACCTGTAACACTTTTCATAGGTGACTCAGGGTGGTGATCACTGGTTTCTCTGCGACCAAACCTCATGCTAATTATGTTCTGTGCAGTGCATTTGAATCCACTTTATTAGGGTGAACCAGTGAAGATTAAGAGCAGTGACTTCCTGAAACGACCTGGATTTTTACAATATTTACTAAGAATCCCTTTTATTCTCCATAATGCAGTGTTTCTCTAGTAGTTAGTTAAAATTACTTAATCCAGTGTCAGTGTAAAGGCAAAATGTTACAATGAACAAAGGTGGCTGACTTAACACAAAGCAGTTTTTACTGTTCTATCTACTTTGTCTTGACACAACTTTTGGTGTTGTTGCTCAATTTAGCCTTAAAATACACATTTCTTTCCATCTGGAATTACTGAATCATAGTAAGGTGTTTACTCTGTGGCGTGCTGTCTCAGACAGTAAGGGTCACATGGATTCTTCAGAAATTCCTGGGAATGTCAGCACGGGTGTAGTATTACCACAGCAATGCCATTCCGTAAAAGGATCAACAGTGTTTCTACAGTAGAAGCGCTTTGAGACCATTTCTGATTGTATAATGCGCTATATAAAAAAACTGAACTGAACTGAACTACGGTATACCTTAGCCATACAGTCTTGCCCTGCTGTTGTACCAGAGAGGATGAAAGAACTTAAGAAATGTGTTTGTCAAATGTGGCAGGGCATGTTACACTATTTTGGAATTATTACATGATCTAAAACATGGCATCTTTATCCTGATAAACACAACTGACAACTTTGTTGCAAACCCCAGTGAAAGTCCAGGGTCAGAAGACAGAAGATATGTGCATAATTCTGACCCGAATGAGCTGATCATTAGGGCATTTACACATCCCCACCTTTATCTGAATACCACACATTTTCATGTGACCACAGGTGGGTCAACTGGCCATGCTGACTGCAACATGCAAGTGTTTATTGTACCAGTGCTCAGTTTAAAAAAAACTTAAAAATAATAAATGTTTACAATCCAGATACAGTGACCTCTGATCTATGAATGCATGAAAAAGACCTTGCTTACTATATTTTGAAATAGTTTGTAAGTGACCTTGAAGTTGGTTTTCTATTTAGCGCTAAATAGTTTTGTGCAGATTTAAAGAGACCCATTGACAACTCAAAATGAAATATGAAATACATTCAGTTTGCGTCTTCAATACTTTATTAAACAGAACTTTTGTCAGCAGAAAGATGTGACTGCAATTATTTTTCTGAAAACATGATTAAATTGCAATATCTTGTGAATTCCAGAAATGGTTAAAACCAACAAAATGGAGCTTTAAACTTTAGTATGAATGGTGTAAACAAACTACCAGAATGCCATGTGAGGACAGATTAATAGTAGATGAAGTAACAGAGCTAGAATCTAAAGATTGTCGATTGATTGATTGACAATTATTTGACAATAAAACATCCAGCTCCATCAGCAAGATCCATTGACAAGGATAAAATATGGGCTTTTCCTCTTGACCTTTATCATACCATTCTACAGAAATGTCTGACATCGAAATAATCAAGTAAATTAAAGTGCATTGTGATGTTAAATAACAGAGCATGACATCCAAAATATTTCAGTCGCAATGTGGCTGCTGACCTGTGCAGACGAGAGGCATCACAGTTTGGCTCTTGGGGTTTGTTCCAGCAGTGTCCTCATATCAAGCAGTGCGCCTTCCACTGCCTGGGCCAGCTGTCCTGCATTTGTTTCTTCACATGAGTTGAACGAAGACACAGCAAAGTTGATGTGGTTGATCATAGGATTGTAGCACACACCATACCCATTGGGCACCACAGGGCCAAAACACATGACACAGTCAGTCTTGGATGGTACCTTTTAAAGAAATGACAGGGGAGGGTAAATATTTGAATCTTGTGCAAACATTTCCCCTGTTGTAACTTTTACTGCTGGAATCAGAAGATGGAAAAAGAACTTTGTTTCAAACAGACTCGTACCTGACTTGTAGATAGCTGGTAGTGCAAGGCTTTAGCAAAAGCAACATCTTTAAAGATGTCTGGCACAGGGAGTTTTTCCTCAAGGGCCTGCATCTTCAGGCCGAGCAGGTGCCTGTCTATAGCCTGCCCACTGATGGCCTGTTATTAAGGAGAGAAAGGATGCTGGCATTATTTTAGACCGTAAATTCATGAAGTATGATCCTTTCACTCAATATATGTTACAGTGATGTAGATGTCTGGCATTGATCACAACCTAGCAGTTATGGAGGAAACACCTTTGCCATCTTTAGTTTTAAACATGAATAGGGTAGACCTTGCTATATATTGTGGGAGAGTGTACAATAAAGTTATTCACCTGTCGGACAGAATTTAACAGATCTTAGACTAAACAATGTAAGACTGAAGAGAAGGAGACGACACTGGATGAGTCTCTGTCCCTTAATGAACATTGTGGAGATATGTAAAGCTTTGTCATGCTCCCTGTGACAGAGCTGGAGCAAATCTGCGTGTAAGAATGGCAGTAAGTGCTGCCAACTCCTTAACTCTCTGTTGGCTGTGCAGACTCACCGTGTCAGTGTATTGCCTGTGGGCTTTCACAGCTTTCTCCATTAGCTCAACCTTCTCTGTATTCTGTGCAAAACCAAACAGCAGGGATGTTAGGACACATCTCAGTGTTTGTTGAAGTTTCTCTGAAAACATCATAATTCATCCACACTACTATAAAGTATTTTTTCACATTTATCATTTTTCTTGGAACCTGGCAATTATCACTATGCCTACAATTACCATGCCAGAGAATCTGGGTTGCAGACCTGTTTACTGGGGTCATCAAAGGCCCTGACAAAGGAAGCCGAGGCACTTGAGGCTGAGCGGATGGTATCTGTACGGCCCAGTCGGTACATACGCAGGGAGGCACTTTCATATGTGGCACAGCAGCGCTGGTACATCCTGTCAAAAGAAAGATACTGTGAGGAAAAGCCTCCTAAATGCTTTAATAGATGACAAAAGCTCTAGACATAAACACAGATGTCCCTCCTCTATGTGAGACTATATCTAAATTAGTCAAATGTTAAATGGACTTTAACCTGACTATAGTATATTCCACATAACTTCCATGTGATTGAACCTTATGAGATCAGCAGGTAACTGACCAAAGAATTGACATCAAGCATTGTGTGCAATAATTACATTATCAATCAGACAATGTTTTGTCAAGACGTTCAGAAGGTGAAATCAGCATGTCACCTGTAGTAGGCCAGTTGTAGGGCCATCTGTATGAAGGCATCAGGACTCATCTTGTGGGCTTTGGGGACATTTTTTCCAAAGTGTCTAAATACCATAACCCTCATGTCCAGGTCTTCAGCCAGACTACAGAAAGAGACATAGACAGATCAGATCCATCTAATCATTACTCCTAATAACAGAATATGTATGTTATAATACAGAATATATATGTTATATATATGCCCTCACACATTCATGCTGTGCTTGGCCTCTTCAATGTGGTTCTTTATCTCAGGTGTGATGTTGAAGTGAAGTTTCTGAGGCATGGACAAAGGCACCGTGGGAGACCCTACCATCTCGGTCTTCTTCCTGTCATCACAAATAGGAAACAAAACCATGGAAGAAAAACAACGGTACTGAACAATCTGCAAGGGTTCAGACTCAGAAATCTCAGACAGTTATTTATACAGCTCCATCAAGGTGAACATAACAGACTAGACAAACACTGCAAAACCACTCAAGGGTCTGAAGGTCTTTCAGTGCAAGGCACATTTATGTAGTTCCTATTTATCCATATCCAACATTTGCAATGTCTTCAATAGAGTTGTAATAAGCTGCAATTCCAGTTTCTGGCTGCTAAAACTGAATAGACAACCAAAGTCATCTAAGCTGCCTAAATATTAGGGGTGGAGCGGTTCACTAAATCCACGGTTCGGTTCGTATCACGGTTCTGAGGTCACAGTTTTCGGTTCACATTGTTGAGGGTTTTTCTACTTTTAACAGTCTGGAAATACCAGATGAGCACAAAATATATCCTAATTATCCAACATTTACCATATTTAAGAATCAGTTCAGTGTTTCCATCATTATATCAGGTCAAGTCAATTTCATTTCTTTTTAATTTCTATGTAGCGCCAGACCATAACAGAAGCCATTTAAGATAACCTTTACTATAGAACAGGTCTACACCTTGTTCTTTATTAAACAAACTGAACAGCTCATGTTATTCATCTTATTTGCATGCAGCATGTCATTTCTGTCTGCATGGTTGTACGTTTACAATTCAGCGCTGCTGTCTGCGCACAGAGGCACGATGTGCGTACACACAGACACATGCACAGATAAACACACACACAGAGACACACAAACACTGCTCGTCGGGGACAGTAACCTGACTGCAGAATGATTTCACGTCAGTCTCCAAAAGTCACTAGTGTCTTCACATTCGTCTCCATGCTGTGGTAAAATGCCTCCCTGCATTACTTGATGCGCATGTCCAGAGCCGAACAGAACACGCGCCCGAACGGTTCGGATTTTTTTCCTGAACTGTCTCACCCCTACTAAATACTATGCATTACTTACGTATATTCTACAACATGGTCAATCAACGCCACAATGGGTGGGCCCTCTGCTGGGGCATGTTCATAGTTTGCGCCGCACGTCCCGTCTTCCCCAACAATAAACTAAAAGAATGATGAGAAGAACAAAACGTTTGCATATACACATCATTTTTCTTTCTAACCAGCATTTTTAAATAATTTCCTGAAAATAAGCCTGACAATAGCACCATGGCCTCATCGAGTCAGACAGCGATGTAGCCATTACTATGTGTGTATGAGAGTCCTGTGTGGGCTACCTGCAGCGTCTTGTCAAACCACCGGTTGCCACTGTTCCACTGGCTGCCTCCTCCGTGTAGCATCTGGACAGCCACACAGCTGCGGTACATGTCATCCGATACTTGAGGCACTGCTCCATCAAGGCACAGGGTGAAGATGCTCCTTTGGATAGCTAAAACCGATTCTTTGTTGGTTTTATCTGGACATGTAAAATACACACAGGTCATGAAAAGTACACACAGCTTGGCTTTACATAATTCGGCATTGGCCTATAACCGATTATTAAAAAATGACCCAATATCAGACCGGTCGACCTCTTTAACAGAGGCACACCCTTAAGGCAGCATTACACCAACTGTTTCAAGTTGGCGTGAACATGCAAAGAAGAGCAAAGGTGGCATAAAGAAGGTTTTTTTTTTCCCAATGCAGCTTTATGCCACAAACTCTGTGTGAATGTGGCTAGGTCAGAAGTCTGTGGGCTCACCCTTGATAAGGTTGAGGTAGGATTTGGCCCAGGAGTCACGATGCTGGGTGGTAAGGATGCCAACAGGATCTACACTGCTCTCTGCTGAAGCTCTGCATATTCTCTCCAGCTGCACACAAAGCTGGTCTGCTGTTAGTGGACTCCCGTCACTGTGGTACACATCCAACACAAAGAACTGCAACCAAGAAACCAAGAAAAGCCAAAATCAGTTTTTTTATGGTAAGTGTTGTCTGTTAAGAGTCAATTACAGCTAGGGCTGGTATTTTTGGAAAGTTAGCAAGATTTGAAAGTAGCATCTCCACAGGCCTCCGACCCCTTCCCTCAAGCTCCTTCTGAACCTTCACCCTCTGTGAACCTTAAAACAGCTTCACAGAGAAGAGGAAGAACCTCATTTATATTCAGCAAATCCATGTGTCATTCACCACTAAGAAAGCAGCTAATATGTGGGCAGCAGTGGCTCAGTGGTATAGCAGGGTTGTCCAGTAACCGGAAGGTTGGTGGTTCAATCCCAACTCCCCTAGTCATTGTTGTGTGTCCTTGGGCAAGACACTTTACCTGCATAGCCTCCAGTGTACTCACTGGTGTGTGGCTCTCTTTGCTGGGCTGCCTTAAGCAATTTCCCCATTGTGGGACTAATAAAGGTTTCAATTTAATTTAAAATTTAAATATGGAAATATTTATTACTGACTGTCAACTGATAACAAGCCAGATGATTTGCTATGTTGTCTTTCTACGGTAATACAGCTTAGCGTAACTCTGTTTATCTGTGACTGTGACAAAGTGTCATGATAATCATTCAGATTCTGGATCTATGAAGGTACTGCTTGTATTCTTTTCATCTAGAATTCACTGTATGTGTTAAGGCAGCTTCATAATAGTGCTGTAAAAACTACCCTATATTACAGCGGATGCATGTTGGAATAGTGCCCCTCACCTGGAAGTTGTGTACCACAGTGATGTGCTTGGGGAGGCTCTTGGCATGGTTCACCACTGAGTCTCTCTTTAGACCAGGAATACGGCAGGATGACAGCACTTCGTAATACTGATTCATACACAGGGGCTTTCCTCCTAGGTACTCCACTGGTAAAGTTTCACTGAAAGACAAATAAGCTTAATATGAAACATGAACATATGGAGAGTATACAGAGTTTGACACACGGCATGGGCACAGAAAGGACATGTAAATGAAAACCACAGTCATTAATTGGTATCCATAGAGTGAAGAAATGTCTGGACTTTGGCAGAAGCTTTTGGTGTGAGTACTTACTTGTCGATCATCGTCTTGAAGTCTAAAACACCTGCTATCAGTTTGGCAGCAAATCTAAAAAGAAAAAAGTGATTTATTGAAGTGCAACTTGTACTGGCATTCTGCTAGTTCAAACACTGTACTCTAGGGCTGTGCGATTTGACGATAAATGATCGTGAAGGATTTGAACGTATCTGCGATCTACCAGAACGGACAGATCGTTTTATCGTCCATAGAGCACGTTCTATTAATTGCAGTTCTATGTTCGCGCAGACGCATGAGTTTTTTCACTCGTCCAACTCTCAGTGCGCTTAATGTGAACACGACCAACCAATGACAGCCTCCCTGTTAGGAAGCTACGGCTGAAAACGAAAAGAGAACGGAGGAACTGGTCCCTAAAACGAACTCCACCTTTATGTTCGGTGCTGTTTCTGCCGGCAGCAGCGACGCGTCTTCTAAGCCTGTGTGTGCGCGCGACGTGTGTGACAGTGGAAGGGCCGCGTGTATTATAATGCTACGAGCGCGTATGCGCCCACCTCTCTGAACATTACCAGCGTTATATTCAGGTTCGCTGCTGTTGTGCCGTCAGCAGCTCTTCTACACCTGTGTGTGTGTGTGTGTGTCAGATGCAGACAGAGGCAGCAGCTAATGACGTCACCAAAACAATAACGCAGGCATTTGATGAAGAGGCTCCATGAGGACTCTAGTAAACGGTGGACAGAGGTGACAGCAGCAGCTCCGTTTGTCCTTAGATATGATTCCCATTAAAGTTTGATCATTTGGTCTAAATCACATTGAACTTTAAGAGTTACTTAAGTCTCATACTGTATTTATTGTTTAACCTTAGGAGGCACACTTCAGTCTGTTTAAATGACTGTTGAATAATACTTTACAGAACTACATTAGTCTTCTTTTTAACCTATTTGAAATAAAACTTAATTTTGTTCTGTAATTGTTATTTAAATTTTCATGTTTATTGAAAACTAATACTGAGTGCACGTTATCAGAGTTGTTGTTTGCCTTTAAAATCTACTGATGATTTTATCATTAAAGAATCGTGATATAAAATTTTTGCCATATCGCCCACCCCTACTGTACTCTGTCTCATTTCTTATCTTGTTAAAGCTTGAGAAAAGCAAATGGAACAGAAATGACAGTGAGAGTGACAATAAATTATTATTGTGTCATATCCTGAAGATGAGTTTGAAAATACCAGAGTTGTTACATTTGGTTGTTTTATAACATTATAAAAATGATGTAAATGAGGCTTCTATACAACTTGACTTATCTGTCAGCAATAACACGACATCTCTGCAGTCTCTACAGCAGGCTTTCATTTCTTGCAATAGGGTATAATAAAAAGTGATTTTATTTTCTAATCTGTGACATTTGCCACAAATTGGAAAATGTTGAAATTGGTGTTAAGAAGCATACAATGCATTTCTGTGTTTGTTACCTTCTTAGACTAATGCTACTAAAAAAACAGAAGCATTAACATAGGTTTAAACACCATCATCCTGATAGCATTGTGGGAGCTAACCATTTTCTAAGCAACTAAGCAAATTGTATGTTTTTACTTAGCCCTTGCCTGGTACCAGGCAGCTCTGTAGCACTCTAGCTAAGCATGTCTCTCAGTTTGATTCACTTATTTCTTTTACTAATTCCTCTGCACTGCACCTTCTACATGTATAACAGCCTCTGCCAATAAGCTATGAAGTCAACAACAAGCATCATAAAATGTGAAAGTACAGCTTATAGTTTGACTCTATCATATGATGCATTGTACATCACTCTGTAGCTACTAGCTTTTGCTGAATTAGGAGCTCTGAGAAAAAGCTGCATAGAGGGAAGCGAGATGTTCCAAATTTTTACGTTATGCACATTCCAATGACACAGAACCCAGGCCTCCTTCTAAGGTTGCGTGATTACCTTATTTGCCCCTGCTTATCACTGAAGTTCATGCGGGGTAGCACCAATCCAGGACTTGAATGGACAATGACAGGCATTCGGTAGTCCAGATATGCAACCTGAACCCACCACTCTGATAACTACACATAAAAAGAGATAATCTTTGCTAAATTATGTGAAAGGTACATGTTAACACATGGGAAGATTTGTAAATCCTGTGTCACAACTGCTTAAATACGTTGACTCTATGAAAGTAAGCTCACCCAGTTCTCAGTGTTGTGTGATCTCTTTTCCAGACCACTCTGCAGTCTCTCTCCAAGCCCTCCTGCTTTTTGAAAATCATCCAACAGCTCTTTTGTGTGTGTCAGCTCATCCACTTCTACAATGGGTTCCAGAGCAGAGATGTAACGTTCACAGGTCTGCTGCAGAGGTGGGACAGGCAGCCCGGGCAATCCCTTTTGGTGGGTCAGGTATCTGCCAGCCACCCGAGTTGCTGATACAGGCTTCACCAAGTGACGGGGTTTTGCCATCCCCACCTTTACCTAAGGGTAAAACAGACAGTATCACACATATGTAGCAGTACAGTGCTGCACTGGTTATCACTGTTTTTTCAGAGGGGTAAGGGTCCTGCCGGTTGGCTTGGGCCAGTCTGTGGAGTTAATATTTGTCAGACAGTCAAAGAAAAGTAATGGGGTTACTTGTCAATGTGAGCAGTCAATATTGTACAGTCACATATACCGAGTAGGAAACTCCACCCAGCGCTGTCGCGATTGTTCGTGGAAAAGTCCGTTCCACTTTATTCATAAGAGAATAACCTCACCGCTGAATCCACTCGACGTTTTCCTGGTTTCCACAGCGGTACAATACTGTTACTATAGTAACAGAGCTAACAAAGCCAGTGGCTTTCTTCGAGCGAGCGTAAAACACCGCAAAGAGAACCGTCAGTGCTTGTGGAAGCTGGAGGAGGTAACATCAGTGTCATCCCACAAAGTCCAGCTCATGCTGAAGCCTGACTGTTTTGTCACATGGACCCAGGTGACGTTAGGTTGATGTTAAATCAACTTAGAAAAGTTGGGAGGAAGCCGCTGTTTACTTTCAGTTACAGTAGACAGTCTGACGACATGTTTGCCTTTTCTGCTGCCTCCCCACACACAGTGGACATGAGGAGATTCCTAACAAAGACACGGAGAGTTAGAGTTGTTTTCAGCATTAACCCATATTGTAATGAGGCAGGTTAGCTCCTGTTAGCCTGCTAGCTTCAGACTTGCCGAGCCAGTGCCAGTGGGGCATTATATGAACAGGGAAACACTGATGTAGCAGATGAGGCTGTGCATCATTATAAACACATCCACAAGGTTTGTTGTGAATTCAGCAGTTGTATAAGCAAATAAAAATAAAGACATGCATTTTTTTTGTAAGTTAGTATTTTTAGTGTTTCTGTATTATCTGCATTAAGCAGAGTTTGGTTCATGGTCCAACAACTTTTTGAAACTCAGATGATGAGAACTGTGTTCAAACAAAACATTCTGATGTTATTTCATTAATGATGTATATATATTTAAATCTCACTTATATTGGTTGTTAATTGAAAAGTAAAGCACAGTCTCTCCATCTCTTGATATTTGAGGTTGGTACTGAGAGTGAGTCAGAGGCAGGGCCATCATGTAGGGCCAGTGGAGGAAGTTCTGCTGCTGAGGTGAGTGATGAAAACTCTATCAGGTGGGCATGAGGGAGATTTGCCAAACTTTTGTCTCTGTAAATGAGAGAAGGCCTCAGATATGGAGGCTTTGTATAATCTGTTAGTGTAGTAGCACCAGTGTGGTTGACAAAAGTGTTGTTTCACTTGGAATTAGTTTCTGTTTGTCACCGTTTTTAAATAAATGAGTTTTTGTTGAATCCGTCTCTGAAATAGTCATTAAGTTTACTTCTGTAGGTAAAATAGTTTAACAACCTGTTAAAATCCGCAGGAAATGGCAACTACTTCATGTTATATTATATTTTATAATATACTAATGTACGTTTTTTCACCACCCACCTACAGAAGGTGTCCCCCTTACATTTTTAATGCTTCCTACGCTGATGTGGAGAAATGTCTGACGCCAACTAACCAGTTATAACAAAGCCAAAGAGCATATGACCAGCTTAGAGGTAGTCCATCATTTTCACCATGACAACAAAAGCTGTAAAAAATAAAACTAATATTTAGAGGGTATTTTTAAAGATTCGACGGTCAAGCTTTAGCTTAATAACAAGGAAAGGAGATATTAATTAATTTGTACTCAAATATATTATTAAATATGCCTAAAGCTTATTTTGCCAAATCATCATTCACCTTTGCGGAACTGAACTGATAAACTATGGCTGACCTGCACTTACATTGTTTGAAAAACTAGTAGGCTACTAACTAATAAATGCAGTTACATTTTGTGACGTCGTTCATTACAGTTTTTACAATCCATTAGAAAGTTTTAGACCAAACACAGATATTGTTGTATTGCTCTTAGCTGGCCCCAAAGTCACCTTTAACCTAGTTGGATTAGCTAGCGTTACATGCTACCTACCAATGCTAGCTACCTCATTTGAATTCCTATGCTCAATACAAGCTTTGCTAACACCTAGCTTGGAAACGTTTACCCTCCAGCTTAATGTGCCAAGTAATTATTGTAATTAGTCTATCATCACTGTCTCACATCGGTCCTAAAGCTGGTATTTAACCAATATAAGCAAACATCGACAGTCAGGTGAATTCGCGTTACATACCACAGTTCTGCAGCAAATGCCCCACATTCTGCAATCGAAGGAACGGCCTCTGACTGACTGTCTGTCCGTAGGTTCGGCAGTATCCTTCACTAGTGTTTTTATCAGCGTTTCACTGGCACAGGCAAGTTAGCAGCACCCCTGACGTCATCACCACACGAACAGCTGCAAAACACAAGAAGTAAAGTTACTGTAGACATAGGATGCATTCGAACAGTCCACGTAGTGACCTACGTCTCTTTTATTTGACTTCGGTAAAAACATCCATGAAAACAGACAAAATAAAGAAAAAGCAGGTCAACAAAAATCGATAGATTACCCTTGCGTTGAGTTTTCTTACTCCTCTGCTGGGTTTGTGGGGCGGTTGCCAACCACTTTATGAGCGCATTACTGCCATCTACCGGACCGGAGTATGGACAAAAACAATACTTATTTACTTATTTAAGTCAATATAAAAACATTTTATGTAAGCCCTAGTACTGCCAGATTTTTTTTCTTGTTTCTTTATATAGTATTGTAGATAAAATCATTTTCAGGATTCTTAATATCCTTCAGTACCCAGCCACAACCATCACCTCAAACACCATCCCCGGCAACTAGTTTTTATTACCACACCCACATAGATTATT
Source organism: Parambassis ranga (assembly GCF_900634625.1). Lineage (NCBI taxonomy): Eukaryota > Metazoa > Chordata > Actinopteri > Ambassidae > Parambassis > Parambassis ranga. The sequence continues at coordinate 448,206 of NC_041032.1, read as the reverse complement.
CCATAATATAAACATATGAATTATTTTTCTCTGGTTTAAGAATGTAAACAGCTTCACCTGTAAATCTTTCAATCATTTTTATTTCTCATAACTTAGTATAAACATCATAATTGCCACTTTTTTGACGAGTGTTTGAAGTGATTGATTGATTGAATGTAATGTATTGACAAAAACAAAGCATTGATAGAGAGAGGGCTGATTTTCTGCATGTTACCCAGAAGCCACGATGCCGTTTATTTTCCAAACAGCAGGGGGCAACGGTGAGTCATAACTGTTTTAAATCTACCACAAGAGCCACAAAAAAGAGCGTCATCCTCGCCATGGCGGAAACAGAACAGCAGTCAGGTAAAGTCGGATTGATGCTTCTGCTCACATTAGCAACTTTTTGGGTGCTATACTCGCACGTGGTAAATGCTTGTAACATTAGCAGGTCCATTGCGCATAAGAATCTGACTGTACATGTTTCGGGTTAACGGTGAAGAATATGACCACTACCTCAATAAAAGCTATTATCATACTGACTACATTTGGATGGGTCGCTATTTGAGCTTACTGTGTGTTTGTTTATCAAGTGTAACTTGTAAATATTGTTTTGTTGTTGTTCGTTGACTCTCCGCAGCTCGCTTTGCTGTCCTGGAAGTGTTAGCTAGCACGGAGAGAGAAATTGTTCTGAGTATTGCACTCCTGCTTCTTACATAAAACATCATAAATATGCAAATGTATATGTACGTACTGTATGAGCCTTTACGCCAGTTAAGCCATCGTTTCATGTGAAACGCTAACCTTTTAGTGTTTTAAGTTACTTTTATTTTGTCATTTCTAGACCGAGGCTCCAAATCCAGCATTTCCTATGATGGAAACAGTATGTGAAATACTAGAGACATATGTATGATAGTCAATAACACCATCAGGAAATGATGAATATGTGATAATATAAAGGGTTTTTCAAAGTGATTTTGTGATGGATGGGCTCCAGGCCCCCTTAACCCTGTGTGCAGGACAAAGCCGGTTAAATCATGATTTTATATTTGTGAAAAATCATATGAGGTGTAATAAACTCAGCCCCTAAAGAGTGATAATAATGATATGATGATAATAATAATGTATTTATTAATAATAATTGTAAACCTATGCTTGGCCATGAACCATGAGTATCCATCTGTTGGCTAAAAGCTTTCATGGTGGAGTGATCAATGAGTGAACTAATTCGTTCCTAAACTTTTATTTAGGATCTACTCCTGAAGATGAAGCCCCTGACATTGCAGCCAGTAGCACCTTCATGGTTCCCAAGAAAGAAATCAGCATGGTGCCTGACATGGGAAAGTGGAAGCGATCTCAAGTAGGTTGCTACCTCTAGCTGTGTGCACATTTGGGGTGGAACAGGTTCATCACAGGTTTCAGTTTGGTGATGTGTTTCTATATAAATCGGGTCAAAGACTTTTCTTTTTGCCTTAAGAAATGTCTTTGAACTCGAATAATACTATTAATATCATAATACTCCCAGTCCTGATATTGTCCTCTCTTTCATACAGGCCTATGCAGATTATATGAGCTTCGTTTTGACACTGAATGAAGGTGTGAAGGGAAAGAAACTCACATGTGAATATAAAGTGTCTGAGGTACTGTATGTTGTCTTTCTTAATGCAACAGTTGGTGTTTACACAGCCTCAAACCCACCATGCATGTGATCTGAATGCATTGACAAACTTTAGTATACAGTCCTCATTATGTATGTACATCTTCTCTATGACAATTTTATTTGAAATGCATCTTTTTACCAGACAGCACCAGAGGTTTTGCTCTCCAAATACTAAAGGCAAGCTTGCCCCATACACACAGATATTAGAAAATTATTTTCAGGACTTTAGAGTTGCTTCTTGTTTTTTCTAATAACACAAACAAATATTTGGCTTGTGTTAATAAATAAAAGATTTCAAGACCAGAAAGCACCTAAATAGCTGATGGTTGAAAAAGTAACCTACATTATTAACATAGGCAGTGTTTCTGACATGAAGAAGTGCACAGTATTTTTAAATTAGATCTAGACATTTGATTATTAAATGAGTGGTTCCTAAAGTGGGGGATGCACACATACCAGCTGGACTTTGAAAATGAATTACAGATCCTTTCATAGACCCAAACAGCTGCGTGACTGAATGGTGATGTCTGACTCAGGGGTATCAGCATTACCCACTTTGTTTTACCAATGTGTACCACATGTAACTTTGTGCCTCATGTGCTGGCTTGTAACTTACACTGTGTCTGAAATGGTGATGCTGCAGTCACAACTGTGTTGTCGTTTGATAGACTGTGGAGAAGCTTCTAGATCTTTTGGGAACTCTGGACCAATGGATAAATGAGACTCCTCCTGTTGACCAGCCTTCACGCTTTGGCAATAAGGCCTATCGAACTTGGTATGCCAAACTAGACCAGGTCAGTGCACACACTGTCTTACATGGTCATTGCATATACATAGTAGTTTGAGCAGATAATTCCTGCAACTAGAAAGGTGTGTGTGTGGACGGACCCTGTGAGGATCTGTGCGATGGCGTTTTCAGTGACCATTTTTTAGTAAAACTATTCCAAATACTGAAATAATTCTCAGACAACACAACAAAATGTTTGTGTGTGTAAGAGTAGGAAGCAGAGGCTCTGGTGATGGCTGTGCTCCCTACTGACAAGTCTGCAGCAGCTCCAGAGATAGCTGTCTATCTGAAGGAGTCTGTGGGTAACCCCACCAGGATAGACTACGGAACAGGTAACAGTACTGTCTACATATGTTTTCAATTTATTATAGAAATACTAATATTCATTACAAGCAAAGGGATGTTTGAGATTTGGTTTCATCACTTTTGTTCTTTTTCTTGTAACCAAAGCCAGATTAGTCCTTAAAGAAAATCAATCTTACATTACATTATTACAAAATCAGTTGATGAGCAGCGGATTGTTTGGAGTGTTCTTAGTGAAAAATAGTGGTAATTCTAATAATAAGTTACTGGGGGGGTCTCAGCACCATACTGTAGATAATGAGATGGTTAATTAATACTGTTATCTGTGAGATTCTATCCTTTGGAAATTCTGTTATTTGTTCAGCATGAGCAACATTTGATTAAAAAAACCTTAGTCAGAGGCATTGTGATGTTGTGAACTACAACTAATAGTTGATAACTAATTCCCTCAGTATTTGATCATTTTACTGTTGGTTCTATAGTAACCTGCAGCATCAATACATTCATAATATTTAATATGTTTTAAATGTAATATAAAAATACATTTAAATAATCATAGATGGTATTTCATTCACTGTTAAAAAGCCACCAACACCTGAAGCCCTGTTGCTTCTGTCTGCAGTTAATAATAGTCCACACTGTCAATGTTAATTGCATTATGTACAGAGAACACAGCCAAACACACTGGCTCTACTTGAGGATGGTCCGGGGTATTTCATATAAAATGGGCATTGTGTCTGTCTTTTGTGTGTATCCTCAGTGTGATTGTTTGTCTTTGCAGGTCATGAAGCAGCCTTTGCAGCATTCCTTTGCTGTCTCTGTAAGGTTGGAGCTCTCAGAGTAGATGATCAGCTTGCCATTGTCTTTAAGGTTTTTAACAGGTGAGCATTTACTCTTAATTAAATTAAGAAACCTTTATTAGTCCCACAATGGGGAAATTGTGAGTACACTGGAGGCAGTGCAGGTAAAGTGCCTTGCCCAAGGACACACAACAGTGACTAGGGAGGAGTTGGGATCGAACCACCAACCTTCCAGTTATTGGACAACACTGCTATACCACTGAGCCACTGCTGCCTGAAGCCTCATTCTGCCTGTGAGCAGGTAGTGAACCATGTAAAGCTAGTGACACTCTCCGTTTTACAGAGTTATTTCAATGTTAGACAAGTTTGCGGTAGTAGAGCAGCAAAAACATGAACTGGGAAGTAAAATACTGTACTATACATGTAACCAAAACAGATCTTGATGCAGAGTCCATTTGAAGAGGTGAGCTGTAAGCGTGTCTGGTAACTGTAGAACACAGGGCTTGTGTGTTACTGTTTTCAGCTTTAGGGCTTCCTTGTAATGCAGTGATTGTAGTAAATGTCCTTGTGTACAGCAGGTTCAGTTTTTGTTTTATTGTGTAGAGGCGTTGCCAGGCGACAGGCTGTAGTGTGAACTGGGGGCAGAGCGGGTGAAAGAAATAGTTCTGGTTTTAGAGGAGCAAATGTATACAGAAGAGCATGCAAACCATTACAGTAACAAGCCTAACTGGCTTATGTATACAACACACTGTGTTTTTTCAGGTATCTCTCAGTGATGCGGAAACTGCAGAGAACCTACAGAATGGAGCCAGCTGGAAGCCAAGGTGTGTGGGGGCTGGATGACTTCCAGTTTCTGCCCTTTATCTGGGGCAGCTCCCAGTTTGTAGGTAAGACTTGCTACAACAGTGTAATAAAATATGTATATAGAGAGACACATAGGGGACATTGCAGGACACACTAGGATTTTGGTGAGACATTGCCATAGTTAGGAACAAATGTATGTTTTTCTTACCCATGAGCATCCTAAACTACAATTCATTTATGTTCCGGTCTCTGTCCGTACAGGAGGCCCTGTTAAGTGAAGAGTTTTGGAGTTGCAATATTTTGAAACCGAAAAGTACTGTTGGCTTTAAAGTTGATCATAATTATGTTTCACATTTGTTATATTTTGTGTTCTTCGTACTTAAGATTATTCGGAGGTGCCTGCCTTGTTTCAAGGTTTTATTGCTCAGATGACCCTGCTGTCGATACTGCACATATGATAAATAAACCTCTTTGTATCTTGAAATGATGTAGTGACCAGTTAAAAACACTAGGGGTCATCAGTTCAATATCTAACACTGTCATGCACTCTAGCAGACACCCATAGCTGGCCATCTGCACAGCTGTTACCAGTAATGACAGTGCCTGTTTTACATATTATACTTTATATGTGGCTTACTATTACAAAGACAGGAGTTATGGTCAAAGTCACAGAGACTGATGTGTATCTCTATGCCTTTTGATGGCCTTATCCTGTATATATGGTCTAAGTGCTATCCTACTTTTTTATTTAGTGGCAGAAAGAATAACTCTATCTGGGTCTTACACGCCATCATCATTAGATCCTGTTTAGAACTGTTTCCATTGTCAAAAAGTCTATGATCATGACATGTCCATTATGTTTACTTTTAACAAACTTTATTGCACCAGTGACTGATGATATGCCTGCATCTGCTTAGTGCTTGGATTGATTGAATGGTGACACCTGGTTGTGAACATGTGCACTTACAGCCTGATCTCCCTTCAGATCATCCAACACTGGAGCCACGACACTTCATTGATGAGAGGGTGGTAAATGAGCACCACCATGACTACATGTTTCTGGAGTGCATCAAGTTTATAAATGAGGTGGGTAATGAACTGCTGTCCACATTTACTGGTCACCATTTCAGTTTGGCCAACACAAGATGTTCTGTGAGGTATTGGGGGTGACAGCGTATACAAGCTTCTCCCACACCTTCTTGGTTACTAGACTACTTGTGCACATGTGACTGGTTGTGTGAATACAATAATTAGCTTATCTGAGATTTTGATGAACAAGACTTTCACCTTTAATTCAAGGGTTTTGCGGCATTCACCATTCTGGAATATATAATATTTTGGTGGTATATGTAAGTTGCATGTTCATGTGTGTCCTGTTCCCTCGTCCATTAATATCAAGCAGATAAAAGTCCTGAAGGTGGTTTTGAGTGTTACTTGTGCATTTGTAGGTGGAACTTAAAACATGTCTTTTAGAGGTGTCTAAGCAAGTAAATAGATAAAAAGATAACAAAAACACAGTACAGTACGACCCTTTATTTTCTTAAAAGAAAAGCATTAATTGGCATGGTTAGCAATGGAAAAGACCTGGAGAACCACAGTAGACAACTAAAGTAGATGAGAGAGATGGGGACTTGAGGCGCACTTAAGTCACACACACACACTTGTGACTTGTCTTGACCTTGCCCTCAGTGACTTAAGACTTGTCTTGGACTTGGGTGTTGTGACTTGGAAACAATGTTCATTTCATGGAATTATTCATTTCATTAATTTCAGTTGTTACAATGTGTTACTACGCACAACGTAACTCATGAGTGCAGCACGGTTTCAAATCAACACAGACCATGGTGATGGCTTCTCCTGTAGCTGTGCCATTTGTGATAACATTTGGACATGACGCCTTCAAACAGACGGCTAACAAGCAAATGGCAACCTGCAGAGTGTGTGGCGTGAGGATAAACGATGCAGCACAACAACGTCGCACTTGATCAAGCACCTCAAAAAGCACAAGGACAGGTCAGTCTGTCACTTGGTTAGGTTAAAGGGAAACTTGGCCCATATGGACAGATAACTGCTAGCAAACTAATCAAACCACAGCTGTAGGCTACATTGTTCCCCGCCTGACACTAGTTTTATTTGATTAATTATGAGTCATTTATTTGCCTTGTTCATTGGTAGGAGCCTAGGAGGCAGTCGATGTTATGAGATAGCCAAGTTAGCTAACAAATAGCTAACTTCTAGCAAGCTAGCTACCTTATACGGTCACACGTACACTTCTTGCCTTTGGGGAACCATTGTACGGTATAATAATAGATGATGGTACAGGATCCTTTCAATCTAATGAGAGAACATTCATTTTAATTTATTTTAATCATTTAAAACTTGAGCCTTGACTTGGACTTGACTACAAAGACTTGACGTGGAAAAAATGACTTGTGAACATGGTAGATGACGGCAGGATTCTGTCCGTCGTGAAAAAGAAACCTTCCACAACATCAGCCAAGTCAGGAACCGTCTGCAGGGCGTAGGAGTGTCTTTGCCAAAGTCCACAGTCAGAAACGGCTTTATACATTTAAATACACCTAAGAGTTTCTCAAGGCAAAGAACTGGAGTAATCTTTACTGATCAAGTCAGTCACCTAAACTCAGCCCAAAAGAGCTGCTATTCACTCACTAACAAACAAGACTGAAGGCAGCTGCATCAATATGAGGAGGCTTCCACGTAAAATACCTGCCCCCTAATGGCCGTTGTGTTGAACAGCTCTGTATTTGAATTCTTTCTTGAAATATTTAAAAATTCACACCAAACTATCTTTTCTGGCTCTGTACAAGTGAATAACCACTGGGCGTTTAATCGATTTACATTTAATATGTAATATAAATGTCATCAGTATGTAGTCAGTGTGATTTTCTACAGATTTAATGTTGGAAATAAGTAGTTGGACCACAGCTGAATGTAGTTTTGTCCAGGAAAAAGAATACGGGGGTGTTACAGGGGGCAGCAGATGGATTGCGTTGGTAACGTGCCAGAGCAGAAACCGTGCGCTTTGTTATGGGGTTTTGGAGGAAAAGGAGGGGAAGGAAGCAGCGGAGGGCGTTGGTGGAGCAGCTACATCCTTTTCCTTCTTTCTTTTTTTCTTCCTCCGCCTCCTTCTGCATGACCTCTCCCTCCACCTCATGGTCATGAAGGATGCTGCTGCTCCGTCCACCTTCCTCTTAGTTATTTCTGTTTCTTTGCGGCCCTTTGACAGTGTCTTGGAGGCTTGGAGGAGAGCTGTCTGTTAATTAGTTTATTTTGATTATTAATTAGTTTGTGTGTGTCTGAGATGTGTTATAGTTGTGAGATTAAAGATCTGGTATAGCTGTAGAAGGTTGTAACCACCATCGCTGACCCTGATGTAAACCTAGAAATTACTGAAGCCAAACAAACGGTAGTGGCAGGAAAACAATGTAAATCCACCTGATTAAAATAGACATTATCACAAACATTACAGTTTCTATATTTCATGTTGTTTTGTGCTAAATGAGCGAGAACACACAATGGTCATTCATCTCCAGCCAGTCCATGATGGTAGTTACAACATTTTTGCTAATTATTCTCCATCTGTCTCACATCTCTCACAATTGAGGCGGGCTTTGTTTAACTGAAGCATCTTTATTTAAAGTGCAAGACCTGAAAACAATTTGTTGTCATTCTAATTCATCTGAACTTGAGTTCTGATGGGTAGCTGAGGTTAAGTGCCTAAAACAATCCAAAACCATTGACAACTCCACAAGAAAAACAGGTTGTATGTTGTTTATTAGCAGTTCCATACCCTATATCACCCCTGTATCACCACTCCAACATCTTTGTTCTGTCTGTCTTCATCTCCTGCTTTAAATATTACCAAAAAAAAGACCCATGGTGTTTTTGGAGTCGCAACATTATACACGTGTGTGTGTGTGTGTATGTATGTTTCTGTGGTAATTTGTGTGTTTAAATACACACAAATACCAAAATCCAGAGGATTGATGCCTCAGGCTCTGGGTTTACTTTCATCTTATCCACATACAAGAATATTTAAAAGTGTCTTTTTTTTTTACTCTGGACAAAAGGCTGTAGTGTATGTGTGTGAGCGGCCTAAACATGAGTCACTTCCTTCCCCACATGCTGCTGTGAATCAGTCCTTCCTCCAGGGAATACAGGCTGTCTCCAGCACACAGCCCCACCCCCTTTCCTCCCGCCTCCATGCCCTTCTCTTAAGTGTTCTCATGCGAGGCCCTGGAAAGTGTCTACAGCAGTGTGAGGGGCTGTTGGATGGGGGGATGGAAAAAGGAGGGGGTTGGTGGATTGATGCCTCGGGGTCTGGGTTTGGGTTCCTCAACCTCTTGGGAGAAAATGGTGGGAAAACCGTCTATAGTCCTCATCTTTCATTCATAATTCATACATTTGTTTTTGTCACTCTGTAAGCTCATACACTCATTGACTCCAGAATAGGCAGCCTTTTGTTCTTTGACTTCACTTTAACATGCAGAAAGGAGTTAGTCGGTCCAATCAGAAACACTCAAGTACCAGTTATTTTGAGTGCGTGACTGTTCACACTGTTACACAGGGATGCTAACTTGTTGTATGAGTACCAAGGCAGTGCACTCAAAATGGCCAAAAGCTGAGTGTGGGACAGACTTCTTTCACCCTCAATGGTTGCCGTCTTGGCTGTGTAGTGGAAGGGAGGGGCCTCCAACCAAATTTTTAAATGTATGAACAGGTGACACTTGCTATCCATCATCATGATCGATGGGGGGTTTCCTGACACTACGCAATATTAAGTTCAGTATAAATATAAAAAATTCATGCATGGACAAGAGTCACAAATGCATCAGTGTTCCTACTGAACTACTTAAAACCATACATGCACAGTGGATAAGTATGTACAAGATGGCCTGTACTGTTCTCCTTACACTCTTCGTTGTTTTTACTTTCTTTTAGAAGACATTTTCATACATCTGGGCTGCAGCTGACATTTTTTACACTGCTTTACTTGTCTTGTCTGATTTGGTTTTCTGGTACTAGTGCTCATTTCCTGTGGACGTTTTAACACACTGGATAATCCAGAGTTTTTATTTCTTCATTATTCATTTGGAGCTGTCAACAAAACCTCCCTTGTATTTTCTTACAGTGTGACTCGGTAATATCAGGTCAGCTGTCTCTCTTTCACCTCGTCTTTGACATTCTCTATCCTGCAGATGAAGACTGGTCCATTTGCTGAACACTCCAACCAGTTGTGGAATATCAGTGCTGTTCCTTCCTGGTCCAAAGTCAACCAGGGCCTGGTCAAAATGTACAAGGCTGAGGTATGTCTGCTGCCGTCTTCAGTGATTCATTATTTTTGACAGTTGAAAGAACATTAAGTATGACTTCAATAGAAAACCATAATATTTGAATGGCCAACACAAAAGCTTTAAGAAACTGTCATTGTTTGCTTTCATTTGTAGATAGACGACTGTAGTAGAGTACACTGTTGTGTGACAGTTCGGTGTAACATCAAGAAACATGTTTTTCCCCATTCACTTAATTCATGAACACAATATTTAGGATTGCCATTTGTTGAGAATAAGTCATTTCATCTGACATTGTAATGTTTGAGTTATTGACCTGATGAAAAATGAATTGGTCAATGACACACTAGGACATAAATGCCATTCCCAGTGCTTGCTACTATAAGAGCCTCTACTTAAAATGTTGTCTTTCTTCCTGCCGTATTGCTGCTGTTTTTATCTGCCCAATGAATGGTTCCTTGCATCAAATTTAAATAAAAATCAGCCAATGCATGCCCAAGAAATTAGAAATGAAAATGCTGTTGCCTTTCCTGGATTTGCTTTAATTCTTCACCCTGACCAAGGAAACTTGTTTACATGACATCTTAGAAATGAGGTTACTGCAGAAAGCAGACTGGGACCCAGGATTTGACCGTTCAAACTGACTGCTTCTTTGGTTTGAGCGAGGCAGGAAAGGGTTAAGGGAGGAATGGAGAGAATGGAATTGTGTGTGTCTGTGTGTGTGTGTGTGTGATGGGGGGGGCTTCTCCCCACCCGCATACCCACATCCTGTGTTTTCCAGTGTGTGAGTCTTCCCAAAGAGCTGAGGGGCCAAGCTGTCTGCCTCTCCCTTCCCCCTCCTCCGCCGTTCCCTTCATTAAATCCTCCCCTCCCTCTGTCCCGACCTTCCTCCAAGCCTGGAGCTACCATCAGCAGACTTGCATTCCTCTCTCCCTTTTCCTGGCCCCACACAGGGCTTCGAGCAGAGAGTTGTGGTAGACCTAGAAAGAGCAGAATCCGAGAGGAGTTAATGGGGTTTCATTGGCTTTTTTGAACAAACTGAATTTACAAAATGACACATTTACGCAGAGAAAAATGGTGGCAGGACTTTTTGATTTGTAATTTTTATTTCATCCAATTTTATATAATGTATACAGTAAATAAACGTTGTGAAAGTTGCACAACCAGCTCTTACTTTTAAAAGGTTCAGTACATTATAGTGCATTACAGAAAAGCAACGCGCCAGAAATGAAAGTTAATATAGGATGTTAAAACAAAACACAGCACGAGGCAGTGGTAATTTCGAGGTTGCCTATTTTCACTAGATTAATAGAAATAAGTCGTTTTCAGACAGAGTTGCACTGATAACTTCTAATGCACCAACAGTGACAAATGTGTGTCAGACATCAATCATTGACCTAGCAAATGTATAATTTAATGTACAAAAGACCTCTAACCATGTCTTAGGTCAACATGTTATCTTGCTCTTGCTGACCTATGTAGTTGCCTACCTACTCATAATGTCAACATCATTTTTTCATAAATATACCGTAACTTGTGTTCCGCAGAGAGGTGTGCGTTGTGTGTTTTCTTGTGCCATGTTACACTGTACCAGTTCACCCTATCGCAGAATTGACACCATAATCGATTCCATAACACATAAGGGCATGCAGGGTATGTTTTATAATTCAGTGCTGCAGATTCTCTCTTAGCATCTGTTTTCATCAAATTAGCATTAGAATCAGGTCCACATGTTGTCCAGTGTAACCTGGTCTCTTAGAATGTGGAAGTCTCTCTGTCTGAACTGCTCACTGCTGAAAACTCTTGAAACTACATGAATTTAAATGGATCTACAATCTCAACAAAAAGTACAAAGTATTTAAAAATCTCTGGAAGTGTATCAGAATTTTGAACACACCCAGTTACTCACTGGAAGTCCTCTGATGAGCTCAGTCACACAGAGACTTTGAACCAGGGTGCTGGCAGGATAGAGTCAAGTTGTGTGACTAGTACCCCATTCACACTGGGGGAAAAAAATCTGGCTAAAGCGAGATTCGGGCCTATCCAGATGTTTTTTTCTGAGTGTGAACACCTCGAATCCGGCAGTATCCAGTTTGATTTCAATAGCCGGATTGTCTCAAATGTGGCTCAGGTGTGAACGCAAATGTGGCTAGCGAATCCGGATAGCGACATGCTACTTCCGGCTCACAGGGCCCGACACGGGACAAAAAAACGCACGACGCATGCGCACACGTGGTCCCACCGAGTGCAGACACAAGTGTGTGCTAGCCAGATTTGAAAATAGGTCTGAGCGCATCCAGCTTAAAGGCTGTCTGGGCTCAATCCTACTCTAGCTGGAATGACTTTCTCCAGTGTGAACGGGGCCTTCAGACAATTAACTCAGTGTGTATATGTGAAGTGGTCAAATATAAGGACATGTCCTGTCACTAAAAAGGAGGCAACAAAAGTCCTTATAAATAGTTGTTCTCATCGTCCTGCTCTCATAATTCTTAAGGACAAATGTCTGGGATGGAAAACAAGATATTATTTGGTGTGTTAATGGTGATGAAAATAAATTAGAAATCCTAACAGTAAAATAATCAGAAAACCAAAACAAACATTTTAATTCATCATTTTAAAAATGACTACCAATTGGATTAGCCTAACTTTAATGTTTCAGTATGAAGAAGTGGATGAAAACAAACTGCTGGATTAGTTTTCACGGATAACTGCAAAATCCAAACCTAGGAACTATCATAGTTTTCCATCACTGACTACATTTAGCAGTCTTTCATTATTGTGAACGCATGTATAAAAGTGGCATGGCCTTAAAACCATTGGTATAATCCCTGTGTGAACTTTCAGTGTGTCAGCTGTTGGCCTTCCACTTTGTCTGACACACATGGACATTAAACTGTCTTTGTTCTGTCTCTGTAAGCTGATGGATTTTCTCTCTCTTTTGCAGTGTTTGGAGAAGTTTCCTGTGATCCAGCACTTCAAATTCGGTAGCCTGTTGTCCATCCAGCCTGTAAAGCCTTGATATATACTTTGAAGAAATATCACACATGATGGAAATGACCAAAATCCCAAGCATTGGAACCAACAATACTCCTTTCCATCCTCACATGCAAATCAGTTATTAGAAGCAGTAGCCCCCCACGTGTAGTCTGACACACTGACAGTTGTGCACACGCAGTCATGAAGCCTGCAGGTATGAGTACGTTTAATGCAGAGCAAGAAGTTGGTGACTTTCTGACTTTGGAGCATCTTTATATTTTTCTCATGTTATTTATATAATGAATCGAGTATAAATTATGCTCCTTTTGGGGGATAGAGGGATTTCCTTTTTCAGATGTATGCTTTTTGAAGCTTTTGAATTCACCTTCATTTACACAGGCATACAAGAGGCTGTATGTCTTTTCTCATACAGTAATTAGGTTTATTAAGCTTTATTCCTGGTTTTGCTTTTAGAACTTAATATTTTAATTTCATTGCATATGTGCTGACAGTTAAATTCCCCGTTTCATCCAAATTACACAATTTGCTCTGAGGCGACTGTGTAAAGGTAATTATTTATTTACATGTAAAGTATGTTGGAAATGGAAAAACACAGAATGAAATTTGCAATCGTTTCACGACGAGAAAAAAATCTTGTTCCTGCAATCTGTCCAGTCACTGTAAATAAGTCTTCTTCAGTCCCAGTTCAGCCGAGTCTGTATGTTTCTTCTATTCCCCTTACATTACTTAAGTTATAGTAACTACTGACAGCCCATAAATAAATTTGGATGGTTGTGCTATGCAGCGTCTGCTCTCCCCATGAGCCAGCTGTGATCGTACTCCAGTCAAAAGGACTGCATTGTTATTGCATTGTGATCTAAAGACTGATATAATAAATTGATCTGCTTTCTGACCTCATTGTGTACTAAAATGTATCATTATATGTGGTAACAGATTTAAAGACAGCTGTTCAAACATGGTCCAAATGAACATAATACAAAATCTTTTAGTTATCTGTCCATCTTTGTACAACTCCTCTGTTGAAATGTTAACCACATTCAGGGAAAACCTCTCAGTTCAGCGTTTGAGCCACTGCTACTGCAGTTTTCAGTCTGTGATTTAAGTTCCTGGATTTTAGGACAAGAACGGTAACAACCTCTTTAGAGGTACAACACTTGGCTGCAGCGTCCTCGTTCAGCATCAAACATGTCCTTGGCTCTCACCTCCGTGTTTATCCATGCCATTGACGTCAGCTACACTTAGACTGGCTTCTCCAATAATTGGTGAAAGGGTGACCATGATGCTGAGCACTGACCACAAGAGAAGTCTGTATAAATGGACGGTGGTATGCTTGTGACCCAGAAATGAACCCGGCAGTGAGTCTGATGGATTCTGAGATGAGGAGAACAGACCTTGAATATTGCATGAGTGTGTCTACTCCACACTGCTGCTTGGAGGGAGATTTCTGTTCATACATGTGGTTACCAGGAGCAGGGGAACTCCAAGTCATTGACAGTGTGCGATAGGACTGTAACGGAATTCCCCTGACTGAACGAGATGGAAGACTGCAGGGCTGAGAGTGGTTTAATACAGCAGAGCTGCTGTAAAAGGCGACAGAGGAACTATCTTTATTCATAGTTTTAGATAACATTGAGAAATACTGAAGAAAGGCATTTATCTTTTTGATGGCAATGTATTCATCCACTCTCCAAACAGCTTAATGCATCAAGGTTATGGTAGCAACAAGGGGATTCCTCCTGCAGCATCCACAGCTAGTCCCAGGCCAGGACAGAGATGCAATCCCTCCAGTGGCTCCTGGGTCAGCCTTAGAGTCCCTCCCCAGTTGACAGTGCCTGGTAAGCCTTAGAAGGAGGTGCCTATCATAACTGGGTTTCTGAACCACCTCAACGGACTTCTGACTATGTGGAGGAGCAGAGACTTCACATTCAGCTGGGCTGATCACAGAGAAACCTTGTTCTTTGAGTGATTATGCTGCTTTAATAACCACAGGTGATGTAGGAACAAGACTGGTAAATTGAAAGCTCGGCCTTCTGTGTCAGCTGCCACTTCACTATGGTACGACACAGTCACTGCATCAGTGCAGAGGCTCCACCCAGCCTGTGGTAGATCTCCCTCACATTCACACCTTGATGAAAATAATAAAGTTTGGTTTGCTATTTCTAGCTATTTGTTGGAGCAGAATCAATAGGACATGACACAATAGCAGTAACTTAATTCATTTCTTAAAAAAAAAATCAACCTAAAGAAAGTGATGTCATACGTTGTGATTTTGTGTGTCTGTTTTGACACATGAACAGCATGACAACAGTGATGCTAGAGCCTGGAACACAGTGCTAACAGAAGGTAAACAAGCTGTTTAAGGCAGCCACACGGCCTGTTTGCAAACAATACACACAGAAGGAACCACAAAGCACTGCTAAACTGTTCAGCTATGAAAAAGTGACCAGTGACCTTCCAGCACCATCGGCACAGCAATCACTGCTTCGGCATCTTCCCACTATCCGAGCAACAATCTAAGGAGCCCTAACCTGGACACACAATCGGCTAACATAGTCAATTGTGTCCTTTTAACTTGTCATTACACTTGTATGTTGGGTTTTTTCACATACTGAGTTTGTTAGGCGGACATGGGCATTTAAAGCAGTTAATGTATGTTCGCTCTTGGTAAGGGAACACTTTAGGGTGTGGTCAGGATAGGGTACTGTATTGTGTAACTACGACACAGGCTTTCTGGTGATCCAAAATCCTCCTTGGTGCACAAAGTAGGATGCTCCACAGCATATCACCTATATCAGGGCACCCTTTGACTATTCACTAAACTACAAATACAAAAGCAAACAAAATAGTTGTTTGCTGGTTTTCCTGTATGTTGCAGTGACCATTACAGGTAGAACCACAGTCTCTACTGGAATGCAGACAGTTGAGTGGATACCCTAATGCAGAGTTCATGGATCAGTGTTGTTCGATACATTTTGTTGTGAGAAAAGAAGGCTGGATTTCACTGTTTCACTAAGAGGAATGTTTGGAATGGGACAGCTGCATGGACCCGTTCTGGCAGGTCTGGGCTTGACATATGGTCTCTGATGGAGGCAGACATGAGATGGCGTAGAAAGAAGTTTGGAAGTATTTTTCCACTACATAATGGGAGGAAATATTTGACCTCTTTGTTCTATACATCTATATTTGTTATTGATAAAAAGCAGAAGTTTAAAGGTAGAGAGAAAAACCTCCTACTAGTAGTGATAGTATTTACACACTATTAACATATCATGTATGATATATGAAGGTGAACAGAATATGTTCTATGTTCTTAGACAGTGACTGTTGGTCCACTTTTCATAAACCAGCTGACATCCCAGGGTCACTGTTGGCTTCGTTCCTTATATCTTTTTATGCTGATGTTGGTCCTATTTGATGTTGGGCTGTAAAATGTTCACACCTCTTCGACCATGATGCTGAGCACCTTGTGCTTAGCTATATTAAATGCTATTCCTACTCTCAAAAGTAGGGAAACAGACATCTTGAGCGTACATCACCAAGGTGAACTGAAGGTTTCCAAATAATCTTATTCATGTAGCCTTAACATTGGAATACTGAAATGTTGGGAGTTAGAACTTATGTTGAACTTAACTTGGGAGTTTATCAACTAATATTCCCTCAAGAAGCCACCACAACCTCCCTACAACCACACATCCTCATCTGGTCCACCATAGCTGACTGCCCTTTGGGAATGAAGACTGCCTTTAACAGAGACATGCAGAGCTGACAGTGATGTGCTCCCAAGCGGGGTGGAGGCCCTTCATCAGGAGACGGATGGAAATGGCTAAACAAGAGCAATCACCCAGCTGATGAATAACAGACTCTGAGATGAGGAAGATTCATCTTAGAGACTGTTATGAGGGGCAAGGAAACATCTGGCCCTGGCTCCAAAGGAAGGACAAGGTGTGTAGAAGGAATGGATCCTTGGACTGGCCACAACTGTTCCACACCCTTGAGATGATCCAGGATTAAAAGAGTGACCTTTCAGCGAAGGGTAGCTTCTAACTGAAAACCCTACAGCCATCCCAAAGGGACAGGTGGGCTGGGCTGAAACGCCTATCAAGCATACCTGCCCGTGCTTCTAGTTCTGTAGTATATTCATGAAACTGGATGTGGAAATGGGTTAGTCATATCAGCACCACAAAAGAGCCAATAGCACCGATATGGTTGGAGATGACATAAAAACGTAGTGCTTTTTTAAAATACTACCCATATTTTATTAAAGGGAACATGACAAAACATTTTGTCATTTGGTCAGATGAAACTAAATACAGCTACAGTCACATAGATGTGGTCTTCCTTTGGACAAAGACAGGAGAGGAGTATAACCCAAAGGACAAGTTCATTCAGTCAAACATGGTGGCATCAGGGGAACTAATTTTGACCTTGTTATTTTTTGGTTTTGGTAAAAAAAGTAAGCTTCCTGAATAAAGCTGGTATGTTTGTTAAAATGTCTTTGCTCTTTCAAACAGGACAAAGGAAATATTACATTATAAGTGACAATTAGGTGTTGACATTCCAGGTCATGACAATAATTCATACAATGGAACACACATTAAGTTGTAGCCATAGATTTTTCACTTCAGTAAAAACTGTCTGTCATTACTTTTCAGTCCTATCAGCATTACAAAAATGATATCCACCTCTCAAAGAAATCCCAAAACTCTAAAAAGTAAAACCACGATGATCTACATTAGGACATCAAGGAAAGTGAAAACATTTTTGGGCAAAATATCACACTGTCTAAAAACTAGGGCAAGTCAGGTCACAAAGCCTGATACTGGTCTGCATCAGAGCCTTCTGACAGAAACTCCCAATGACCTCCCCTCCCCCTCTCTCCATCCTGGCTTCCAGACCTTTTTGCAACCTGGCTGACCTGTATGGTCACTGCTGCCACATTCTGCCTCCACCTCCTAGTACACCTATTCCCTATAGTCCCCCCACCCCCACCCCACCTACTGCTCCCTTCTGCTGTCACATGTGGCCTCCTCCCCCCTCTGCACACCCCCAACACATCAAAACCCCTTCTCCTGACAAAGCAAGCCTCCCCCCAGCTCAAACCCCCCACCAACTGCACCTCTCCCCCTCCCTCTGCTGCCTTCCCCCTCCTCCCTATCCTCCTTCAAGCACCCCCACACAACAGCACCCCCACCCCCTTGTCTATCTGAGTCTGGTTTTGTGTGTGTGTGTGAGCATGGGTGTCAGCCTTTCCCACTCCAGATGGAGGAGCTGTGGCTGCACTACACCATGAAACAAAACAATTGTCAACCTTCAGCAGTGAATGAGAGCTGGATGTTTGTCTGTGATACCACTTTCTGTCTTTTTACCTACATATCAAATCCTCCTGCATCCACTTTCTGCATAATTACACAATGTCTCATACACATTGCCTCATCACTTCCATTACAGTCTACCTACTGCAAGTTATTATGGGTATCGGCAGCTGGAAAAAGCCTGCAGAGCTGCAGGAGCAGCCAGCGATGGATGTGATGTGGTGGTGTGCCTCACTCTGATGAAAGGTGAAAAAAATAAATAAGAAAGCTGCTAGGGAGATGTGGAGGATGAAATAGAAGAGAAGACAAGGGTGGGGTGCTCCTCCCTTCTCTTCTGCCTCTTTTCCTTTCCTCTTTTTCTGTCTCTATCCTGCTGGTCTCTCCCAGGTTTCTCCATGTTGCTGCAGTACTTGCTCTGGTGGATTTAGGTTTTGAGTTCCATAAAGTAGCTTGAGACAGTTGCTTGTTATTGGGTGGGTTGTGTGTGTTGAAGGAAGGGTCAGCTTGAGGTAACTCTGCTTTGCATACACAGACCCACTAATGTCTTCATTCACTGAATTTAAAGAACACCACCAAGTGGCACAGCGCAGAGATAACAGGACTCCAATGTTTTTTCTGCCTGAGGAACTTCCAGGCTGAGCTGAGAGCTGTGGGCTATGTGACACGTAATGAAAGCAGTGCATTATGGGAGCAAAATGTTGGCTTTTAACACAGATCTGTGAGTGTGATGACTCTTGGTAACTGTAAATAATAACTGAAATTACATGAGGAGAATCCTAACTGAAGTCTCAATACCTTCCTGTGGAAACACTTGTTTTTACCAATCATTTCATTATTTAGCTAATAGTAAAGTACAGCATACTAAAGTGAATATGGCCAATGCACAGTCTTTAATATGCAATGTGTTTATTAAACTACTGTTTTCCAAGATAAAGACGCTGAGCTGGTGTTGTACTGGATGCTATATTGCTTTATAATATTGTTCAGTAAGTTAATGATGTAAAGATCAGTCAAAGGTCAATGGTAGGAACAGCTTCAATTTGCCAGAATGTAAAAAAAAACATTTTGCTCTTTTATGTATCCAGTATGTTAAGCACCGGTAAGCTTAGCCGAAAGATCAAAAACAGGCTTATTAAACAGATTACCCATTTTTTAGAAG
The DNA here is from genome assembly GCF_900634625.1 of Parambassis ranga. NCBI lineage: Eukaryota > Metazoa > Chordata > Actinopteri > Ambassidae > Parambassis > Parambassis ranga. Next base: position 429,093 of record NC_041032.1, on the reverse strand, counting down.
CTTTATATTAGCCTATTTATAAATCAATGTTTTATATAAAGTCAATCAGGTAAACTGATTTCTTCTTTGCACATGGAATCACCAAATTCTACACCACTAGATAGCAACTTTGGCAAAAAGTGTCAGCAGTTACTTCCTAAAGGTTTAACACAAATGAATACGGTATTATTCATCATGTGTGACTCTGCTGTCACCTGTGTGCAACTACAAGATAATACAGAACAAGCATTCCAAAAAGCTGCATTATACTTATCAGCCAGACACAACAGTTAAAATGAAGGATCTTCATTTTCTTTATTAATATTATAAATTTGAACAAATTTTCCTGAACATTTTTACCTGGTGAAATACAATTTCTAAGCACAAAAATACAAGAATAACAACAAAATATGTAGAGAATGGCTGAATACTCTCTTTATTTTGGTACACACAGTGCTCATAAAGCATGGATTCTCAGGTTATGGCTAAATTATGTGTGCCTTTTTAAAACAAAAGGACTAAGATCATTCTTTTTTACAAAGTGAAATTCACAACTAGAATCATGAATTGCTGTAAAAGGCTTTAAAGGGAAAAAACATCATTTTGAAAGGTTGTAAATGAACAAAAACAATGTGGATTTTTTACTGTTGTATACCAGTACTTGAGGTGCAGTGATGACCACATGGGAATAGTGTGATACAATTTTAAGTGTTGACACTTCATTGACATAAGTCTGTATGCTTTGTTGGAATAAAGTCTTAACCATATTGTTCCACATCACAATAAACTTGTCAGTATGTGCAAGATGTGTTTCAGAGTGGGCCCTTCAGCCCAGGACAGGAGACACATTCAGTCACTTTTACTCTATGACAATAAGTAGCAGTAGTGAGTATTGACTTTAAGGCAACAGCAGTCACTCCATTTCTTCAGATTTCCTTAACATTGTGTATTCCCATTCTTAAACTGGAAAAGCCTCCATGTGATACAAACATGTTTTCTCTCCCTGTCGTTCGTATTAAATTGCTTATTTTATAAATATATTTTCTTTGTCTTGCAAAAATAAAGTGGATTTGCTGCCATAGGGGAGACCGAGCTCAGTTGCAACGCCTTCCCTTTGTCCAGTCAAAAGCAAGAAGGCTGAGTGATGCCACACTCATGGAGGACACAGATTTTAAGACACAAGTGTGCTTTGAGGTATCATTCTGAATTATTTCAACTCTTGCACAATTTGTTGCAGAACAGTACAGAACAGTACAGAAGAGGCTACACAGGGGAATGTGGGAGCTGTCATAGCATTTTGTATGATGGTTGGCAGAGGGTGGGCCAGTTGGGTAACAAAAACTAGGTGACCATTTGCCAAATTGTAAAGATAAGACAACCACCTTACATGTGATGAGTTAATGCACCATTTTTATCAGATAAGTGAGCAGGTCACGCTCTGATAGGGACTTTATATATATATATATATATCAATGCACAAAGCCCAGAATATCCACATCCTCATGAGGTCCCATTTGGCGGGGAACCTTCAAGTCTTAAGAGGATGTTTTGGTTTCATTTGTTTTATGAACACTTGTATGTCTGAAGGTGAAAGCGGTTCCCCAAACTACATATGCAACACTCTGGCAGTCAAAGAGAGTTCTTGGGTGCGTTTTGTTACCATTAGAAACTCGTTTCAACTGACTCCGGTCTCCCATAAAATAAAGTGTTCATTCAGAAAGCCACTATCGCCCGGGTCCATGCTCTCAGACTCGCCGGGGCCTGTTTGCTACAGATGTGCTCCAAGTCCGCCTGTCTGCTCAGCAACCCCGAAAACCCCGAGCCGAAGATGGAGATCAGATTGGAGATGTTAGAAGTGTCCGTGTAGTCCAGGTTAGAGTAAGTACAGTCCTCGCGTTTGGCCCGTTTGCGAACCGCTGTGAAATCTGATACTTCCTCCGCGTCGGACATACAACAACCGAACTCAACCTTCCGTTTCTTGGCCGGGGACTGTGCGCTCTGGCCGCACTGGGACGCGTCACAGCAGCAGTCCTGGTGGAGGTAGCCGTTCTCCACCGTGGTCACTATGTGCGTGTCCAAATCGAGCACCGTGGTTTTGTTGCAGTGCGTGCTGTTTGTTGGAAACTGGTCACAGTGCGACACAGGAGAAGTCTCCATACAGCAGCTTCGGTAGTAGGAGGGCTCCGGTTCTTTGCCTCCGTCTTCCAGAGGAGAGCAGCCGGGAAGAACGCTGGCTGTCCGGCAGTGCGCGGCTGGCTGCGCCGCGCTTCGCTGGCACGCAGAGCCGCATACGCTGGTGCCTTCACCGCAGCATGAAGCCCGCTCGTGTTCCTCTTCACCCCTGTCGTCTGCATCCAAGTCCAGCGGGTTCAACTCCTGGATCTCGTTGCAGACGGTCATCACCTCCTCATACTGCTGCATCCTGTAGATCTCCGCGTATTTCTCCTTGATGTAGACCTGCCTGGCATTCCTCAGCACATAAGAGACCAGCAGGTTTTTGTGCAGCTTGATCCCCCCTCTCTGCGTCCTGGAGTTGTGGATCTTCATTAAGGAAATGGAGATCAGGTTTTGCGCGTCCATGGCGCATTCCATGGTGTTGATCATTGTTACGCACTCCCGGTCCACCTCCAGCTTCTCTCCGGGAGAAGCAAACCGATTCTCCGCTATCTCAGTGTGGTTGCTTGTGTTCGATGAGAAAGATTCCAGTCAGCTCTGTGGAGAAACATTGGACACAATGCCCGCCTTCCTCTGAAAGACAGCAAACGTTTGCAGATATCCTAAAGCCAGAGCGCAATTTATAGTCAAGGCCTATACCCCGCCCTCTTCAGGGCGAGCCAATCAGCGGCCTGAAAGCTATTGAGTGACTAGTCTGCGCCCTGGAAATATGTGGTTTTTCACCAATCAACTTCAGCCGGTTTCTTTGTACTATTCAAATTCCACCCAGGCCCCACAACTGGTATGTCCTCGTTTCAGCTCCCTGAAGCTGAGACTTCCAAAAGTTATTCTTCACAGACTACTTGTTCCAATACAGATGCAAAAATCAAATCAATCAATGATGCCATTTATTTAAACAGAATCCTTTTGCAGTTTAAAATGGTTAGGCGACAAATATGGAATATTTATTTTGTGCTACCACAGAAATAATAACGCTACATTTCTAAAGAGGACATGGAACTCACAGTTCCGAAGGCTAAGTAAATACATTTATGCATCCAGATCATAAGAACAAGACTTGCATCTGAACAGAACAAACCCAAAACACTGTGTTCTATTTTCATACAATGCATTACAATCTCTATTAGAAGAGCAAGGTTGGAATTGAGGCTCTGTGTACATTGCAGAGATAAGACAGTCAGTCATAGTGAGGAATGTAGGGGGTGGGGTGGGGAGTGCTGAAGTCATCCTCTGTTGTAGGTTTCACTAATGAGTCGTTCAGCACAGTGGCACTACAGTGCTGTGTGAGACTGACTTGTGAAGCTTGTGTATTCAAAAGAAGAGATATAATTTATAGCTATTTATTTCTCCAGTAAAGACATTTTGTTAGATTGTCATGCATATAATCTGACACAATTTAACCCGGTCACTTTTATGTTAACGTTTCTCATGGTACCATTCAGACTAAAATAATGATTCAGAGAGACACAATCATCATATTTGCCAGACAGAGGAGACTGGAAGCTGGTCTGTGCTTCTATGTTGCCATCAGGCCCCTTCCTGACTTCCTTCCCTCTCCTGTCCTAGGTACAGGTAGTCTGACTTTCATTAAAGACTGGGTGGCAAATGTCTGCACCGGTGATACCTGCGTGTCTGTTTTGGCCCACACATTCAGATGCTGTCAGATTAGTGGAAAAGACTGTGTGTCTGAAAGAGGCGATTTTACCCACATAAATAGTGAAAACTACTGACTACTGCCAGATTTACGGACTGTTCAGAGGGGTACTTCCTTCAAAATGTTGTGGTTGGGTGGAGGCAAATGCTAGTACCTGACTGAAGTGACATTCTAAGCACAAATAATGCTATTAATATGTGCAGAACATTTTATAAAGATCCCAGGAGGGACAGAAATTTGCAGTGAATTAGTAATATACACCAAATGAATGGATTTATTATTAATAGTAGTCAGATAAAGACACAGACTTGTAGTGATCATACTGTTTTATATTTACTATCTAACTATCCTAATCCATAGTCAAACATGGTGTAAATGTAAAAGCAGTCAAATAAATGAGTTGGGCATGTGATGATAGGATGTAGATGTTGGTTGTATGTATGAGCCTGAATACTATTACAGTTACAAACCCACCCTGTCTCAGTGTGCAGGAACCCAGCCTGTCAGTGGCCTCTACAGAGTGATAGGTTCAAAGCCTTACCATGTGATTGCAATAACCTGTGCTGAACCTGTAGAGGCCAGTGCAGCACTAGTTTTTTTTTTGCCCTGTGTGATTAGTGTTTTGTTACTCATCCCAGTTTCCTCCCTCTAAGGAGGGGCAGTCGTTCTGCAGCCTGCAGAGAGCACCAAGACATTTATTTTCAAACATGATCACAAGAGCGTGTAAAGCCTTCAGGTTGAGACCATGGTCGCTCTGATGGGTGAATGGAAGATGCATGCTTGCAACATTCTCTGTTAGTGATGAAGGCAAAGCGCAACACACTTTTGTTTTTTTGTTTTCCAGAGAAGGAAGCTGTTTACAAAGATGAGCACAGCCAAGAGAATCTGCAGTCCTGAAACTAGGTCCCTTTAGTTTAACAGTAAAGATCACTGTTTGCTAGATAGAGGCTTAATCAAAGTGCTGGTGCACATTGTGAGGAAGACAATCAATATATGACATGTCCATTTAATGAGGGCAGCTCTCAGTCAGGAACATTCTTCAATAGCCTTTTGAAGCAGCATGATTCTCATGAGATTTATTGGACAAGCCAGCTTGCATGGCTAGTGAGCTGTGTATGTCTCAAACCAGCTGTAGGTCATACAGTTTACTTAACTGCAAGGAGCTAATGGCAGTTATCATAATATGATGTGATCTGATTGGCTCAAGGTAGCCTGTGATTGAAAAGATATCCTTCATCCAGGCACCAAGTATACTTTGAAAATGCTTCACACTTTCCAAACGTTCCGAAAACAACCTTCCTGATAGCTGTGTTAGAGATAGATACTCACCATCTGGGTCACAATAATATTTCAATGTAGTCAATTTAGTTTTTTATGTAATTTCAAAAATATGCACAATATCTTCCACAGGAAAAAAAACAGATTGTGAAATGAGGAGGGCAACAGATATCCTCCAGCTTGTCCAGCCATCCTTATACTTCGTCTACTCTATTTAATGAATCAGTCTCTGTGGATTCATGTGGATGGATTTACGGGGGCAGTACCAATGATCGCAGGATAAACTGCCTCGACCGATGCATTGGACATACAACCAATCAGAGAACTGAGTGACAACCAGACTAGTATCATCAAAATATGATATATTTATATATTTATATATATATATGTATGTATGTATGTATGTATATATATATATATGTATATATACATATATATATATATGTAGTATATTCAGTGAGGCTGATCGCACACATATACATACACTGAAAGATTTGGATAATGATCAAAGAAAAGAAAGAAAACTCTTGTGCTCCATTTCACCTGTGTTCTGTGAACATTTTAGCAAATTGCTCTTGCTTTCTGCTTTGGCTCTTTGGCTCTTTGCTTTCTGTGCCTCTCTCCCCGTCAGTCACTGCTCATCTGAGCATGTAAACATGTGCACGCACCCCCAGAATACAAACAGGGGGATGCTACATGTCTTGCAGTCCTGCATGCAGAAGTACCACAGCAGGGGGACCCAGCATGCATTGCAGGCAGAGAGGTTTGATTAGAGTGCTTGAGGGGCTGATGCACTGTAGGAATGTTGACTGAGATGTTTGTAGCTGAGGGTCAACATTTAATTTTGAACATTGCTCCACTAAGACCTTTGGCCGTTCAGTTACATACATTGATGTAAAAATACACTGATGATAACTTATCATAACTTTACCAGAGATAAATAAATAATAATTGTGAAAAATAATTAATGACAATTGGACTAAACCCACATGAAGTTGTATAAAAGATCATTCCAACTAAAAAAACTACTGTCAACTGCTGTGTGTAAAATAACAACAATTTTTTTTTTTAAATGTTTTAAATTTGTGTTTTGATTTGTGAGGGGTTCCTTGGCAGACTACGTGGCTCCATTCAGAGATCTGGCCTCATCTTTTAGGTCTTGAAATATTTCTTCTGATTCTTATATTTCAGATCTTTGTTTGTCTCCTCTGAGCACCATTCTTACATCCGAATGTTCTAGTCTCATCCAGATCCTCACATAAGCACACCTTCTCGCCCTCAAGTCTCTGTGTCCTGCTGCCTTTGTCTTGGACACACTTAGGTTGCTTTCACAACTTTGGAGCTTCTGGAAGACTCATTTTAAAGTCTGGATCTCACTTCTTTGACTTTAGTAGTCTGCTCATCCTTCACTTGTCTCTCAAGATCCAGTTGTGTGTCTAATTCTAGGATTTGTTCAGATGCTTTGTCTAATAGCATGTTATTTCCGATCTGGTGTTTGCGTGTAGCTTTATTTTGCAATGTATGCTTTTATTTTGAAGGGCAGTGTCAGTGCCAGATAAGTGCCAGTTAAAAAAAACAACAAGGCCACAAACTCTTACATTGTTTTGTGGTGTTTTGGAGATGGGACCTTGATTCAGCCGTGATTCTGCTCTATGACTTTTTTAATCTGCTTGCCGTTCAAAAGCCAACTGTAAATCTAATTCAGGGATGTGTTGGCCTGCTTCATAAAGTAGAGCGTTATCACTGATCTGGTTTTCTTCTGTCAACTTTTCGATTATCGTCTTCTGTTTGTGGACCTTGTCAGTCAAATTTTCAATCTGGTCCCACAGAGATTCATTTTCACTCTTCTCCAGGGTCACGCTGACCTGATGAACCTGTTGAACTCACCAGTTAAATGTTGTTTCTGAACTTTTCCAACAAAGCGTGGTTCTGATCAAATGGTCCATCTTCTGCCACTGCCCTGCATCCAGACCCCCCATGGCTCTCTTTTTTTTTGTTTTTTTTTTTAAATTCTCATCACTTCCACAACAATATCAAATACCTAGTTACTGCACTTCTTACCGTTCCTTCTATGTCTAGTGCGTATGTTTGGAACAGATATTTGGTCAACTGAATATTAGTAATTTAGTCCAAAGAAAAAGGGTGAAAGTGAGGAGCATGATGTGTTGATGATTTGCATCATTTGTCTCCTACATCTATCCATCACACCAACACCAGATGCTGCTTATTGAATTTTACAAAGCTTGGGAGTACTTGTGAGTAACATTTCTCAATAGACTGCATATAGACACTGGTTGGCCACTCACAGAAGCAGGAAGCTCAGGCTGAGTCAGCGCCCATCTGTCACTCAAAGTAGTCATGTCCATAATTACAAGTGAATTATATCCAAAAATAAATAAACAAATAAATTAAATTGAATAAATAATAATAGAAAAACACCCCACCCAGTCCTGTTTTTGTTCCAGTCTGTAAACATGTTTATTTCTGCTTTAGAGTCTATGGAGCTGAACTTGCTTTTGGAGTCTGCCTCTAGAGGCTACAGGGAAAAGTGCAGTTTTTAAAACGTCTGTGTGGGCTTCATTTCTCAGCCTTGGAGTTGCTGCTTGGTCTATGACAATGGAGGAAAAGTGTCTGTGAGATAATTTACTATCCTGTGAAGCTGACATAACTTAACATGGCCACTTAACAGAGCCCAACATTCCCTGTCTTCTCTCTGTGTTGGTCACCATATGGTCCATTCACAGATAACAGCTGCCTTAGTATTATTATAGGAACAGTCGAACATGTTCACAAGCATCACAGGGCTGTGTGAAATAAGATATGAGATGTAGATATTAAGGTTCTCCATATAAGAATTGAGATGGTATTTAAAGTCAACATTAATCCAAAATTGTGTTTTCCAAATGCTAATATTCCAAATAACTTGCCAATTAATGTAGTTTCCCAGTGAACATGAATGAAGGGATATTTTTATTTCAACAAGCTTTTCTCTATCTAACACAGTCCTCAGAACAAACCTCATGAAACACGCACATTAGCTCTCCATTTCTGTCTTGTGTTTTCCCCCTCTGTTATCCAAGTGTGTGTACAAACTCTGGTAGAGCCTTCATTCTCCCATTATTATCTTTAACTGAATCCCAGTTTTTTAAAACTGGATTTTCCCTGCCTCCTTCTTGAGAGTGAGTTCTGTCGTTATATAAAAACATAAATGGGTTCTTTCCCTGCTGCCAGTAGAAAGAAAGTCTGTTTTCATTTTTTTCCATCTGCTGCTTTGCACTGCTGCTCTCCAGCCCTCCCTCTCTCCCTCGTCCCCTCCTCCCTCCTTTCCTCTGCTTTTGCTGGCGCTGCTTTCATTCCATCCCCCTCCCCCCTCCACTCCCCCATCCCTCCGTCTTCCCTCTGGAGAATAGGGGTCATTGCACAAATGATTACTCAGACCCCAGTCGCCATGGCAATGCTGCCGTGTAACGGACGATAGGCATGCGTCAAGCACAGCAAAGACGCCGATTAGTAAGCTGGCGATGGAGAAAGCAAGCACTGTCTTTGTTAGTCTCTGCTCTGCCTCCATTTTTTTCAAACAGCCTCTCTTTTTCTGTGTGTTTCCAGCTAACTGGGGTGGAGGGAATGAGGGAGGAGAGCAGAGGAACAGAAGCCTGCAAACATTCTGCTCACAGCCCTGCAGCTTTGTCTCTTTTCCTTGCTCGCCTTCTGTGTCTCCATGCTGTTGGTTTGTTTCAACAGCCATTTGGAGATAAACTTAACAGTCCTGTTAGCACATATGAAATCTATTTAGATCAAATAGCTTACGTATCTGCTTAGCATGGTACAGGCTGTAAACACATTGTTTGAAGAATTTAAATTATGAGAATATAATGTGTAAAAATGAAACACTCTTTATAACCTCAAAGACTAGAAGCAGCACCTACATGAACTCACAGCAAGCATTCCACCCCTGCCTCTGACAGTCGGGCACAATCTGCTCTGCATCAACTCCAGCAGGATGAATTCCCTTAACTTCCTAGACAACAGGACTATATCAGGTCTGGTGGTTACAACAGTGTTTAGGAACATCAGCTGCCTGCCCAGGTCTACCAGGTTCAGCCAGGAGCTGGTGCAAGTAGCCCTACCTATGGCATTAGTTTTGGCTGCAGCTCCTCTCCTGCTCAGACAGAGTTGATAGTGTGACGCATCCCATCCCAACACAAATGGTACCTGCTAATACATGAAGAACTCGGTTGTGTTGCCACTGATAGTCTTCAGTGTTCCCTTCTGATGGCAGAGGTGGCAAACAGGTGAGTCAGCCCTGCCCTAGAACTTCCATGTTCAATATTGTTACATATGGGACAAGAGCCCTGATTTGCCCACTGAAGTAAGGCAGGTTTTGAGGCTGCCGCTGGTATATTGCTGTATATTGCTGTTTCCGTAAGGTCTTTGGTTAAAAGCTCACCAGGCTCTTTACCTGGCATCTGGGGAAGGGGCAGTACCTGGTCATTCCTAAGAAAGAAGCAGATGTTATCTGACACTCTCCCCTTCATAAGGACCAGGGATCCAGGCAGGAAGTCAGACACAAAAACGGCAGGAACCTGATTAAATTTCAAAATAAACATAACTCTACATAACTGGTAGAGGAAGGGCACAGATAAACCCGAGGGTCTTGGGAGAGATTTCGATCATGGCTGGCTTAAAGTCATTCTCGCTGCAGAATCCACCTGCACCCAGGCACTGAGTTGAGACTATTAAGTCTTCTATAAATGCTCTGATCTGGGTTTGGCAGGTCCCTGACTTAGACACTAGTCTTCTGTACTGCACTTCACATTCTGGACAGTGGACAGGTGGTTTGAAAGAGGAGTCAAGTAAGTTATCTGCAATCAAAATGATTTAAACTCTATTGCATTTGAGGTTTATTTGAACAATTTTAAGGTGTTTGCAATCAACAAATTACAGCTTAAATAGTTAAATAAAACTATTATTACAATGATCTTATCCAAATTCCACACTAAATCCTACTTTCAACGAATACTGCAGTCATCGCTCTGAAAAGAATTGCTCATCAAGGCACACATTTAAAATCAGGTAAGCACACCTGATACAACCAATTAAGGACTTGATAGAACACGTCAAACACCTGGACTGCTGACAGTGACATTTGTCAGAAATATGGTCAAGAGAATTGTCCAAAATTAGAGAAGAGGTCATTGCCTTGTACAAACAAAGAAAGGGATACAAAAAGGCACTGAATGTTCCTAGAGAATACAGCTGGAAGCACAGTACACAAGTTGAAAGTTGAAGGAACAGTGGCTACACAACCTGGACGTGGCACAAAGAGGACGCTACCAACAGCTCCCACCAAAATCCAGGGGAGGCAGGTGGTTAAAATCTTTGACTGAATGAAAAAGACCTGCTGCAAGACTTGGTGGCAGCAGGCACTGAGGTTTCTTAACTGTGAGGCGCATTCTAAACGGTAAAGAGCTCCATGACATACACCACTACACACGCTTACAGTGAAGCAGGGCGGTGGCTCAGTGATCCTCTGGGGCTGCTTTGCTTCTTCTGGCACTAAAAAACTGCAGCGTGTAGAGGGCAAGATGGATCCAATCAAGGGTCAGGGAATCCTGGGAGAAAATGTCATGCTGTCTGTGAGAAAACTGAAGCTTTGGACATCCTTGGACCTTCCAGCAGGACAATGATCCCGAGCATACCTCAAAATTTACCAAGGCTTGGTTTCAGAAGATATTGTGGCCATCATGGGGTTCAAGTTGCCTGACTTGAAATGAATTGTATTTCTGGTGGGATTTAAAAAAGGTGGTTGCAGCACTTCCAATCCAAGAACATTAGTGTACTGGAGGCCTTTGTCCATGAGGCATATAGGCTAAGACTCTTCAGGAAGCTGGGGTCTGGATATGCATATATTGTTATGCATAATGTTTACAGCAAAAGTGTGCTCTACTGAGTACTTAATATGCTTGTGATGAAGGGGTTAAATAATTTTAAGACTGCAGTTGTCAAGGCTGATATAAGATGGAGGACACAAACACAGCGGAGCCGGAAGTATCAGGCAATTCTCAGTGTTTAATACAAGCCAATGTTTGGTACACGAGTAATCAGTCAGCGTGGCAAAAGTATCCAAAAGGGCAAAGGCAAAAACAGTGGTCAAAGTCCAAAGCAGTGGTCGGTACACAGTAGATAAGTCCGTGAGGCAGAGGTAACACAAAGGGCAAGGCAAAAACAGTAGTCCGATCCAAAAACAGGTAATACACAGGAAAATCCAAAACTCACTCGAAAACACACCGGGGAAAATCACAAGAGCGGGAGGCTACTTGGACGGCTGTGTCGCTAGGATTACTCACAAGACGAACTGGCAACGAGAGGGAGGAAACACACAGACTTTATACACAGGAGGGCGGGAAGACAATAGGACACAGGTGAAGCACATTAGGGCGGAGCAGATAATCACAGGAGGGGGAAGTAAACAGACCTGAAACACAAGGGAAAAGACAAGTACCAAAATAAAATAGGAAGTAACTAGTAGAACTTAAATTAATGCACACAGAAAACAAAGTAGTGGCTTAAAAATGGCATTATGTCTTAAATTTGGAGAAACCTCTTGTAATATTAATTGTGTTGAGCTATTTAAATTGTTTAGGTTTGATTTCAGTCATTGATTGTTGTTTGATTTGTAGTGGGAGTTGAATAATTTTAATGGCAACTATATGTTAAGTTGGAAAAACCTTCCCTTAACAGAGGTGGTGGACTCAGACATCATTTTTCTACCACATACAATGCAGCTTCCATCCATTCCACTCAAAGTCACATGCTCACAACAAGAACAATGGGCTGTCAACCAGTCCCCCCTGTAGTCTCATAGTTGTTATCCAGTTATTAGGACAACAATGTTCACATTCTAGACAGAAAGGGCTGATAGTTTGAAAGAGGAGACAAGGAAGTATCTATGTTAAACTGGAAAAACCTTGTGGTGGACTCAGACATCATCTTTCTACCACATACAATGCAGCTTCCATCCATCCCCAGGAAGTTTCACTCCATGTCTCATGTGTCCAGCAATAACAATGGGCTGTCAACCTGTCCCACCACCACAGCCCCCCTGTAGTCTCATAGTTGTTATCTAGTCATTAGACACACAAGACACAGTCAGTCAGACCAACACAGGTAAGTATGGAGAAACTTAGAGCTATTGTTTGTGAGTTTCACACAGACCCACCCACTGAGGTCCCCCACCACATATAAACCATGTTTCCCCACCAAACAGTAGAACTGATGAAGCTGCTTGGAGGAGCAGCGAAACATCTTCAAGAAATATTAAGTCCAGTTCTGCTTCAAGCTCTTGAATGAAAATGACCTGGATGACTGAAAATCTTCATTGACACCTGCACATTATTTCAGTTCATTTATTCATTTAATAATTAGTTTATTCAGAAGACCTAAAAAAACAGGAGCAAGAAGCAGGAGGTGGGCAAGAAGTGGGGCACATTCACAAAGCTGAAAACCTTGGCTTGAGTCCACCTTGAACCCCCAGGTCTGGTCTGTAAGAAGCTGCACTCAGACCTCTTTGCTCTGCTTTTGTTTGATCGCATAGATTTAAAATGAAGCAGAAACATGCCGTGTGGATAGTGCTCCTGATGCCAAAGTAGCAGATATAAGGAAGTGGGAATCTCAGGCAGCTGACTGCACATCAGTTTAGTTACAGCTTGTTTTTTTGAAAAATGATGTGTATCAGTGGTGTTTCTATCTTCGATGGGCATAAAAAAATCTGCTGACCATATTAAAAAAAGGTTTCAAGATTATTATGTTACATACCTGAGGGTGCTAGCAGCCAGCCACAATATTAAAATGAGGATGACTTCATTTCAGAGCATGGTATTAGTGTGTGCTTCTACTTACAAGATACATACATAAATCAATTGGCACCTTAATCGCTATGTGTTTATGCGTATAGTCTGTACAGACAATCTGGATACAGGTCTGTCCTTTACTTGATGTGAACATGGATGGAGTGCTTTAGAGAAGGTCCTACTGATTATTTGAGTTTCAGTACTTAAAGTTTTTTAAGCAGTTATATTCTTTGTGAGAGTTTCACAAAATATTACTTATCCGTTAGGTTACTTTTAACACTTAACATGCAGATTTAACGTTTTCCATTATTACACTTTAGGTCTTTAGATGTAAAATTAACAGTCTGACGATGATGTTTGACAACCTGTTGAATCAGCATGAAATATTTAACGTTTACATTGAATTGGTTAATTGGCATAGGTGAGTACAAGAGAATAGTTGGTTGTCTGTGTGTATGTGGCCCTGTGATAGACTGGACACCTGTCCACCTCTCCCTATGCTCCAAACCCCCTTGCGGCCCTGTACACAATAAAGCAGGTTAAGATAAATGTTGGATGGGATGAATGTTTAATGTGTAATTAGAATAGTGATCTATTGGTTCCATGACATATGATAACTTTAAACAGAGTAAAATGGTGTGCATTTCATGTTGCACCTTTTTACCTATAAAGGTACTCAGAGTGCTTAACAGTACTTCACATTCACCTGTTTGTGCCTACAAGCACACACAAATTCATGCCAATGATACAACCTCTGGGAGCAATTTAAGGTTAAGTGTCAAAACCAAGGACATACCAGGGATCACACTGCCAAGCATGCAGTTAGTTTGACAATGACTATACACGCTCAAGCTTTTGCAAATCCTTCAACATTATGGGAGTCTGATACTACGCTGCTTTTCTGTGTGTTGGTAGTAGGAGAATGAAAAAATGAGTCAGACAGAGGGAGGAGACAAGATAGGCATTGTTCTTGTAAAAACCCAAATGTGCAGCAGGTTTTTTTTCTTCCACATTTGCTGTTTAGTTCAGTTTGGTGTATGTGTGTGGCTCTGTCAGCTCCATCTCTCAAAGAGCTCTTTCCCTGTGCTGTTCTTTTGCTAGAGAGAGAGAGAGGGGGAGAGAGGGAGTGGGGGTGGGAAGCCAGCAGCCTGGAACTAGAATGACAGAAGTGGAATTATAGAAGCAGCACAGCAAAGAGGGGAGGCAGCAGAGGTGTGTGTGTGTGTGTGTGCGCTCACACGCCTGTGATTCTCTCTTTCTGTGTTTCCTTCCATGCAGAAAACACAGAAAGAGAGAATCATCTTAGCTGTGGAGGCTATTGTTTTGAAGGCATTGTTGAGAAGCTGATGCAGAATTATTACATTTAGAAAACATGTTAGAACCATATTTGGAACAACATTATAGTACAGTAAAGTTTAAAATCATCAATCATAAATACCAAAGAAATTATTTTTATTATAGTTTTTTATATAATTATACATTATAATATATATAATATAATAATATATAACATTATACATTAATTTTGCTGCTGTGTATTATTTTTCAATATGATTGGAATTTGTGGCTGGGGTGGCACGAAATCCCAAACGTTACCAGCAGTATCTGTCATATCTCCACTGCTGCCAGTGTACCAATGTTGAGTGGGCACACTAGCCACTGCCAGTTGTCTCTGCTGCCTTTGTTTCAGAAAGATTCTGAAGCCTGGTTAACAATCATCTGAGAGCCACTCAGAAGTATCTTCCTTGTAGTTGCTAGTTGTTTTTCCCTGAACAGCCCTGAAACACAAAGACGCTACCCACCATGAGTTCCTGAGCTGTGTAGCAGCTGAGCTATCTACCTTTATCAAAGCCTTCTACACTGCCAGCGTTCGAAGTCATATTCCTGCAGATCAACAACAAAAAAATTAAAGGGAGCTATTTCAAAGGGACCATTGTTCCTGGTAGTTTTTCAACAGCTAGGACAGTGGGAATCTATCGTTTACAATTCCAACCTTCACATTTGAAGCAACACTGTAGTCTTTCAGCCTCTAAACTGTATTTCCAAAATCACGCTGATGGTACATCAACTCACAACAGATTTAATGTAACTTAATGTAACTTAATACCTCTGGCACAAGAATTTCCTTCGGGATTAATAAAGTTTTATCTTATCTTATCTTATCTTATCTTATCTTATCTTATTAATGACACCTCTGGTTGAATGAGGCGTCTGTATCACCTGCACTGGCACTGGGAAACTTTAGGGTTCAAATAGGAACCCCAACCAACCAAACACTATAAAATCCTCCTACTTCACAGCATGCATCACATGCACCTGCCTCCCCTGTCCCCTCCCCCATTTTTCAGAGGACAAGGCAAAGAGTGTTGGAAGCAAAGTTCAAAGTCATGGCTGAAGCAGCAAGTAAACCAAACGAAGTAAAGGTGATGTCTAAGCAGACGAAGAAAATGAAAAGAGTGCGTGCCCAACTGATGGTGACCTGGCTCTGTTACTGTCGGACCAATAAGTAAAACGAATTGCTTTTTTTCAACTTTTCATAGTGGAAACATGATGATCGCCTTATGAACAGTAGCCCGAGCATATGTTCAGTTTTTTATAGCCCACAGTCCATGATTTTAATATCAGTCAGTTATAGGAAAACTATCACTCATACTCGCCTGTTCATTTGTAATTTATTTACACAGTTTTTTTTCATTTCTGGATTTCAGAAAATAAACAAATGAAGCAATAGGTTTATTCATATAAGAAGAACTATTAGTACTACTGCTATTAGTCTAATAATAGTGACACCATGGCTCTTTTACCTGTTCTGATGAGACATTTGGTGATGCCCTTGGCTGCTAGTCAAAGAATGTGCCTGTAGAAAAGTTTTGTGACAGTTGTAGCAGACTATAGCATTCATCAGACCGTAGGGGGACCCTGTGAGCAGCTCCTCCGTTGTGGGGAAATGTTACCTGCAAAACGGCAGCATAATTTTCCCATTTTTGTCAGGGCTCATGGTCACCCCTGCTCTGAAAACCTCTTATAGAGTAACATGACACACGTAAAGCCTACTAATACTTCACTACTGTAAAGCCCCCTTCACACGTCATGCATGTAACACGTTGAAAAATTATATTTCAGAGGTGTTTTCAGTGGGTTTTTGTGTATATTGTATGTGTGAATACTCCATTTTCTCTAATCAGACCTGTTTGATGTTGATCTGTTGGCCATTTAACAATTGCTTTTGCCTTAACACACTGACAGGGAGAATACACCAGTTTCCTCTTTAGCTTTGATGTTCAGCTCGTGCTTCTCCTAGGCCTCGGTCAAAGCCATCAGCTCTGCCTGTCATCATCTAATCTGAATCTGGGTTTGTTTTATGTCTTTTTAATAATGTATCTTAAAGGTCGGGTAGGAGATTTCATTCTGATGCACTTTTTGTTAAATTAGTGTAACTTCTCTTTACGTTCCGATGGCAACCAATTAGTTCAGCAGTTTCGCATTAAAACGAAGAATATGAATCATCTGTGGAAGCTATAAAACACTAAAAACATCAGCTAATCCTCCAGGACGACCCTGGGTGGAGGATTGGCTGGTTGTCACTCTCTTCCTGCTCTGTTCACACTGGTGAACATCAGGGCGGGGCATGGGACACAAGAGGAAGCGAAACACAAAGGGATACACAGAGAAACAAGACTTTCAAAATAAAACAGGAAATAACCAAAAAATACAAATATTTCATAATAACCAGAAAACTAAGGATTTAGTCAAACACAGGAACAACAGAACACAGGATCATAGCACCTTAACTGTCTGTCTGCTGGTCCCTCTGCTTGTTCATGTCACCTGTTTGCCTCTAATGGGTTGACTGCATAGGTTTAGTTTGTACTAGTGAGTTTTGGAATTTTACAGCTTTATTTTAATAAAGCTCACCTTCAGTCTTTTATGTCCTCTGCATGTGCACGTACACAAGCAAACCTATCAAACTGTATAATTCCACCAGCTCCCCAGACCAAAGCTATTTCTTCAGAGGACTTTCACACAAAAGGAGAGAAGGTGTTGCAGGTGTGTGTGTGTGTGTGTGTGTGTGTGTGTGTGTGTGTGTGTTCGTGCGTGCGTGCACTGGGGGATCATTCCAGAGAAAAAGACAAAAAAAAGAGAAGGGGAGAGGGACAGACCATTGTAATAACTGCATGCAACTCAATACTCTTGCATACTGAATATTCCCCCAGAGGGCTTTTTCCATTACTCCAGAATGGGCAAGTCATTTAGCTGATATAGTCCAGCTTTTCTTTCTTTCTTTCTTTCTTTCTTTCTTTCTTTCTTTCTTTCTTTCTTTCTTTCTTTCTTTCTTTCTTTCTTTCTTTCTTTATTTCTTTCTTTCCCATGTGTTCATTCATCTTTCTTTCATCTCCCCATCTATCTCAGTTGTCTTTGCTATTTTGCTATTGTGCAAATGTAACCTTTTGCAAGCCCCACTTCCCTACACCCATCCCTCTGCCCCCCATCCCAAGGAAGTTAGCTAGCCACTTTGCTGCCAAGAAATATGAAAAACTGGCAGGCTGCCCATTTCATCTGCAAACACATAGCAAAAAAAAGGGAGGGAGGATAGAAGCGGCAGGAGATGGAAGGGAGGGAGGGGGAGCGGAGGTGACACAGAGGAGAAGGGAATGCTGCTGTGCTTGCCATGAGGATGAATAAAGACTCAAAGAAGAGCAGCGCAGAGAGAAAGCAGGCTGCAGAGATAAGGATGCATTTTGCTTGCATGAAAAAGGACCACATTACTGACTGAAGATAAATCATATGTGGACATTTTTTCACACAACCACCACCACGTATAAACCCATGAGCTGGGTTTACACACACACAAAATCAACAACTAGCTCTTCTTCATTGCGTAGCCTATGTAGTGGTAAGAAAAACGAAGTAAAAGCTTTTGAGTGTCTGGCTTACAGGTGCTGTTTTATAGTTAATACTGTGCTGTCTCTTTTTACAGTATTTTATCCATTGCAATGTTGTATTATGCACCACTGTACGGTATATGTCATGTACTGTAATCTTGTTGCTATATGCCTCATATGTGCACATCTGCTCCTTTGGCTAGGTATGCCAGGTATACTCAGGTGCGACTCATATATTTAAATACATAATTTCACTTTTGTTATTTTACTTTTGACAGCCACTAGAGGGCACTAGGCTCGCCTACTTCCGGAGTTTGTGGAGTTTTTCAGAAGTGACACTGAGGATGAAGAAGTTTGATCAAGTTGTTTTGTTATGTTCTTAATGCTATACTTATCTGAATAACTGTTAATATGTTACATGAAGGACACCTATTGAGTTCGCTTTTATGCTCTATGTAGCTGAATAGCCATAAATGTGTTACGTTAGCATACATCTATTCAGCCTGTTGATCTCTATTCTATAGTTATTATAACTCGCATTTCAAGATGAAATGTCTGTTCTTGGTCTCGGATTTGGTAAAATAAATTCCCCCCAAAAATGAAACTTATTCCGGGATACCATTTTTTTTCTTCTCAGTTATGGATTTTTAGGCTGGTGTGATTTATAGTCTGGAAAACACGGTAGTCCCATTTTGTTCTAGCAGAGATAGTGACTGGGTTGGTTGCGTAGCATTAGCTAAGCAGCAGTGACAGCTTTAAACTGACCACCAAGCTAAAAGCTATATACAAGGAAGGTCATGTTTGCATTGCCCCTTGATGTAGTGATGATTTCACAACCACCACCTTGATAGTCATTGTCATGTCTCTGTTGTTGATGAATTCAGGGATTATTTTTAGAGAAAAACAATGAGGACTTTTGTCTCATTAAAGGTGTATCAGAAAACTTTCCTATTCTCAAAATGACAGAAGCAGATCAGCTGTTTTCTTCCTTCAAGCAGCTTCATCAGGTCGAACTGCTCGGAGGAGCTGAACATCTTCAAGAAAAACTCTTGTTGACCTGCTTCAAGCTCTTGAATGAAAATAACCTGGACGACTAAGAATCTTCATCCACACTCAAAATGAAATCTATTGCAGTGTCTGCAGGTTCTTCTTCACATACTGGATAGTGCAGAGACTCTCACAGAATCACATGACTATAACTTAACATAACATCACAATCTGTACCAGTCTCAGACACTCATCTCTCATGTCAGCTGTCACCACATCTACCCACTTCATGCAGCTACTTGTAAATACTACAATATTAACAGATCAGCTGGTCATAGAAATCTTGTTTCTGAAATAACAGGAGGGAAAGTTACAGTCTGTAAGTTGGGCGCGATGCTGGAGTGTATAATAGTTGATATAAGTGTAAAATAGAAGCAGGATTTTTCTTAATCTGTCAATTATTTGTTTTCGACATATCCAAATGAAAAATTAAACATACATTAGCATTTCATCATAACTTCTAAACCCACTGTTTGTCCACTGTAGTATAATGTTTAATATTTATCAACAATTCATGTGTATGTGTATAACAAGAGCATGCTATCACATGAAGATATATCGCTGATTATGTGATCTTTTATGGTACATCTGCATGTTGTGTCTTTCTGCAATTTCTTCCTGTGGTTTTGACGTCTCCAAATGATGCTCTTCCTGTCTGTTGCCTAGCAACACAAGAGGAAAAATAGATGAGGTGATGAGTGAAGGTGAGCCTGAGGGAGATAGGAAGAGAGAACAGAGATGGGAGGGAGGCGGGGAAAGCACTGGATGTTATTTTCTTCTTGGTAAGCTCTGGCAAATTGTTTCACTTCTGTTCCACACAACAAGTCAAACATTTGCTGAATGTCAGATAAATATGTTTTTATGACACATTGAAAATTTCCCATGGTGCACATTAGTATAAATATGCACCATACTAATATTCTACCTTTTTAACATGTAATAGAATATGTTTTATTTAAGTGAGGGCTTCTCTCTGAAAAGTTCTGTGAGTGATTAATCTGTCAGGGGATAAAAAGACACTGTGTCTGTGCTAGAATTATAACTGGCCCAGGTTTTCTGTGTTAGACTCATTTAATGACATTTTATTTTATTAACAAAGAGCCATAAACACATGAGGAAAACCTCCTTAAATCAAAATTTTATTTAAAATAAAAAAATAGCACACCCACATTATTAACATTTTTATGGCTTAGAGATGTTAAAGGTAGGGTAGGAGATTTTAAAAACTCAGTGAGTCAGCCAGATTTCAAATGTAAACCCACGCCCTTCTCTCGGAGCTCACCCCGAAGCCACGCCTCCAATCACATGGACACACATTACCTGAAGACGAGCTGCGGTCTGTGACTTCGGCCATCATGCACGTACCTCTCTGGTGCACGCAGAGCAGGAAGAGAGTGACCTGCCAATACTCCTCACAGGGTCGTCCTGGAGGATTGATGATGTTTTTAGTGTTTTACAGATGATTCATATTCTCCGTTTTAAAGCGAAACTGCCGAACTAATCGGTTGCTATAAGACTGTAAATAGAAGTTACACTAATTTAACAAAAAGTGCATCAGAATGAAATCTGCTACCTTTGAAGAGTAAAAATGGAGGTGAAAATGTTTTATCACTCTGAACAATATCCTAATTGTAATCACAAGAACAGCAACATAAAAAGGTTATCATGAGTGCAGCACATTCAGATTACATGCTTTGGTTTACATGTTACGTGGAGCTGAAGCTTGTAGCAGGACTTGGACATTAGTTTTCAATGTGAACAGAATTCTAACAAGACAAACCACACATAATGACTTAGATTAGAGGACTTACAGACGCAGGGGCTTCTCTGGTTTTCACATCCCTCCTCATAAATGGGAGGATACAAGGGATAGAAGCAAGGATGCATAAATGAGAAAAACCCCAACTGAGTTAATCCCAAGAGTGACAGAGAGGACCAAATAAAAGAGAAGGGATCACCAGAAGGGAACATGGTCAGTGCCAAAGCTTGAGAGGGAGAGAGAGAGAGGAGGAGGAGGAGGAGGAGGAGGTGGCAGGATCAATATCTAATTTCAGTGCCGAGCTCACCCTAGACGCTTTTCCAATAAGGCCTAGCCTCAGCCATAGAACACAAAGTTTGAATAAGTGTGTAACTCTGTCTGTCTCCTTCTCAGTGTAGGTCTGTCAGAGCTGTCCCTCCACTGCCCCACCCCCAAACCGATACAGAACATTTTATATGAAATGTTATCTCACATCCATATATGCTGTGTCATGTGTGAAGTGATAACAAAGAAATCTGAATGTGAACCTCTGCCTCCCGCTCTGCAGTCTGTTGGTTGGATCATACCATCTGTCCCTCTCTGTCCACTGCTACTGATGTGGACAACTGTGGACCAAAGTTAAAACTTGTTTGCTGAGAAACTGTGCTTAAGATAGATTTTAGATTCCACCTATGATACAGTTAGTCAAAGTTCAGGCATATCTTAAAGACATTAAGAGCTGGACCACATGTAATTCCGCCTCTGAAGTCAGACAAAGCTAATCTGGATAGCATTACTCTGGTCCCGAGGACATCTATGAGGATGTGTAAGTCTCTTGGACCGCTTTCTTCCACCTGCACACATAGCTAAAATTAAATTTAATTCATTTTATTAGTCCCACAATGGGGAAATTGCTTAAGGCAGCCCAGCAAAGAGCACCATGCACCAGTGAGTACACTGGAGGCTAGGTGGGTAAAGGGAGGAGCTGGGATCGAACCACCAACCTTCCGGTTATTGGACAGCCCTGCTGTACCACTGAGCCACTGCTGCCTGTGAACTCTAAAATCAGGAGCATCCTGTTTCAGAGTGATGCTAAAACATAATCCATGCATCTAATCCTTCCAGACCTGATTATTACCAGGATTAGAGGCAGACCAATAGGTCAATGTGCTATTATCAGCCAATGTTGTGACCTATCACAGCTATATCAATGGGTCTTTATTACATGCTTTATGTGTTTTATCACGCAGTTTGAGCTGCTTTTACTCTATTAACCACAACACTGTCTGCAGCACATGTAGCACAGTATGCAGCAGTAGATTGTAGAACACATTGCTGTAATGTTAATGGCAATAGCCTATACATGTACCTTATCAATACAACTGTAATATAACCTGTATCCTGACAATTCTGTAGCACTTGATCTGGATGGCTGAGAACCTTCATGGATATATGTCCAGTTCATTCTCCAAAAACCTTCCAGGTAACCAAAAACCTTCTAGGAAATAGCAAGAGAGATCATACTTCCTGTGAAATCCATAATAAACCTTAAAATTGTCCGGTATTAGCAAAGCTCAATCATATCTTAAAACTGGTCATTCCTTTAGGTTAGGATTAAGAAAACCTTTATTTGTCCCACAATGGGGAAATGATTGATTTTGATTGAAGACAGATTTATTTATAATATTGACTTTCCCTGGTGGAAAAAAAACCAAACATCAAGACAACAATCTCTTTTCTCTGCCTCTCTCTCTGCAGTCCAAACCATAGCACTGAGTGCAGGATGGAGGAGTTATGGTGTTTACCTCCCTGAAATATTTATGAGAAAAAGCACCAGTGCAACAGCGCAGCAGCCACAGTTGTGTGGCTTTAGTTTCCTCCCTCTGTATCTTTGTTACTCCTCCCTCTGTGGTATGGAGCTGTGAGTCCTGTGCTTATTCCCTCTGTGGTTCTTAGACATTGCATATGGTGGTGCACCCATCTAAGCAAAGCTGGTAATCAGGTCACATCAAACCAAAACAACTCATCCGATTGTCAAAAAGCAACTTTATTACATTTACATTCTCCCCTTTCAGGCTCTTGCACATATCTCCCCACTGTGACAGTGTTCTGAGCTGCAAAGTAAGAACTGCTCTTAGTCTAATTAAACCCCCAAACTTCCAGCTACTCTTTTTGCTTGTTTCTTTCAGTTAGTGTCCCAAGCAATCTCTTTCATTCTATTTTAGTTAAAGCATGTGCAAAAACATTTGGATGAAAACAATGTGGCAGCACGTCAGATACCAGCAGGTCACAATTGTACCATAAAAACATGAAAGACAGCAGAAAAGACAGGCAGACAGAATGGATGCTGACGGTCCATCGCTCTATATGACACTGCCCTCCTGTGGCGCAATTACCTCACTGCAACTGGTGTAAAGCATGAAGATGTTCATTTCTTTTTTAACTCACTGGTGTCATGCTAAGCAGCACTGAATAAAGTGGTGCAAGCTATATACTGTATATACTGCAGCCCACAGGAAATCAGGAAGTCCAGAAAAAAAGAGACAGGGTGCCTGCATGAAAGCGGGGGAAAATAAGCATGCTGGCCCACTGCGAAATAATATTGGACATAATAATTTTTGCATAATAAATAGTGCAGGAGTGTAGACAATCTCAGCTTTTAGTCTCTTTTCTGTCTCATCTGCCATGTGACACAGAGGATTATGGGACAGAAAAGAGTGCTTCTTCTGTACTATTTAGTATATTACAAAAATAATTATGTGCCAATACATGGTATGTAATATGCAGTAAAAGTACCACACACTTCTACTAGCACATTATCCAAACAACTGATTCTCACTCATACTGCATGCAAATCACACAACACTCTACTTTCAAGTACGGGTCAAATCTCAGGCCTGTCCTAATGCTACATCACCAAGTTCATCACCAAATAAAAGGCATGAGTGTATAACCACAAGCAGGAGGAGTCTGTGAGACAGAAGGATCTAATTAGGACTGCCAGACATGAGTTCAGTAACATGAAAGAAATCATTTCCTTTAGCTCTGTTGCCTTTAATGGCTTGAGAGGCATGGATTCAACGATAACGTTCAGTGGCCTGTTTCAGAAAGGTTCAACACACTAAACTCAGACTTAGACATGTTTAATTTGAGTTGACTTATCTTGAGATGAAAAACTTTGCATTTGTAGTAACAGAACTGGCAGTTATTGGACGTTATGCTTCTCTGCACACTTTCCTTACTGTTAGAATCTTTAATCACTCTTACCTGTTGTTCATCCTTCCCCCTATCTTTCTTTCACTAATCTGTAGATAGATTGAGAAATTTCACTGTTGCAGCAGCCATATACAGTCACTCAAGCAAACCAAAAAAATAACAAACATACCTCTAACGGTAAAAATGAAACAGTATAAACATTATTTACAGCAAGATAAATATAAACACAGGTGCAGAAGCGAAAATGTGCAGTTTGTAATGCAGGTATAAATATAAGTCTGAAATGGATTGTGCCATTTGGTATGAAGATATGAAATGATATGATATACAAGAACAACAGTGTGCAATTTGAAAGTAAGAAAAACCTAAACCTTGTGCAGAACGTGTCCCTTACAGCAGTGAGTCTGTTATCTCTGGCACAGAGAGGAAGTGCTGTACAGTCTTACAGCATGAGGCAGGACAGATTTCCTGTAGCGTTCAGTGACAGTGAAGCTGTCTGAGCCTTTTGGAAAAGGCGCTCCGCTGTCTGTCCAGTACAGGGAGGAGAGGGTGGTCGGGGTGATCCATGATGGATCGGAGTTTGTTCAGTGTCCTGCTCTCCTCCACTGCTTCAAAAGTCTCCTGTCTGCAGCCAATGACAGAGCCAGCCTTCCGGATCAGTTGTTCAGTCTGTTGGCGTCACTGGCTGCAATGCTGCAGGTCTCCTTGTACACGGCTGTGCTGGTCCTCCAGCTCAGTCTGCTGTTGATGGTCACTCCCAGGGATTTGTACTCCTCCACCCTCTCCAGATAGATAGATAGATTCCTTATCTTTAATCCCTACTTCCAGATGACTCACCTTGCACCTTCTTACCTGTCCCCCTGATCACTTCTGCTGTAGATCCCAGTCATCTGGAACCACTTTCCAACCACCCAGAGCCCGTCTCCACTTCTGTCTGAATTCCTCACACCATTCTTCCTTTTTCAACTTCTACCACTTGGTCTCCTTCTGTATCTTTCCTCTGCTCTTCTTCCTGCCCATCAGTCATCCTACACACCACTGTCTTGCTACACTCTCTCTCCACCATTTGTCCTTCTTGGTTCATTTCCTTCACACTAAGCCTGCCCATCACCTCTGTTCCCCTCACCAACATGCCCATTGAAGTCTGCTCCAATCACCACTCTCTCACCTGGGAATGCTCTTTGTCACCTTATCTACCTCACTCCAGAATCTCTCCTTTTCTAACCTACTTGTGGATCATAACCACTGGCCACAGCATTACCCCCTAATTTCTAACTCCAAACTGATGACCCTGTTTGACACTCTGTTACTTCTAAAACAGTCCCCACAGACTCCTCCTCCAGGATCACTCCTACCTATTTCAGTTTGTACAGTTGTATCTCCCTCCCAAAACTGCGTGCTTTGCTGTCCTCCCACCTGGTCTCCTGCACACACAGGTCCATTATGTCGGCCAGCTCTCTACCTCCCTGTCATTGTTCCAACTTTACTCCAACCCTACTCTCAGACCTACACTCTTACCTCTCCTCTTGTCTCTCTGTCTACGAACCCACCTGCCTTCTCTCCCTCTTCGACCAACAGTAGCCCAATGTCCGCTAGCACACTGTAGGTCAACAGTAACCATAGTGGTCTTCAAACTGACAATTGTTTAAAATGGTCTGTCCTAAGAGTCTTCCATTGTGTTTCCTGTAGACTCTTTGTAAAGTTTCTGCTTAGCTAGGTCCAGGTTGCATGCTGTACGTTTTCTAGTATCACATGTTTATAGGCCTGAACAGATGCACTGGAAATGAAGCTCATATTATATTGAAGTCATTCTCCTGTGGTTCTTCCTCCCCCCGTGTTTTCAACTTTTATTCATTTATTTGATAATGTTTGCAGTGGTTGTGTTTTTTGCACTGATATCTGGCAAAAGTGTGACTGACATGTCAGTGTGTTGCTGTAATGAGCAGGTGTAAAATCACTTTCTCTCACAAATGTTCATCTGTCAGTTTTACTTAATTTTATACCTTTGGTGTAAAATGGACGACTTTTAAAGGTTTGGGTCTTTTTTGTTGTCTTAGCAGCTCTTGTAGCTTTTCTAATCTGGTTTTGTAGTTTTTCTGTGTAGTTTATTTTATACTGTATATAGTTTTTTTGTATCTTATCTCATCTATCTTTTTGGCTGCTACACAGAAGAGCACACATTAGGGCTAGATTAGTGTGAGCTTCCTGTGATAAGTCACCATAAAGGCCTGAAAGGAAGAGAGAGTCTTACAGAGGGATGGAGATAAAATCAAACACTGTCATGGAATTATATCTGGAACTATATTTTGGAGAACTAAGATGGCTGCTGGTTCAGTTTAATTATTTATTTGAGTAAAATAATATTAATATTAATTAACATTATAACACCTCAAAGTTCTATATTTGGTTAATATTGTATTTGCAGTACACTCTAAGAAATAACTCATGGAGTTAGTCTGTAAAACTTCACATCAAGAGCTTTTAAAACAAACCAAAATAAAATGTAAGGCGTTGGTCAAAGTAAAACTGCTTAACATAAACATATAAATAAAGTCAGTCAGCTTTATTGTCAAAGCTGCTATATGTGCTGGATATACAGAGAATCAAAATTGTGTTACTCAACTCCACAACATATAACTAACAACTTAAGAATAAACATGCAAATATAAAGTGTAAAAAAAAATAAAGCATTCTTCCCTTCACTCACTCAATAGAAAATAATTGAGTTAGTGCAACTTTTATTGTTGGGTGTCCTTAAAAAGTCCATCACTGAATTTGCGGGCATGTTTTGCTGCCAGATGGTGAAGACACCTATAACCAAAATGTATGTAAAACTCAAACTCACAAGGATAAAGCTGATCAAACTGACAAGCTGCCCATGGGCATGGGTATATTTTAACTAATATATAAAATATTATTTTATGTTGGTGAATATTTCAACCTGTTCATATTTCCCAAAAAGGAGACCAATTTATGGACCTTAGTATTTATAAACCCTGGTTACGGCCCTGAATGTGGGCATTAAGCAATGAAAATAAAAAGGCCTAGGCAGGTCAGCCAGCAGGAGGCGCTGTCGCCTCTTCTTCTCCCAGGAACCAAAAAAGGAAATGACGTGCTAACAGGGCAGTGATGGTCGCAAATAGAAAACTGAAGCACCGACACCGGGACCGGGGGCACGAGAAATAGCGAGGGCTGCGGGACCGGACACAAGACGGGGCAAGTATTTTGTCAGTACTCGCTTATTCAATGTTATGAACCCGCAGTCGATATTTCCACACGCAGCGCAGTCCGTGGCTAAGGCAGTTAAAAGTACAATGTTTTAAAGTTAGCACGTGCATGGCGTTAGGCGCGTCATTAAATAACAACAGTACGGAAGTTATGTACACATTTGTTCTGTGGAAGGAAACATTATAAATGGCCTATTACCACTTAAAGTCTGCATATGCGTTAGCTGCCCATGACGTCACTGTTGTTCACTATATGAGATAGAACTAAAATAAATGGTTACCGTCAGAATAGATTTATTGATTTGTGACACAGTAGTCTGTAATCTGAAAGGTGGTGCTTTAGTCACACCACCTGTTTACGAGTATACTATCTAATTATAACCACAGCACTATTTATGGTCATTTAAAAGCTTCACTTTCATTGTGTAATGAACCTCAGTGAAAACGTATGCCCTCTGCCCCAGGCACAAGATGGGCGCTGACAGCTGAACTACTGCTAAATGTAGACATATCCAGCTGCTGTGTGTGTGTGTGTTTGATTCCATTCATTTGAAAACTACAGAGCTGCAATATCGCAAAGGTAAAACTTGTGTGAAACATAAGTATCCTGGAACCAACAGTGGCACATTTCATTGATTTTAATGATCAGTGTTTGCTGGCAGTCCAATCACCTGATACTGATCGTCATGGAGGAAGCAGCTATACCAAACACTATGGCAAAGTGAACACAGTTAGGGCCTTCTTCAGTTATTCCTGGTTGTCTTTATTCTTCTATCCACTCCTTCCTCTCCACAGCATGATTTTTGTGGTGAAAGTATTTTTGAGAAAATAGGACTGGCTCCTTGTGGTTGTATTTCTCAATCCTCTCTCCTGTTCACCCTTTTAAGGTCTAAGCTTTTTATGAGGTCTTTTCCTACAAATATATTAGACATCTAGCAGTAAAAGCATTTAGTTTAGTAAGAGAAAAGTGTAGCTATATGGATCCCATGTATCCTTTCCGGTTGTGGAGGGGGAGGTTACTCGGTTATGAGGTATCTGCTGTGGAGCTGAAGTAATTATCCCTGCAGCACAGCTAGCATAGTAAATTGCCCTGTGATTGAACTGTGTTATTATTCACTTTGACAGGATGGGTGACATAGCAGAAGATGAGACGACTTTCTACTCCAACGCTAAGGATTACTGGAAGGAGATTCCCCCCACAGTGGACGGCATGTTGGGAGGCTATGGCAGCATCTCCAGCATCGATATCAATGGATCCAAGGCGTTCCTGCAGAAATTTCTTGGTGTAAGAAACTCTTACGTCAGCCAGCTTAGAGAAGTAAGGGGGAACCATGCATTCAATAGGAATATCTACAGTTCAGGAGTTTTGTGTTCAGTGCACTGAACTAGTTCTGTTATGTTAAAACTTCACAAGTCTGTTTAGCTGTTGATGACGAAACGCATCATGCTTAGTGTGCTGTATACATACTTCCATCTACTTGGATGAAATCTGATTCCACAATGAGAGTTTCCTCCTGTGGTCCTGAATGCTTTTTGCTTTTTGTGCCTGGCTGGATTCTTTTCACAGGTTTCTGAATGCACGAGTGTTAATACGTTCTATCTGTAGGAAGTTTTTATAGCTATAATGTGATTCTGTTTATAGTTTACACAGATCAAAGTTTTGTCTGTACATCTGTATGTGACCTGTCTGTTTCCTCTGTGTGTAGGAGGGAGAGGGGAAGACAGGCACGGGCTGTGCTCTGGACTGTGGCGCGGGCATCGGGAGGATCACCAAGCGTTTGCTTCTACCTTTGTTCAAAACTGTGGACCTGGTGGACGTGACGCCGGAGTTCCTGGACAAAGCAAAGTCCTACCTGGGAGAGGACAGCAAAAGAGTGGGAAACTACTTCTGCTGTGGCTTGCAGGACTTTGTACCAGAGCATGGACGCTATGATATCATCTGGATCCAGTGGGTCATTGGTGAGTCTGGCTCAGTGGCTGCCATTGTTAGACTTTGTGTGGTTTATTGTATCTTCGTGATGTGGTCAGATGACATGTGATATGATCTAGTTGGCTGCGGTTAGGGTTAAGCCCAAGCAGTGTCTTTGATCAGAAGTATATTTGTGCTGCTTAACCAGTAGGTTTGGTAACTGTTTTAAAACCCCTCAACAAAACTCAGACTGATGGTCTTAAGTAAAAATCTTCACTGTCTTCCCCTTAGGCCACCTGACAGACATCCACCTGGTGGAGTTCCTGCAGCGCTGCCAGAAAGCCCTGCAGCCCTATGGGCTCATCGTCATCAAAGACAATGTATCGTATGAGGGTGTGGTCCCAGACGAGTTGGACAGTAGTGTGTGTCGCGATCTGGAAATAGTTCACAGGCTGGTGGGTAGAGCAGGCCTGAGGATTGTCTATGAGGAGCAACAGAAAAACTTCCCTAAGGAGATCTACCAAGTCCACACACTGGCTCTCAGATAGAGGACTGGAGCAAAGGAAGCTTTTATATCGTTTTGTGTGTGTGGTTGTTGCTAATAACAGGCACCAGTACTTCATTTCTGGGGGGTCATATTCTGGTGCTGTGTCAGTGTACACTCTGCTAAATGTTATCTTTATACTGTGATATAATAAACTAAATATTTTAGTTTGAGTCATTTGGTGACCTGCACTCACTTAGAGAATGCCACAACAAAAATTCAAGAGCAAACTTTGAATGCTTTAGTCCTTCTCCTGTAGGCATCATTGACCATTAAACTCATCTCTGTTGGCTATTGGTACATTTACAGTCATGTGAAAAAATTAGGACACCCTTTGAAAGCATGTGGTTTTTTGTAACATTTTTAATAAATGGTTATTTAATCTCCGTTTCAACAATACAGAGAGATTAAAGTAATCAAACTAAACAATGAAAACTGAAGAAAAGTCTTTTCAAGATCTTCTGTAAATGTCATTCTACAAAAATGCCTATTCTAACTGAGGAAAAAGATAGGACACCCTCACATGTATTCCCTCTTAAATTGGCTCAGATCTCACACAGGTATATCACACCAGGTGCACATAATTAGTAGATCGTTACTCTGCATGTTGAATGAGGCTTGCCCTATTTAAACCTCAGACATTTAGTTTGGTGTGCTCCTGACTGTTGAAGTGAGAGTGAGCACCATGGTGAGAGCAAAAGAGCTGTCAGAGGACTTCAGAAAAAAGATTGTAGCAGCCTATGAGTCTGGGAAGGGATTTAAAAAGATCTCAAAAGATTTTGAAATCAGCCATTCCACTGTCCGGAAGATAGTCTACAAGTGGAGGGCTTTCAAAACAACTGCCAACATGCCCAGGACTGGTCGCCCCAGCAAGTTCACCCCAAGAGCAGACCGCAAGATGCTAAAAGAGGTCTCCAAAAACCCTAAAGTGTCATCTCGAGAACTACAGCAGGCTCTGGCTACTGTTGATGTAGAAGTACATGCCTCTACAATCAGAAAGAGACTGTACAACTTTAACTTGCATGGGAGGTGTGCAAGGAGGAAACCTTTGCTTTCCAAGAGAAACATCAAGGCCAGACTGACATTTGCCAGAGATAAAGTTGACAAAGACCAGGACTTCTGGAATAATGTGCTTTGGACAGATGAGTGCAAAATTGAATTATTTGGACACAACAGCAGAGGACATGTTTGGCGTAAACCAAATACAGCATTCCAAGAAAAGAACCTCATACCAACTGTGAAGCATGGAGGTGGAAGTGTCATGGTTTGGGGCTGCTTTGCTGCAGCAGGACCTGGTCAGCTCACCATCATAGAATCCACCATGAATTCTACTGTGTATCAGAAGGTGCTTGAAGAACATGTGAGACCATCAGTTAGAAAATTAAAGCTGAAGCGGAACTGGACCATGCAACATGACAATGACCCAAAACATACTAGTCAATCAACCAAAGATTGGCTGAAAAAGAAGAAATGGAGAGTCCTGGAATGGCCAAGTCAAAGTCCAGATTTGAATCCCATTGAGATGCTGTGGGGTGACTTGAAAAGGGCTGTACGTGCAAGAAACCCCTCAAACATCTCACAGCTGAAAAAGTTCTGCATTGAGGAGTGGGGTAAAATTTCCTCAGACCGATGTCGGAGACTGGTAGATGGCTACAAGAACCGTCTCACTGCAGTTATTTCAGCCAAAGGAGGTAACACTCGCTATTAGGGGCAAGGGTGTCCTATCTTTTTCCTCAGTTGGAATAGGCATTTTTGTAGAATGACATTTACAGAAGATCTTGAAAAGACTTTTCTTCAGTTTTCATTGTTTAGTTTGATTACTTTAATCTCTCTGTATTGTTGAAACGGAGATTAAATAACCATTTATTAAAAATGTTACAAAAAACCACATGCTTTCAAAGGGTGTCCTAATTTTTTCACATGACTGTACATGTCATTGTACCAAGGGCCTCATATACAGTGGGTACGGAAAGTATTCAAACCCCTAAACTTGTCACTCTTTGTTATATAGCAGCCATTTGCTTAAATCATTTCAGTTCATTTTTTTCCTCATTAATGTTCACACAGCACCCATATTGACAGAAAAACCACAGGAGTATCAGAGAAACTCCGCAGGATCTTCAACAACCATGACATCCCGGTCCATTTCAAACCTATGACAACACTGAGACAGAGACTGGTTCACCCGAAGGATAAGATTCCCAGGGAGAAACACAGCAATGTGATATATGCAGATATATGTCCAGTGCAGTGAGGAATGCTCTGATCTGTACATTGGAGAAACTAAACAACCACTCCACAGAAGAATGGCTCAGCACAGGAGAGCCACCTCCTCAGGACAAGACTCAGCTGTTCACCTCCACCTCAAAGACAAAGGACACTCCTTTGAGGACAACAACATTCACATTTTAGACAGGGAGGAAAGATGGTATGAAAGAGGAGTCAAGGAAGCCATCTATGTTAAGCTGGAAAGACCTTCCCTGAACAGAGGTGGTGGCCTCAGACATCATCTTTCTACCACATACAATGCAGTGATTTCATCCATTCCCAGGAAGTTTGCACATACTCACAGTAAGAACAAAGGGCTGTCAATCAGTCCCCCTCCGGCAGTTTCATAGTCGTTAGCCAGTCGTTAGACACACCTGGCCCAGTCAGCCAGACCATCACAGGTAAGTATGGAAACATTTAGTGCTATTGTTTTTAAGTTTGACCCAGACCCACCCACTGAGGTCTGTAACCACATATAAACCATGTTTCCCCACCAAACAGAACTGATGAAGCTGCTTGATGAGCAGCGAAATGTCTTCGAGAAAAGTCCAGACGCCTTGCTTCAATCTTCTCTACACAGAATGGTTGACATTTTTGCAGATGTATTAAAAAAAAAGTAAAATATGACATGGTCCAAAGTATCAGAGCCTTTGCTGTGACTCTCATATATTGGACTCAGGTGCGTCCATTTCTTCTGATCATCCTTCAGATGGGTCTACACCTTCATTTGAGTCCTCAAATGAGGATCATGAGGTCAAAGGAAATACATGAAGAGCTCAGAGACAGAACTGTGGCGAGGCACAGATCTAGCCAGGGTTACAAAAAAATGTCTGCTGCACTTCAGGTTCCTAAGAGCAGAGAGGCCTCCATAATCCTTGAATGGAAGAAGTTTGGAACGACCAGAACCCTTCCTAGAGTTGGCTGTCGAGCCAAACTTTGAGCAGTGTACTGTGCACTTTGTTGTGACGTTTCTTAGCTGACGTTGACAGTGTTGTAGCAACCCCCATCTGAATCAAAGTGGGCAAACTATGCCTCTCACAAGAAAGTGACTACTGCTTTGGAAGTCTTCACTTGCATGTTTACTTGAGATTAACAACTCTGCCATTTCATTTATAGTACACATGTAATAGAAGCAATCCCCCTCAAAGAGTATTGCCTCATTTTACGTGAAGGGCTTAAAGGGACTGATGGACACTATAGTCAAGTGATTTGTAGTGATTAGACAACCAGCGTTTTAAAAATACACTCAAACATGCTGCCGTTAGATTTTTCCACTACACCATGAGTAGTAGCCAGTTGAGGCCTAGCGATCAGGACCAGGTCTCACTCTGAAATCGACCTAATCTCTCCATGGTTTCCAGCATCTCCTGAGCTTCCTCTGTGGACATGTCTCCCTCTTGTTGGAAGACCTCTTTCAGTGCGTCACATACACTGGTTGGCATCTGTTTAGCATTGCTGCATGGAACAAAGGATAGGTCAGCAGTGTTTATCAGGTGTAGTATGACATGTCAGTGTGGGTTATTTACAGAGTATGAGCAGAGCAAAAGCGATTCAGATAATGGCAGTAACAATAGAGGCCTGTAACTGTTACAGATATTATGTTTTATTTCAGCACTGAATAAAGAATGTGAGTGCTGCTTGAACAGACAGATGGAATTTGTGAGTGCGATGACCATAACAAGGGCTAAATATTACCCTGTCCTCCCAGGTACCATGTTTACACTGCTACCAATATTAACTGAAGCCAGTACATTCTAGGGCTCAATGAGTAATTGAATTCAAATGGAAACTGATTTGAAACTGCAATCAGTAAATCGCAAAGGCCCAAGGCCACTAAACGGTGCAGTCAGGTGCAAGAAAAACTCACCATCTACAGTTCACAAATGATTACCAAGCATGTACAAATCCATGTTTTAATACACCTGGGTTGTGCATTGGTAAGTCTGATTGGGGAGATTACCTTGTACACAGCCACTAATTAATAACTACTTATGCAGGTGGATCCAAAATGTCTTTATATAAATATTATACAAAGAATAATATCTGGTTTCCAACATCAAATTATTTATCATCATATCTGATCTAATAATCCACATCCACACATGTGTGTGCATGTGCAGTATTTCAATGATGCTTTCACTCAAAGACCATCAGATGGCATCATGTAGGAACAGACCTACCTGACAATGAGAAGTCATATCTACGTATGTAGTAAAGCTTTGGACTCACCCAGCAATGTAAAAGCAGGCATTTTTATTGGCGATCATGTCCCACAGGAGTTTAGCGTTCTCCCTCACACGATGCTGTACATACACCTTCTCCTCCTGAATAAACACACACAGCGTTGTTGCTATTCTACAGATACAGGCACATTCAGTGTGCTGGCTGTGATGAGAGTTTCTGCCTTAGCTGTGGTATTAACACAGGTATAAAAAGCATATTTCTGACCTGATCTCGGGAGAAGGCAGTGAAGAGGACCAAATGTCCAGCCCTCATCCTCTCCTCCCACTCTGACCTGAAGTAGAAGTCTTTGGATTCAGAGCGGCAGCCAAAGAACAAGACGTTAGCTAATAAAAAGTGAGATGAAGTCAGAGCTGTGAGAAGACATGGAGTAGGACATTTTGTTTAAACAACAGGAACCAAGACCTCACCAGTTTTTCCCTCGGCAATCCTCTCCTGTAACGCAGACCTAAAGGGTGCCACACCTGTTCCTGGTCCCACCATTATCACAGGGGTGTCATTCTCTTTAGGGAACTTCAGACTTCCCTTCTTTACCCACAGAGGCACACACACTTCTCCTGCAACACCATTGAGTAAACACTTTTAAAATTGTAAGGACGCTTTGTGCTTTTGGATGAACTGTGCAACTCTGGCTCCTTAGAAACAATAAAAACTTGAATTATCTGTTCATATGTTTTACCTAGAGACCTCTAGAGGCAATTTTTATGAGACACAGCCACATCTGTGGTATATGCATAAGCAGTCTTTCATAGGTCTGTTTTACTTGAGTTACACATTTAAACTTGACTTGAAAACCTGTCATATATATGAACCAAATCTGTTCTGCTGCTGTTAGATCCACTCCATATCCAGTTCTCTCTGGGTATGGTGTGAAAAACATTTACATAACAGCATTTAATAAGGAGCTTTTGTTGCGATTCAAGAGACACAATAATTATATAACACATGGCTTTCATGTGATGTAAAGGATTGACGTTAAGAAAACATTTATAACACACAAATTAGTGGCATGTGAGGCAGTGCAATCACAAAAACATCAGGTGAAGTGATGGCATCTGAAACTCATCCAAG
The DNA here is from genome assembly GCF_900634625.1 of Parambassis ranga. Lineage (NCBI taxonomy): Eukaryota > Metazoa > Chordata > Actinopteri > Ambassidae > Parambassis > Parambassis ranga. Next base: position 394,013 of record NC_041032.1, on the reverse strand, counting down.
TCATTAGGATCCAGCATCTTCTGGGAACCACAAATGTCTGTATAAGCAGTGAAATACCTTGTGTGGGGTCCAGTGATGCTAACCATGTGGAGCAGAGGCCTCTTCGGGGTGTATACAACTTGGTTTTGTAGCGCACCACAGCTACTAGGATCTGAAGCCGGTCAGGGTGAGCCTGTGGGGGTTGCATCTCTATTATACATATTTTTTCCATAGCAGTTAACTAGTTGTTAAGACGTGTGAGCTACCTGGAGAGAGGAAGCAATGGAGAATGAGCGAGGCTGGATCTCAGGAAAGAGATCTAGGAGGTAGTCTGGTTTGAGCTCTGCTGTGGTGTGGGGGAAATCTGCCAAGACCTACAATAGCAAAGGCACATCATGGTGAATCATTATTCCAGGGTTACACACAGCCCTACGATGTATTTGAACATGTCTGACACATTGATTTAATTAGCTACACATGCCATTTTTGCAAAATAAACTGTCTGAGATACTGGTTAAGTTATGGATCTAGCAGCATAGCTCTGACTAACCTCCAGTGCAGTGCGGCGGGGCCGGTTACAGTAGCTGAGCAGATCCTCCTGGCCGCCTGCTGAGCTGAACTCGGCCAATTTCTCCCGCTCCAGCTCATTGGACGAAAACGTTGCCAGCAGCTCAAAGAAAGAGCGGCGAGGGACAGCCGCAATGTCCAGATAGATCTCCACCAGGGTTCGTATCGTGCAGGGCTGAGGAAGCCTGACTGGAACTGAGAAGACATTTATTCAGTCCTCGCTTCTCTTCAGATGTCAGTTAGACAAACTGAATGCCTTTGAGAGAGCACATCAGTGCTTTGTCATTTTCATGCTGTGATTTTGCTTTTCAATCCTTTCATGACTTATAAAAATGATCTTAAACCAACTGCAGATCCATCACTGACACATACACACGCCAGTAATTGTTATTAAAAAATATATATATTTACTGTGTAACCATACATAGAAAAACACACACACCTGCAGTGTTGTCGTTGGGTCTAAGAGTGAAGCTGGCCTCTGGATCTAACCTAAGAAGCTGACAGAACCGCTGTATATCGTCTGGTGAGTTACAAGGATGCATCATCACAACATCCCCAGCAGAGAACCTGCACAACAATCACAACCAAAGCACCACTTACAAGTGCATTCAAAGGAAGAACACATTATTCACAGTTTGAATAGTGGAAATGACTACAGCTTCATGGGTGCATTTAGTGCTGGCAGTGTGGCTTAAACCTGCTTTACTACAAACTTAAAGCATAATATTATGAAATTTTGGTATTCAGTTGTAAAATATTATTTAGCAGGTGCAGATGTTTACTTGATCTCCTTCATTAAAGTGACTGTGTGCTCATGTATTGCTGTCAGAATATCATAGATAGATGCAGGTCATACTCTATACTGGATCCAGTGATGTCAAACTCGATGAGTCTGACATCTTGAAAGTGTGACACATCTGTCACTCTGCTATTGGACACCATTCTGGCAGAAAAGGGATGTGACTGGGAGGGGACAGGCTGCTCTGTGAGAATCCACTGCTTGTCCTGTGTCTTCTCTTTCATGTCATCCTGGAAGTGGAATGTGTATGTTGGAGGGAGTCTGTCACATAAAAGCACAAGCACAACACAATCAGGTTTTCAGAGCACACGCACAACAAACCTAAACACAGAAGGTCCACCACAACCATGTCTGTCAAGCAGTATTGCTTTTCTTTACCATGGAGACTTTTGATTACATTTACCTTTTACGATTTTGTCAGGAATAATTACTTTCCAAGAGATTTGTAGTGATGTAGTAGCCTTCCTGTTCATGTCCATTACTGTTTAACTAAAACAAGAGGTACTGTAGTATCTTAATAGTGCTTAAAAATTCACATACATTTGTTGGACATTATTTTAGCTAGTCTGCTTTAATTGTTTTAGAGGACTGTTAAGAGTGGGAGCAAAGACCACATAGGGGCTCACAACACCCCTTTAGTGATAGTGGAGCGCCAATGATGGCAACAGTACTCACGGTTCACCATCCCTCAGTGGGATTACACTGGCTAACGATGGGTGCAAAGCAAGCACTTTCTTCCAGAATGACGTGAGCCATGGGTCAATCACAGCATCGGATCTGCATCAAACATATTTGTTAAGTAAGTTAAAAAAAATCCCTACAAGGATTAGAATTCTTTTTTCTTACCCTAGGTCATGTTGGTCATCCGCCAGCCCCACAGGCAGCAGCAGACTGGCACCCAGCTGTATGAGGCGCTTGTAAAGCTTCTTGGCCACAAAATTGAATCTATGACATGAAGCAGCTGATGCTTTTACGTGAGTCATATTTAATGCGTACAATGAAAAGTGTAAAAAAGGACTGACTTTGGATAGGAGGAGTCCCCCAGTCCCAGTACTGCACAATCCAGCCGACTCAGAGAGCCAACAGGTAAAGACTTCTTGAAGAGGAACCTCCAAAAGTGCTTTAAATAGATGTGGACAGAAAAACATGTCAAACTCAATCATATGTCTGACAATGTCCTGTATTCATCTCTCTCACACACACACACACTACTGGTCAAAACTTTTGAAAACCCCAATTTTCTAGTGTTTACATACCTACCTATAAATGCAACACTTATGAGAACTTCTGCAACAGTCAGAAAAACAGTGAACAATATTTTATTTCCATTGCAGAACAAATGCTACAAGTGCCAAATCTGCCAATGGTAGCTACTTCGAGTCACACATTTTGGTTTATAAATTAATTTCATGATGTATTTTTTAACATCAATTTGTCCAGTGCTTCCATTTCAGAGTACAATGAGACATTAAACTGCATAATTTTCAATAAAAACGGAAAAAAATGGGGTGATCTAAAACTTTTGACCAGTCTATTGTGTTAATTCTTAATAATGACAAAACAAAAACTAACAAGGATTACTGACATCACTGACTGAGAAAAACACACAGTGCTGTTGTCTGATACAAACAACTTTGCTTCACATTAATTATTTATTTATCTTATAAAACAGACAGGTCATCCAAACTAACACTATTTCTTTCATGAGAGTTTTACCTTCATATTGTCAGGAGGGTCACCTTGGCCAGTAGTGGCACACACAAACACAACTAGAGTCTCTGAGATCAGATTAGCCTGTTCAATGGGAGAAAACACGTATGAGGTAAGAGTGTTCATGTAGCTATTGTCAGCATTAAAATATTCTAACATATTGTGGGATCATTTTGTCCTTCTCTTAAACCGTATTCTTGTAGCTGTGGGTCCCATAGTGCAGACTGTAAACTAACTATGGCTAACATTTCAATCCATATTTCTTTCAGAAACACAGTGAACCAAAAGTGTCTCCTGATGACGGGCAAACATGGCAGCTCTGCATCCTGTGTGACACCGCACTCACCACGTTGTAGCTGTCCAGAGGCAACACCCGGGCCTGCAGCCGCCTCCTCCTCGCCTGTCGGGCTATCCTCTGCGCTGTATCCTGGGCAGTCCCGGTCTGACTCCCATAGAGGACGAGCAGGGCAGGGTTTGCCATTATCACTGAAAGCAGCCACAACATTCCATGTTTAATCGAGCACATTGACTTTACATAGTAAAATTTAGACTAAAATGAAAACTCGTTAGTTCTCTTATTGACAGCTTGTATCGCTAAAAAAGTTTAGTATGTCTACAGTAAATATTACGTTGATTTCTAAATCAGTCAAATATATGCCCTTTGGTTTAATTCACGACTTGTGCTCCTCTACTCCTCTGACTGACTGGCTGGCTAACTGCTAGCAGGATGCAGCTAACTGAGTGACTCAAAATACGGTCAGGTCTTCTTTGGTATAAATTAATATATATCGTGTATTGTCTAAATGAGCCAATTAACTTACCGCTGCTGACTTCTTCAGTGACTGCTGTAAGCGATACTAAAAGTGACAAACTGTTTATCAAAGCAGTAGCTCCTCACTTCCACCGCCACACTTTACGGCAACTTCGGTCTGAGCTGTGATTGGTTTGTGCAGTGACGCTGCATTCAGGGCTCCAGAGAAGATAGAAATTCGCGTTTTTACTTTATTTTTCTACCCACTATGACTTTATACTACAGCAGAATAGCTGTGATTATCGGTGACTTTACACAAAACATATTTATAATATTTTCAAACTGCAGTTGTAGTTGTGAGATCATAATAATCATGCTCCCATGCATCTTATACTGCAGATGGCAATGGAAACCTCATTGTAAGTAACCACGTTATAACTGAAGGGATAGTTTCCAAAATGTTTAGGAGTTGTTGATGGATTTTGTTTGCCGAACTGCTGAGATGTTTAAACGCCATTCAAACCTTCACAAAAAATTAATTGAAATGCTTCTTTACTGGTGTCTGATGGAAGGCTGGGAGTTCAAGGCATTTTATTTAAAAGCTTTTCATTTCCCCGTGGACCTATAAGACAAGAAAATAATAATATTGCAGGATAATAAAGATGTATCCTTAAAAAGGTCCGAAACATATTTGTATTTCCGTATATTCTCTAAATATATTTCTTTATACTATTCGTCTATGCACAGGGAATACATCTCTCCAGCAACAAAAAACTTGTACACAGACCACGAGTTTATATCACATGATCTAATGATGATCAGCTTTACTGTCAAGTGGTTTACAGTTATTAAAGATATTTCCTGAACATGCTGAAAGGTTAAGAGCACTTGGTATACTTTGACATGGATGAACAGATGATGTGTTAATAGTTAATAGCTTTTAAGCTCCAAATAGTACATGTACAGCAAGGATATCAACTGATATTTGAAGACCAGGTGAGTCAGCTTGGTTTGCAGACAAAGATTTTGATGTCAGCTGTGCTCAACTCTGACTTTATTTAGACACCACTAAAGCACAATGTTTCCTTCAATGATACAGACATGGGAAGAGAGTGTTTTGATGTGTAAAAGTAGGTGAAGCTCCCCTTTATGAACATCATCATTTCTGGTGGCATTGTGCTTACATGGTGCATATTAATCATTAGTCAGTCATGCTATATTCTCAAAACATTATATACGCTAATGTGAAAAAATCTACTACTAAAAACAATCCCAGCTTCTTTTTTTTGCTTTTGTTTAGATGCTCAAGTCAAACAAACACAAAAAACAGGTCCAATAATAGGTTGATATTTGATCAGTCCAGTGTGTGGGATAATTATCAATATGATAATTTATCAAATTACAAATCTTTTTGTTCCCTTTTTCTATCTGACGTGTAAATAAAAAACAATAAATAAAACAGATCATTAGAATAATGTTTTTCATTTGCTATTTTGGACTTGAGCATTAAAACAAAATTAAAAGCAAAATGTTCCTTTGTGACAATTTTTCAAGAAATAATAATACAAAGTTTTTTATTACTGCACAGACCAACACTGCTATATAATTTTCTCAAACAAACATTATATAAGCGATTGCATGATGCCCAGACAATGCTGAATAAGAATAGAGACTCTGTTATTGAGTGTAAGACAAGCTGTAAAATAGATGGGGCTGTGTTAGTGACAGCACTCAACCATGACAGCAAAAAGCTCTGATACTTATTAATATATAGCATTTTAGTTACTTCTTAATTTAAATAAAAAGAGGATTTGAGGAAAAGGCACATAGCATTAAAAAGTATACTAAGGCAAAGTGAGTCTTTCACCAGTGGGAGGTGCCATCCACCTAGCTCTCCTAATATAAAACAAAACATTAGAGAAACTGAAAAGAACAAATATTTCTACTTGTTACCCCCTGTTAATAGAGGAAAGTGGCTCAGCGCTTTAAAACCTGTAAAAGCCTTTATATACACAACAACATTTACGTACATCATCTTGTTTCATGCATAAATACCGTGGATAACGTGATGGTTGGTGAATGGTAGCATAGTGGACAGCACAGTTGGTTAGTTGTGATAGAGACGTATGCGCTGGTCTATGTTGCTACGGCAAAGAGGGCAGGTCTGCAGAGCATCACTGCAGACATGACAGCAGCATACATGACCACATGGCAGGAAGATGACCTGAGACTGCAGAGGGAGAGACAAAGCATAGTCAGCCACTGGGACTGCATATATCCCTACAATAACAGGAAGTACAATTTTACCTTGGAGTCAGTAACATTTAGCAAACACAGTAGTTAAGAATGTGCTGAGTTACTATTCACACTTCCTGTTACAATGCACTCAAGTAATCAAACAACCTTAGAAACTGATGGACTTTAACAGTTAAAAAAGCAGCTTTCCCTTTGTAAAGAACACTGAGTGTAGCATTCATGTTTCCTTACTCCAGTCTCCATGCAGACCACACACTCGGAGCTCCCTGGTCCCTCCACAAGAGTCGGGGCGGAAGGGGTGACAGGGGTCCCTGGGGTGAGCGGTGGGCTTGGTATATGGGTAGTGGTAGCAATGGGAAGAACTGGAGGGGAGTGCGGAGCTGGAGCTGTGGGGACAGGTTGTGCTTCATTCACCTGCTCAGCAGCCCTACAAGCACCTGCTGTAGAAGGACATCAGTGGACAGCATACAGTCATCAACATGGAACACAAACGTCATGGGGTTTTATTAAGTTTGCTTGAGTAAGTAAATACATTTCCAGTCATGTTCAAAAATTAGTAACCCTCTGTGATGTAATCCTATGTTTTTTGTAATTGAATACAAATTATAAAAGGTGTTGATAACACAACTATTTAGCAAAAATTAAGCCAAAAAGAAAAAAAGCATGTTTAATACTGCGTCCCCCCTTACAGCTTCCATAGGATTGAATTAGCTGAGCTGCAGCAGGTGCTGCTGATGATCAGTCCTTGATGAACTGATCATCAGCAGGTGTACAGACCTCTATAAAAACAGATGTTTTGGCAGTTTGCTTCAGAGTGTGTGTTAACACAATGAGAAGAGGGAACGACATGAACAATGGTGTTAGAGAGGCAACTGTTGCTGCACATCAGTCTGGAAAGAGAAAGACTTATAAAACCATTAATGTGACAGCACAATTAGAAGAAGACTGAACAAGTACAGTTTGTCTAAAAAACACATGGAAGGTTCACTGAACTGCATCTGAACAAAGAACAATGTCCTATGGACATACGGCCAAAGGGGAGCACTGGGACACCTGCCCAAAATCTCAATGAATGGAAGCAATGTTCCAAGGGAGACATATTATTACCATTACTTCAAGTTATTGCTGGAATCTACAATAAACAATGGTGCAGTGAAAGCACTAAGCTTAAGCACTAACACCCACTACAATCAAAAGATTTTGAAGTTTTTAGACAAAAAACAGATTTAAAAGACTAACTGTCAATCAAAAGTACTTAGTATATATTTGTGTGTCATTTACCTTCAGGTCTGTGTTCCTGGGCCCAGTTCAGAAGAGCTTTCTGGATTCCTACTTCAGTAATGCCAATCTGAAAATAAAACAAATAAAACAAAGTCGTGTGTCTAATACCACCACACTACTACAGCATAAAACTGCCCCCCCTGTGCAGGGCTCTAGTGACTTCTTCTGTCACTTTAATTCTAGACATGGCTTAATCATTGCTTAGTGTCTTAGCAGTTCTTCAACACTCTTTAGACATATTCCTCCCTATTTCTGTTAAGTCTTGTTCTGTACTGTTTGACTCTCTTTGAACTTGTTGATAATACTTCTCACACAGTTATTGAAACCTGGAAGCACTTTGATAAACTTGTATATACTTTTCCTGCTTTGTAATCATTAACCATTCTTTACCCCAAGTCTAAACATTAATTGTATAATGTGTGTGTAATGCAAGCTACCAATCCTCACTTTAAGTGCAAATCAAATACTTCCGGGACCACTCACTTAAAGCATGCAAACACATTCATTATCATACATACAGCATACAGTATCAGTATACATACAGTATCATAACATTACAGTGATTTGTACTATATTTAAACAAAAAGGGGATAATAATATTGACCCTTTTTTTGTTTTTGTGGACAAAAAAAAAATCAATCAATCTAAAGTAATTAGGTTATTATAATTAAGGGAAATACTATGGTAGAGTTTTGCTATAATTTATATATTCAAGGACTGTTTTGTAGTCCCTTTGGGAAGCTTCAACTGTCGCCATGTTGACAGCTTCATATTCAGCCTTAACTCATGAGTAGAGTTGAGGTGGAGAGGCAGTTGCAGAAGCAGGTAGCTTGTGCTTTAAGTCTGCATCTGCCCGTCTCATGCCCATAATTATGCAAAATGCTATTTTTTTATTTTTTTTAATGAAACCAAGTGAGGTATGTAAAAACACACTCCTGTATAGATGTCACAAAAGGACACTTTGGTCAGTACAGACTAAACTGTACCAGTCTGTAAAGATGCAATTTTGAGGTTGATGGCACTTGATTCACTGTTGGAGTCAGTGCAGTTTTCGACACTTTGCTTGGGCTTCATATCTATGCCCTGAATGTTCACACGTAATTATGATGATAAGACACTCTGTATTGCATGGTAGCACATGTAGTTATATTTATCAAGGGCAAAACTGACACAAACAAAGGTGGAAGTGATGCAGCCAAACCTTGTTGAGATCAGAAGGAGTCATGTGGCAAATTGCCTCAGTTGTCACTCGATGATGAGCCAAAATTGGCAGATAGTGCTGACTTGACAGTCTGCAGAGCAGGTTGACCAGCTCTTTCTCCAAACCGGCTTCCTGCAATGAGATCACAGTTTAAATAACACACGTTCAAATGAATGTTCCAGCTGCACTGCTCTGTATTATACCTGCATGCGCAGTGACAGGGGTTTAGCATCCAACAGTCTCTGGTACTGGATCATCCAGTAGTTCTGCTGGTTGGACTCACACTTTTGCTCCATCTCTGCCTAGAAAACACAAATTGACTCTCATATAACAGCTGAATCCAAACTGAAAATGACAAGAATTAAGGTAAGATCAGAGCAAAACATGGACTTCACTATATTGTTAACCATCTATCAATTCAACTTTAGATTTTAGATAAGCTTGACCAGAAGATGATAAATATGCCTACAACTCTTGTATGAAACACTGTTAGCCACTGAATGCATGAAATGTAGTGAAGTGACCAGTCACTCACCAGAACCTGCTGCAGCTCCTGCTCCCTCTGATCCCTCTGTTTCAGCAGCTGCTGCAGTAAGTCACTGAGAGCTGTGCGCTGCTCTATCAGAACTTCCTGCACAGACATCCCGTCACAAGAACACAAGGACACATTAAAAGCTGTCAAAACACCAACAAAGAAAAATGCCTCCAGTGCAGGTCAGAGAAATAAGATAATCATCTCCTGACATTTTGCTTTTTTCCTGTCAGAAAAAAAATTAAAATTCAATGCTTTTCCAGACATTTCATGACCTTCAAGAAAACTATAATTCCAATAAATATTGACAAACCTGTGACACCATCAATTGGACATTTAAGCCTGTACCAGAGGTACATGGCAAGTCTTCCAGAGTTTATGCTTTTCACCTGACTATAAATTTAAAGGAAAGGTAATTGTTTTTTTTTTGTTTGTTTTTTACAAATCTGAAGATATTCAATAAAGGCATTCTATAAATATTGTTTTTCACAAGAAGAAGACAGACAATCAGAAAACCTAATGAAAGAAATGCATTCCAATGAAAGAAGTGGGAAAATGTGTCATTTACTTAGTAATTCATTTTATTGTCTCAAAACGTCATTTTGACAATGAGCTGATTCAGTGTATCATGCAATGACATGGAAATAATTAAATGATGTTGGCAGAAAAAAATCCATGTGGGAATGCAAAGAAAGAAGGCATGTTACCCACCTGCAGATTCTCAGCATCCAGACTGCGTCTTTTAATCTCCAGTTTAGTCAGCTGCGTCAATTCACCCTCTATGAGCTTGATCTGGGGATAGTGAAGAAGCAAGCATGAAGCTAGCATGGAGAGAGGACATGCAGCTGAAGGCAAAGTAACATCAATAATGATCTAGTGATGAGAATTAAAAAAAATCTGTGTTTTGTCATTTTGTTAGTATGAGAAACAAATGAACAAAATTATAATTAGAAAAATAAGAAATACAAATAATGTTTGGTGCTTGTAATCAGTATGTTCATCTTTACCAGGATCATTATGCAAACGGCAACAGTGACACTTAAACCTGCATGATGTTTTTTGTATTTGGCTTTTTAGCATCAGTGGAACTTTCCACACACACCTGGTTGCGGATGTAGCCATGCACAGAATCTTTCTGCAGCTGCAGGGCTTGAAACGCTGCTTTCTGCATCTCTTCCTGCAGAAAGAACCCAGAGGACAGTTCATATCAGCAGGGTGTGTTTTTAAATAATGCAGAATTTTTTTTCAAGACAGTAAATTAACCCCCAGACACACGTACCTCCTGTAGGATGTGGGCAATGGCTTTAGATTTGTCCAGAACTTGGAGAGACAGCATCTTGTCAAATTTTTTATCCAAGTTCTCCATACTGTTACAAAACAAGATTACACATGTTTCATAGGTTTGCAATGTTGTGATCTGGTTTGCATTTGTCAGGGTGTGTGCTTCACCTCCTGCAGGCCTCTGAGACTAGGCTTTGTCTGCGATGTTCACTGGCCTCCTGGAGAAGGCTCGTGGCATAGCTGTCTGACAGCATCTTCTGCATGGCAGCTAATTACACAAAGACAAGTAAGTTTGGAAGAAAAGATAGTGTTGCAAGAGGGACGGTCAAGAAGAAAAGATCAAAATAATTTCACATTAGCTCTCTACCTGCCACCTCCTTCTTTCTTAATGAACTGGCCTCTTCCTGCGTGATGGCAGTCAGATGTTCCATGCGGATCCTAAAAGGGAAGTTTATGATATTGTCATGTCATCCTTTTTGTAAAACTGCTGACTGCAGCAGTAACCATGGTGCCCGACAGCACAATAAGATTTGAATTGTGTTTTAACAAATGAGTTTTAATACAAACGTAATATAAGCGTAACATTATATCAGAACTCATATGGGTGATTGATGCGTTTGTGTATTGTAAATGCAATATGCAGAGTTTAGTTAAGTTTCAAGACAACATAGTACATACGTTTTTTTACACAGTTGCCTCCCTGCAGATCTTTTTAGAAATGAGCATCTTAGACCTCTAGAATGTGGTGACAGCAGCTGGTGAACACTCAGGCTATCGCTTCATTTTTGGAGAGACAATACTCTGAGACTACATTTGCCTTACAAGCCACATTGTTTATTTATGATTATGTGCAGAATCTATTTTGCCAAACCTGATGGTGTCCATTCATAATTACAAGTGTGCGGCACCTACGTAATAATTACTGTCTACTGAAATGACACCCAACCTCATATTTGTAAGTCCACATGAGTTGCCATGGATTTTGATGTGATCATTGTCAGTCATGTCGCATGGTCCAATGGGAAATATATTTGATTTACAACCACATTCTGAAGCAATTTAAGTCTGACTGAAAACTCAGTTCATCAAATCATCAGATTATTGTGTCATACAATCTGAAAAAAACCTATTTGAGTCACTGCAGGCTGGAAATCTGAACGCTGCAAAATAAGATTTAAACAGGACAAGCTGAAATATGTATTCCTGTATTGAAGCCGTCAACAAGTGTTGAGTATCTGAACTTTATAATTTGGCCCTGGTAGCATGTCCACATGCTCATACTGGCTTATGAACTTTACACAACTGAGGCTAATGGTCATTAGTTTTGCAAATACTTAAACCCCAAATAATAGATAGGCAGAAGTCATTATGAGTGGAGCGTAAACGAAAGTAATGCATAGACACAAACATCATCTTGAATGATCAGGAAGGCTTTCATGTGATCTGTGGTTTTTACCAGGCAAACTCTGAAACCAATTGTCCCTACTGCTGTTGTACAAACAACTACAAATATGGTGTGTGAAGCCACAGACTACTCTCACAGAGTACACTGTACTTGACATTACATAAACAAAATGGACGTCTTTTACACTGTTATATTTTGGTAATGAAGATCTTAGGGCCAGTTATTCGGCTTTTATTTTTTCCTTCCCAGAAAACACGTGGTGCCTCTCATTTGTATACTGCCCTTTACACTTTTTTCTATTATATTTATTTTAGATACTTTAATAATTAAAAATTGTTTTTAAGGCTGCTGCCAAGCAGTGTCATACAATGACCAGCAAGGCGCGTCACACCAGTGAGTGCACTGGAGGCAGTGTGGGTGAAGTGTCTTGCCCAAGGACACACAACAATGACTAGGGAGGAGTTGGGATTGAACGTCCAGTTATTGGACAACCCTGCTCTACCACTGAGCCACTGCTACCCAACTAGGCAGTCTATTATAGACCCCTATACAAAAGAATTGTACGATCCTCATCATGTTCTCTTTGCTGCAGCAGATCTGAATATTAGGGATCAACACTTTGTTCACTCACCGATCTTCCTCCATGGCTTGGAGAAATTCTGCACTTCTTTTCTGCCTGAACAGAGACAGCTGTTAGTGGTCAGTATCATCTATGGGCACTACAGCATCTGTACAGACTTACCATCTGAACAGCCTCTTCCTTGAGGTCCTACCTGTTGTTGATTAACAGCATGCTGCTGATGCGGCAGCTGATGCTGTTTTCAGCTTGTCTGACTCTCTCTAGAATCAGCAACCTCTCTGCTTCCTGAACCCTCTGCTGCTTGTTGAGCCCCTGGTCCACACGCTCCTGCTCCTAATCATCAAACATGATACAAAGTAAGTCAAGTCAAAATATGCAGATAAGACAACTACCGGTACCTAACTGATAATATCATTTGACTTATCAGTAGCCAGTTTGAGTGTATACAGCACAAGCTATAATTAACCTGAGAAATTAAATGTTCTCATGATGTTCTGAAAATATTTCAACTGCTGACACTGAATTCAGGACAAAATCAGAATGCTGCACTGCTGTGTGACAGCCTTCATAAATGCATTCATACGGATCCTGCTTAGTTCTAAAACCATCAATAATACAGTGAGAGTAGAGACTCCTGTAAACAGCTGCTTGAAACAGTCACATACAAAAAATAAATTATACAGTAAATCTTATCCATTAGTGAACTGTTCAATCACAAGATAAACACTTAGGGTACCTGACGGACTGAGTTAAGGATGTTTTCTTTGTGGGAGTTGTTCATGAGTAGAAGCTGTGTGTGCTCTCTTTGCTTCCGTTCCAGATCCCGCTCAAAGGCCAGCTTTTCCTGCTGCTTCTCTTCCTAAAGGATCAACACCACCATATGTACTGTGCATCACACATATGTATTTTATTTTAAAAAAAACAAACTTTATAGCATTTGAGGGCACTGCTGGTCAACCAAGCCAGCAAGGACGGTGTGGCATTAGCTATAACAAAGCAGTAAATTGCACTGTAAAATGTAATTGTAACATTACTTAAAAGTATCAAGTGGTCTTAACTCATATGTGCTTACTTTGTTGACTCTACTAAGTTACATTTAGTTAATAAAACGTTCTAATGAAGAAAGTATTAAACAGCCTCGAGTAACCTTAACTGAAAAACTGTGACCTCTGTGGCTATGCAGACTGAGGTGGACCTCTAAGTCTTGCAGTCTTGCATCTTATGCTTCCAGTTTGGTGAAGTACTGACACACAGGTGTTGGTAAATTTCCTAAAGACACTTTAAGCATGTTAAGTGACACTGTAAATGCGTGGTCATAAAGTAATTCATCTGTTTAGTGTTATGTTGTTATGTATGTAAAGAGTATATGTAAAGAGTATTTAAATTAAGGTAAATATAGTCATTGATATTTTTTATCTGTAGACCTTTCTTTACTCCCCCAACCACTTTCACTCATGGTCCCTTCATTCAGGGCGTAGTGCATTAATTTGCACCATCAGTGAGGGGGGGCTGGTTGTGTTAACCCCCCATCCCCACCTCACGTGGCCCTTGCATTGTAGTCCTGCATTACACACACAGGTTAATAAATTTCACAAAGATATCTTAAGGATGATGACTGATACTATAAAATTGCAGCAATCAAGGTCTAAATACTCTGAGAAATGATATGTCCAAGAAAATAAGTCAAGGCACTTGGACTCAAACATTTTTTTTATCTTCTGATCTGTAGACATTTCACTGCTCCCCAACCACCTTCACTCATGGTGCAAATGCTCCATTCAGGGACTGAGCCATCAGTTTCCTCATACTTGAGTAGTGCTTACTTAACATAACTCACACTTTTTATGTAATCTGAACTGATATTTTATAGTACACCAAACTAATTATTTTGACTTAACTATACTGAAGTTTACTGTCATAGCATGAGTAGTCTAAACGCACCTTTTCTCATCTTTAATGACTTAAAATTAATGACATACTTTACTTAAATTATTGCCTCAAATTAAATTTTGAGGCAATCGGTTTCCAAACTTTTTTTAAGTAATGTCAACTTATTACACTTTACAGTGTGGAGAAATAAATGTCACTTAGGCTTATTAGACCTATGGGTTTTTCACAACAAGCAATATAGTTAACACTCAGACGATCAGCTATTAATAATAAACACTATTTTGTTGCAACACTGCCCAAGAAACTGCAACAAAGGCAGGGAAGGAACAGTGCTTCTGGACAGAGGCTGAATAACATGCTGTTTGTGTTGTGCGTTTGATGGACTCACAAACCTTTCTCCTCTCATAGTCACTGAATTTGGTCTGCAACAGAAAGTAAAACTGATGAGACTTTTAGTATTGTTACCATGAATTCAAAACGGAAAGAAAACAGTGCTGCATAGATGCAGGCCTGGCCACCATTTATCTTTCTAGCTGTGTGTGTTCTTTTGTTTTCCACTGTACCTGCCAGGCTGCCTCCAAGCCATCCAGATAGTCGATGCTCTTTTTACCACAGTCATTCTCTAACACTGGAAGGAGATACTGGGATGGTGGGCAGTACTCTTCTCCCAATTCTGATGACCAGAGAAACCAAGGAAGCTAGAAATATTGTCAATGGCACTTTTCTTCTTTACAGAGACCACGACCAGTTTAGTGGTGATTCCGAAGTAGCAACACAATAACTAGTGCTGCTTCTATGTGTTCCATGTGTCATTATGTCACTACTGCAAATAATGATATCAACAGTAAAAATAAAGAAAGAAGAATAATTGGACATTTCCCATAAATGATTACACTGTAGTTTCCCACAGACTGTCAAAGTAAATACATAAAGTAAAATCTACCGTTGCATAAGAAACGTTGGATGCTTTCTGTTCCTTCACCACACACAGATGCAGGTGGGTACGACATCATGGCAGCATCAAGTGCAAAGCTCTGTCACAGCAAACACACACAATATAATATTACTATATAGCACAGTCTTTATGCTGCAGCCTTCTTCTGTTTTCAAATCCCAGATACACACCTCTAAGGTTCGGATGTAGGCCAGAGCTTTAGGAAGCTGCTCAATGCTGTTGTCCCTGAGATCTAGTGTGCGCAGACTGCCCAAAGAGCCGACTGAGCATGGCAGCTCAGTGAGACAGTTCCCTGTTGAATACAAAGCAATGAAAAACATGACCAATAACATCTCACTGGTGCTTGTCCTCTAACTCACAAACATGAGCCATCATACCTTTCAAATTGAGTGTCTGCAGGTGATGCAGGCTCCCAATGGACTCTGGCAATACCTTCAAACGATTCTTTTCTACATTTAGAATCTGACAGAAAATGACCACATACATCATGAGAAGCATACACTCATTTCTTAAGCACAAAGAGCAGAGTTTAAAATGGCTTTACCTGCAGAGCTGTCAGTCTCCCGATGTCCTCGGGGAGCACATTAAGCTTGTTCTCATGTAGATCTAAAACCTTTAGAAGCAGACAAATTCTGTCAACTATGTTCGAATGGAGGTCAGATAAATGTTGGAAAAGCTCTCTCTCTCTCTCTCTCTCTCTCTCTCTCTCTCTCTCTCTCTCTCTCTCTCTCTCTCTCTCTCTCTCTCTCTCTCTCTCTCTCTCTCTCTCTCTCTCTCTCTCTCTCTCTCTCTCTCTCTCTCTCTCTCTCTCTCTCTCTCTCTCTCTCTCTCTCCCAGCCTTACCATTCAGATTTTACAACTGGATTTTCTTAAATAAGGTCCTGCTGAACAGGTTTTAAAGCTCACATACTTACAGTAGTAAGTACAGTACACTTCTTACAGGACTACTCTGTGGCTTCACCAGGCACGTCACAATACCCCCATGGCATCAGGCAACTGCAGTATGTTTTAATCTGCTCTTTATATATTTTTAATATCTTATTTCAATTGAGTAATTATTGCCTGTTATACTGTGAAAACAGTTTACCTCTGCTGCTGTAAGTTGTTTTAATGCAATGACAACAAATATTATCTGTTCTTTACCTTTAAAGTGGCGAGAGCGCTGATGTCACACCCTTTGGGCAGCAGATACCTCAGCTCATTGTTGTGAAGGATAAGTACCTGAAGGACAACAGAGGACAGGTCTGACTGCTTAATGTTGAGTTAGAGGACATACACACATATGGACACGAGGGAGCTGTGTTCAGTTGATTCACAAAGTTCTCAGTCTCCTTCAGTTTTTACACACTTTATGTGTCAGACCTTATTTCTGTAAAAGTTGCAGAAGTTACAGTTTTGAGTCTCTCCTGATTTTCCGGTCAGGTCCTCTTAACTTCTGTGAAACGTATTTATCAGATTATTTTTCTGAAATTGGTCTTTCCTTCTCCTCTTGCCACTGGGGCCATTCTATGTGAAATCATCCAAGGCTGCCAAATGACCCCCTCAGATTTTTTATTAAAAAATTCGCTGATGCGAAATTTCATTTATATTTCTTAGTTTTTGGTCGATTTGCTTTCGGCTAAGTTTAAGCTTTTACTTCATGGCCTCTGTTGCATGTAGGAATCTGGTGTTTGCTGCATTTCCCTTAATATCAGAAAATGTAATCAAATTTTTCCTATCTTAAGTAGTTTTTCTATGTCAATTTTTACAATTTTTATAAAAATGTGCTATTTTCAAAGCCGTATTTGACCATGTTGACAGTAATCCAGCTCCTTCATATTTGTTTCACATGATCTTACATATCTCAAGATATAGATATAATAATGCACATGCTAGGGGTGATTTATTAGCTGTCATATAAAAAAAACACAGAGTATATTATTTGTTACATTTCAAGTACATCTCTGGACACCATTGTCTAAGTCTTTCACATTACTTTCACTGTGGGGATGGCAAATGCTTAGAGTTCTTATCTATACATCTTGCGGCTGATTCAAGCAAAATAATATAGTACCCGACTACAGTCTGAAAAGTCCAAAACCTTTTGTAATGATAGATTCTTAGTTATTTGGGTTACCTAGTATAGATTGATAAGCACAAATGTATTGGTTACATACATTCAAATAAATAAGTAAATATAATATTAAGGTTGATTTTTACCTTTTTCTGCAGTACCTTGCAGATGGAAAACGCACTTGATGGCACCTGAAGAGAACAGATTATACTTTAATATTATTTTAATATTATTTATAATCCTGTATTAATCACTCAGTCACATCCCATTACATTCAGTTGTATGTGTAATGATGATGTATCCCTAAAAGGTCACACTTTAGTATTAGTATGACCTGGACATTTTTCTAGGTTTCCTTACTGTTAACAGTTACTAACCTCTGTAAGTTCACAGGCTGAGATGTCCAGAATGTCATCAGCACCTGCTTCCTTAGACTTAAGGTGGAAAAAAAACAGTTACTGGAATATATATTCTCTCTGTCATAGATTGGTGACACAGCAGGAAGATGTGATACACTTCTTACTCTGCAAAGCTGATACTCCAGCTTCTTCTGGGAATCCTCGCTGGGCTTCCTTTTCCTGAAGAACAGAGGCATCCTGAGTCTTGTCTGTCCTGCTGTCTCTGTGGCCCTCCACTGTATCTGTTGCTCCGTGAAAATGATGGGCAGGTTGCAAAATAGTCAAGAAACTGCCTGCAGAATGGAAAAGATTAGATTGTAAGGACTATGTAAAGAGAGCAAGATGACTTGGAGTCATATTGCAATAACCCATATGAATCACTATCAGCCAGTGTATAAAAGAATATAAAATTAATACAGGTTACTGCTGTTTTCGTTTAGGTTACTTGGGGGCAGCAGCAACAGCAGATCCCTGTGACACCAATTTGGGCAACCCCTCCCTTTCTAAGCCTGTAGGCCAACATCGTAGGTTGGGTTAGGTCACCAAAGTTAACGAGTCGGTGTATATGTTAGCAAAAACCATGTCGGACACCGTAGGGTTCCCTGTGTTCAGCTGCATGTCCTCCTCGCTCCATCGCTGGCTGTCATGGTGGAGTTCATAAAACAACATGGCCTTTATACATGACTGGGAAACTTTCTGGGGAAAACTAGTCTTATTAGGAGACGGCATTCATCACATTTGGGGTAGTGCAGCTTTTATTTCTAGCAACACAGCCTGACAACCAACCGCCTGGAGGCCAGGAGGCAGAGTCGCTGTCCTACACACCTCTCTGCTGCTTCTGGAGGACTGCCGCCCTCTATTAAAAACACATTAAATACAAATAGACACAGTAACACTAAGCTTAATAATCTATAATCTAGAAGTTAAGATATGTTAATCTAAATAACCTTGTAAAAAAACACACTAATTAATACTTTACAATTTAATAGAACACTCAGGTGTGGAACTCCATTTCTCCGTTGGGGGACTAATAAAGGTATTCTTAATCTTAAATATACGATCCCTCCACTCTAAGTCGCTCTTAGTTAATGATTTAATCCTAGATCATCAGTCTGATATATTCTGTCTCACTGAGACTTGGTTACAGGATGAAGAACATGTTGCTTTAAATGAATCAACTCCGTCTGGTTATGTTAACTATCATGTTCTTTGAAGCACAGGCCGAGGAGGAGGAGTGGCAGCAATCTACCGCTCCAGTCTTCAGATGAATCCTGGAGTTCCCCAGTATGTGAGAGGGTCTCCTCGGGTTGGGGAGAGGTCTCTTAATAGTGGTTTTGGCATACGGGCCAAACAGCAGTGCAGAGTGCCCAACCTTCTTACAGTCTCTCAGAGGGCAAGAGGAAATAAATACCTCAGTCTGCATGGGTTTGACACCCACTTTGACAAGACATGAAAACATGTCTGGTTATGACTGGTATCCATTCTAATCTAATTTGCTTATAATATGAGTGTCAAATACACCTGGGTGGCTAAGAGTGTCAAGTATTTCCAAATAATGATTCCTGTCTCTTATCACCCGTATTCCTCGCTAAGCCACGGAAGTAGCAGGCCCTGTGGTGGGATGTTGTCAGAGGGATGTAGGATTTCCATAACTTTCGTAGCTGACAGCACAGATGTTAAAAAAATGTAAACGTTGCTTCACTACCCACTTCATAACACTTATTCTGTTATAATATAAACGGCAGCTGTGAGGATATCTCGCTATGTGTAACATATTTTACGTTAGATAACCAGTCACATGGCTGGGATGTAAGGTGTGTCTTCCCCATCGCAGCTTGTCTACATGTAGTTAGTTAGCAAAGGCGTGCTAACAAAGCTAACAGGTAAACAAAGGCCCTAAACTGTAAACACGTCATTGAGATTATTAAAATACACTGATGCTCGGTTCCATACTCACAGCTTGCGCGTTGATACGTGCTAATGTCGTTTCACTGCTGCTCACTTTCACTCCTGCTCACACGAAAACCTTGAATGTAGCTCGTTATATTTCCTGGTTGAGTCTCTAGCGTAACCCTCAGTATTCTCAGTAATATCATCCGTGTCTGACGCCGAGCTCAGTGGACTGAATCCTTCAGAACCACAACAGTAAACTGTCTGTTTTCTTCTTCGGTTAGAAAATAACAGGGCACAGATAACTATGTCGCCCTCTACAGTATGAAAATGTCACAACGTATACAGTATGTACATGTTGAAGACTATGCAAGTGTCATTCTTTGTTTATTATTTACTCTATTCTATGTATGCAAAGACATTTTAACACAACATTTTTACCCTATGTATTCCCTAAAAAGCCTTACTTGCAAAAACTACCCCCTAAGAAATGAAAGATACAAAAAAAACTAGGATCAATATTACCAGCCCCTTATGAACTGTCCTCTTTGGTTAGCAATAGCACAAACAAGTTTGATTGCTGCAGCTGAAGTATTGCTTTGAACGCTGATGCGAGGGATTGCTCTGAATTGCTGAGAATCAGAGCAAGACAGAGCTTTGTATGCCTCTGTGTGTCAGTCTGTCACCATGGTAACAGCAGAGGAGACCTCAAAAACCACTCCAACTTTGAGAGCCTGGCGTGCAGAAACGATTCGGAATTAGACAATTCTGAATACAAGTTTGACAGAGCAGGTAGAGAAGGTCTCCAGGATGATCAGAAGAAATGGACGCACCTGAGTTCAATATATGAGAGTCACAGCAAAGGCTCTGATACTTAGGGCCATGTCATATTTCACTTTTTTTTAATAAATCTGCAAACATGTCAACAAGTCTGTGTTTTTCTGTCAATGCGGGGTGCTGTGTGTACATTAATGAGGAAAACACGAACTTAAATGATTTTAGCAAATGGCTGCAATATAACAAAGAGTAACTTTATTTATCCCTGAGGGGAAATTCTTTTAAGGTCTGAATACTTTCCATACCCACTCTTTAATACCATTGTGGAGGAGTGTTACCAGCAGCCTGCCAAAGTTAGCTTAAGTGTGTGTCTGTGGAAGACATCTCTTCATCTTTTGCATTCTTCTGAAGAAGAAACTGATAAAGTCTTCACTATAAGAGCTGCTGGAATACCAGGCTCGACAGAGCTGTGGCTCTTTGTCAGCATAGCAACATAGTAAGTGGTTCTATTTTTACAGAGGGCCTAAACTGTCTTTCCAGGCACGGTGGGATTCTTCTGATATGAAGGAATATCACTTCCTTTCTATCTTTTGTGATGTTTGTTTTCAATATTTGGATGTTTGAATGCCACGGAGCTAACCTCCTATGACAAAGCAGTGCGTGTTCTTCTACAGGGCTACTCCATTCTCCGCCAGTCATATATTGCTTTTGATTTCATTACTGCCCTCTCTAACACAATCATCCTCTCCATCGTTGTTCATTTCCTTGATGCTGCTCAATTTGTTGCAAGCTCTTAACTGTGAAACTACTGCTATCATGAGCCATTACATTTACCACCTTAACGGAATCCTTAGATCAAAATGATGTGGTTCCCTGTATGTTTTCGATTTGCCAAGCCTTTTGCCAGGTGCTTGTTACACTACTGTCAGCCAGTTTACCAACCACTGTTGTCTTCTCAAGAAGAAGAAATGGCATTTGCTCCTGTCCATGCTCATCTTAGGTACAGAGAACAACCTGTGACAGTGGGCCAAACCAATTGTTGGGCATCGGGTGTGTGCGAAAACTACTTCACTGTGTGAGAACTCGTCTTTGTGCCATGTCACCTTTGGGAAGAAAGAACAGAAACGTATAAAGCACTCAATTAAACAACACAAGGGGGGGGGGGGCATACAGTTTGTATGAAATGCACTCAGCTGTGCATGTCATAAGTTTGTCCACCAGAGGTCACTCTCTTCTTGTTGGAAGTGTGCATGGCTTGGTAATGGCATGCCACATCTGATCGTTCCATTCATCATTTAAAAAATAAGGCAAAATCCAAATGGAGCCCCACAATATTATATCCACTTCTCCTGAAACAATATGTTATGCAGAGAATCTAAATTATGAATGGTTACATTTTACTGTCATTTATTTTAATACATTCTACAATATGATTTGCTTTAAGATTGCCCCCTTGGATTAGGCTGAATTCTGATCTACCGTAAGTATCAGCTCTGTACTTTTGTTCATGTCAAAGTATCATCTGGATCATTTTGCCGCTGCAGACTCAGAGGCAGGTCGTACTGTCATTCCATTCAGAGCATTGCTTTTATTTTGAAGCATCCCTCAACCGCAGCAGCAGCAGCACGCGCCCTGGGCTCAGGCAGAAGCCCCGCCCCCTCTGTGACGTCAGAGCAGGACTGACTCCCAGATGCAAAACATTAAAGAGAGCCCTGATCTCTGCCCGCTGCTCGCAACGGGACCAAAGCCCTGCGAGGACCAGCTGAACGCTGAACCAGTCAGTGAGCCACGGCCACGGACACAAGGCTGTTTTCACACGCGTGGAGAGCACTGCCGCTCAAAGTCCACTCTTCAAACATCTGGAACGGTCCCAGACCTGAACTGCGCGACACTCACTGAGCTTCACGCTGACACGGTGAGCCGAGGAGCTGCAGGTAGGCACTGTTCTTCCACTGGTCTTCTGTCGCACATATTCATCACAGCCTGAGCTTGGTCTGGTAACAAACCAGTAGGAATGGCGCTGACATGTTTGCTTCGTTGAAGTTCTGGTCATGGTCGTTAACTTTAGTAACGGCTGTATATTTTGTGATTAAGAAAGCCAGAGAAGTATGTATGAACCTTCATCTCTCTCAGTGACGGACAGTGAGTCTGCTGTCCCGCCTCGCCTCGTTGATATCATGGGTTCGTTGCTTTCTCTTCCAGACTTGAATGAGCTGAGGTCATTTGTTAATTACAGTAGAAGAAGAGCGTCTGAGGATCCATGGTGTGATGCAGCTCTTTTCAATAAGTCCAAAACAGACCACCACACATTGTGCATCCATATTCACCTAAAGACACAATCATAGAACGTTTAATAATAATTTGAATAATTCTCACAAATTAAATAAGATAAAATCATAATCATTTTATTAAGGACATTCTTTTGCCAGAAGTTACAGGTTAGACAAATAAGTCTACTTAGGACTAATGGCCACTAATTGTGTGTGTGTGTGTGTTTTTAAAGCACACCACAGCAGCAAGTTCAAATGGACTGCCCTACAAGATATTTGTGCTTTTCCATAAGAGAATAATTTCACAGATAAACTGACACACACTGCATTCACACAGGATTGTATTAATCCTTGTGGACATATTCAGCAACAGAGAGCAGTGCTTAAAGAAGAGGCAACAAACAAAACAGTGAGAGGTGAACAGGGACAGCCAACAGGCATAATACATCTGACTGGAAATGATTTGTTCATCTCATTTTCAGATTTTAGATGAAAAAATAAAGAAGGGGAGTCAGGTGTATTGTGTGTAACTCACACAGTGTTGAGAAAGAACTGGTCGAACAATTTAAAAGAAACAATAAAACATTTCAAATGAACCCACTGCATGCTCAACATATTAACAGACAATACAGACTGAGTGATTACAATGGTGTGTCAGAAGCTGAACATGTAAACTTTAGCCTTCATCTTTATTCTTACTTGTGCATTGCAAACATGCAGAGCCTCTTAGCATTTATACTTGTTTGCACTAAACAGCCTCAGACTCCGACTGAATACCAATGTGTGCTAATTGTATTTCATACAGTGCTGACTGAAACTGAGCAGATCATGTTGGAATAGAAGCTAATATGTGTTGGAACACTTACTTTATCTGACCTTGTTACCATGAAATGAAAATCATCCACTACTCAGATTCTCTCACATTTGTTGTTCTGTTTATCCTCACGTCACCCGTCACCTTTATATTGTCTGTCTGAAAGGGCTCTGCCCAGATACAGATCTTAATTTGATAAAACTGTATCATGAAATTAGCAGCTGTTTTGAATCTTATCAAATGACCACATGTGTTAGTGTGGTGATGGCACTGGCTGCTCTTCTGCAGTTTGTTGCAGGAATGTTTATCTTGTACTAAGGTTAGGCAATCATTTTTCAGGATTAACTGTTAAACTGCCAGGTGTGTTTTCTCTTAAGGAACTCATTGAGCTTCTCATCTTGAGTCGGGCCTCCTGTTGACATGATTTATGGGGCAGAATGGGGCAGCCATCCACCAGTAACCAGCTGCAAAACATCTAGAGGAAATGTTTGTCTTCATATTCTATATGTGCCAACAAACTACAAGAGAATGAAATTAAATGTGTTTACTATTAGCCAACAGATAAATCCAACTACAGTTATACTATATTTGCTTAGAGAAAACGCGTGTCTTATTTGTATTCTCCTGTTTTTAGCTGCAATCTTGGTGGTGTCAGACATGTTAGGCAGCCAGCTGGCAAGGGTTTGTGCCCGCTGAGTTGTCCATTACTAGTTTGAATGCATGACGTAGAGATGCAGGTACTTTTATTGGAGCTACTAACTAGGTATCCTTCATCTGAGTCAGAACTGAGTTTCTGCCCTGACACAGACCGTAGGATGATTCCAGTAGGCCTAAATTTAATTCAACTCAAATCAGTTTGATTTGTATAGCATCTTTTCACAATCGAAATGGTCTCTAGGCGCTTTAAAAGAGAGCACACTTCCATTGGAGGGACAATGTTTGTGTACCAACAAGTGGAGGAGGATGTACCGGTACATTCAGACCTTGGTTAATTGATAGCATAGAGCTCAGGAAACTGACAACTATATAGATAATCTATATACCGTATGTCGTACACTAAGCCAGAGACAAACAGTGTCTTTCTTTTTCTCTTACATCTAATCATCTTAACTATCCAAATAAGACTTGAAACACATTTTTAAAGATGGAGGAGCATCCACGGTGGTGCTTTCTATTGTATTAAGGATGCAACAGAATGTGTACAAGTTACAAACCAAAGTACCTGTGTGCTAAACCCTTAGACAGGTTTAATGAGGTTAATAACAGTACAACATATAACATATACAGTACATAGTCATATATACAAATAGTCATTATGTATTTATTATTTTACACATCATATCCAGATCATAACAGAAGTAGTGCACACAAACACATGCACAGACACATACGCACACAGACATGTCCGCATGCAGCTACGTGCGACACACACAGACACACACAGTTTTTTCTTTCACTAAGCGAAGCAACAATTAAGTTTACTAGTAGCATATAGTAAATATATGGCCATAGGACTTTGATGCCTTTATCTCCCAGGACTTATTGAATCTTCCAAAACCTTTGGCTTGTGGTC